>NC_133843.1:2918725-3236838 GCF_047830755.1 Zonotrichia albicollis
AGGTGTCCCTGCCATGGCAGAGGATGGAAGTGGATTGAAAACCCAATTTTCAGGTCCCTTCCAAGCCAAACCATTCCAGGATTCTGTGATCCCCTCTGGTATTCACTCACTCAGGTGTTTTTATTTCTTTATTGGTTCTCTTTATTAATAGTTGCCCACACACTTTGTGCTCTCTGGGGGAGGAAAGAGAGAAAAGGAGCAAAATTCCAAACAGTGCAAGTTTAAGTCCAGGAGGGAGGGAATTTAAATTGAGTTGGTGGAGTCATACCCTTGTAGGTAATCTTGACCTAATTAGTCTAATGGAACATAGTCCAGCACTAAGCATCCGCGCTCCGATTTTTCAAGAAGTAAAGATTAAATTTAAAGAGATTAAGCAACTTTTTTCTTCTTCTTTTTTTTTTTTTTTTTTTTTTGCCCCCCTCTGCAAGATATTAGCTGTTCAAAAATGACAAAAATGCCTTTAAGCCTCTCTGAAGGAAGGGTGACCAAACAAGGCTGCCTTTTGTTCAGCTCCAGGGCTGGCTCGCGAGCGGGGAGAGGTGGTGTCCGGTCACCGTGTGCGGGACCAGGGACACGACTTATCCACGGCCAGCAAAGCCAATCAGCCCGGGAATTAGCAGGGGGATTAGGAGCTGGAGTTGCCAGTGCAGCAGGGAAATCACTGGCCACCCACCAGGCCTGCTGGAGAGAGGAGTTTGTGAAAGGTTTCTCTAAAAAACGCGGGGTGATGTTCTCAGTGCCGGTGGGTTGTGGTGCTGACAGACCACCTTGGCTTCTGCCTGTTCTTGTGGGCTCTGAAATGAGTTCAAGCTCTGAAATCTCACCTTTGGTGGTTCTGGGAGTTTCAGACAGGCTGAGAGTGCTGAGGATTCACAGATTCACAGAATGACCAGGTTGGAAGAAACCTTCAAGACCATCAAGTCCAACCCAGCCCCAACAGCTCAACTAAACCCTGGCACCCAGTGCCACCTCCAGGGATGGTGACTCCACCACCTCCTCGGTTCCTGGAATCCCCAAAATTCCCCAAAATTCACAGAATTCCCCCAAATTCTCAGAATGGCCAGGCTGGGAGAGACCTTCAAACTCATCTAGTCCGACTCAGACCCAATATCCCAACTAAACCCTGGCACCCAGTGCCACATCCAGGCTTTGTTAAACACACCCAGGGATGGGGACTCCACCACCTCCCTGGGCAGCCATTCCTGAACTTTATCACCTTTCTGTAAAAAACTTTATCACCTTTCTGTAAAAAACTTCCTCCTAATATCCAACCTATATTTCCCTTGGTGGAACTTGAGGCTGTGTCCCCTGGTTCTGTCATTTCCTGGAGAAAGAGCCCAGCCCCACCTGAGCACAGGCACCTTTCAGGAGTTGTAGATGTTCATCACAGAGGAGAAAAGGGATAAACCTGGAATGGCTTAAAAATGGAGAGGAGCTTTTTATATGGGCAGAATGTGACAGGATTTGGGGGAATGGGTTCAGACTGAAAGAAGGGGAATTGAGGTTGGATGTTGGGATGGAATTCTCTGTGAATGTGGTGGATACCCAGAGAAGCTGTGGCTGCCCCTGCATCCCTGGAAGTGCCCAAGGCCAGGTTGGACAGGGCTTGGAGCACCCTGGGACAGTGGAAGGTGTCCCTGTCCCTGGCATTGGTGGCACTGGCTAAGTTTTAAGCTCCCTTCTGACCCAACCCTGCTGTGATTCTTCATGACAGGCACATGGGAAAGGGAAATTTTTGAAGTTTTTGCACAGGAAGGAAGTGAAGGTGCTGATTTTGGAGATGGTCAGTTGTTAATCTATGAATGTTCCACTTGAGGAGACAAAAGCTGCTCATGAATTCACAGCACTGTGGGGACTTCAAATGATGATTGTAGGTCTGAGTCCATGGCATGTCCTAAACATTTTCCTCTTGCTCCTGGCTGGGATCTGTGTGAGTCCTGTGGAGCAAGAATGAAGCAGGATGTGACAAACCTGACTGAGAGAGGTTGGATGGATTTTACCATCCAAATAATCAGAAATAGAAATAATCAGATTTTCTAACAGTGCTTCTGAATGAATTCTTCTATTGCCTATCTGTGCTCAGACAAGAGAGCCTCAAATCATCCCAGCCAACACCAATATGGATTTTTTTTTAAAATGTGGTGATTTTCCTAGATTTGTTTTGGTTGATTTGTGTTTTGAGGGCTGGCATTAAATAGTATAACTGTCTGAGGATCACTGGTAATTCCAGGGGTTGTATTGCCTGATGAGAACCAGGTATTTCCACGTTATTTACAATTCCCCCAAAGAGGTGAAGCACAGAACTGCAGCACAGCTACTGTTCAAATTTCAGCAGAAACAATAAGAAGAAAAAAATAGAAAAAAAATAGAAAAAATAGAAACCAGCTACCTGAGCCTTTCTTTTACCTGCTGGTTAAAAATAAGCTTGATTTTCTTTTCCCTGAAATCAGAACCTCAGAGAAATATCTCTAAGCATTTTACCTCTCTGCTCTCAATCTGAACAAATATCTTAAATGAACAATTCAAAAAACTTCTAGAAACGGCAAATAAAAAATTTAAAAAAAACCTCACAACTCTCCATATCAAACAAAACAACTCCACAAAAATAATAACAACAGAACTCACAAAAAAACCATATTTTGAATATAAAAATTGAAACATACAACAAAGTATTGCCCAAAATTTACAGAAAATACAAAAGCACCAAATCATTACCCAAAATACAGAATAAAACCCCACTATACAAATCAATACAATTATAACAGAGATAGAAATCTTTTAGTCCTTATTGATGGTCTTCAAACCCTGGCAATCAGAAAATGCAGCAGCCCTGGCTAAAACTCAGTTCTGTGCTCATTCCTTTCTCTGCTTTGCTTTTCATGATTTGAAATTTCAACCCTTTGGAGAGATTTAAATTCTAGAAATCATTGCATACAATAAAAAAATTTAGATGTACTTTACATCCCTCCCTCAAATTGTGTCCTTGCAAAACTCTTGTCTGTTCTCTGTTTTACTGCTCTGGGGGGATGATACCTGCCATCATATCCCAAAAATACATATGGGACTGGAGTGGAGGCACTCAGTGTGAGGCTGTGCCGTCCAGAGAAAGGAGAACTGCTCTGCCAGAGATAAATCCCCTGGTGGATGTTTGTTTTTGGGAGGTGTTGATTTGAACTTCAAGGTTATGGCATGGGGAGGGCACCCTGCTCAGCAAACCTGGGCTGGCCCCAGTCACTGCCACTGGTTCCCAGTAGCTCATGATTGAGCTAAGTGACCTGGGAAGCTTTTAGGAGTGGTTTTGAGTGTGTTTAATCTCTAGTTTTTTAGGTTTGGATTCATTTTTCTGCACAGCTTTGGGCCAGGAGCAAAGCAGGAGTGTCTCAGTTAGTTCAGAAAGTGTTGTTAGTTAGAAACCTGGTGAGAAACCCTCTTGAATGTAGCAGATTTTGTGGGACTGGAAGGATTTATTTATCCATCCCAGACTGTTTTAAGGACTTATTTATTTATTTATTTATTTATTTGTCCCAGACTATCCATCTTCTATTGTGGGAAGGTTGTGAGATCCTCAGCACTGCCCCCACAATCCCACAGGTGAAGCCTCACCTGTGCCCGTCCTGCCCCTAAAATTTATCCATGCAAAAGAATAAGAAGTGTTCCCAGCACCTTTCTGAAGTCCCAATTCTACCAGTAAGGGTTTTCTTTTTTCTTAACAAACCCCTTGACTGTGAAGCCTCAGCTGAAACACTTCTTGACCTTTCCAAGTGAATCGGCGAGACACCGACCATGTGAGGTGGGTCATATGGAACAGATTTAGACACAAAACTCATATCATCCCACCAGAGGAATGCAAAGTCCCTCCAGATCCCTTCCACAAAGCTGCATCATGTGTGTGAGATAAATCCAAGGGACACAAGGGGCTGCCAGACAGCCCAAAGGACAATAACTTTGCTATCTCAAACCAAACAGGCAGCGCTGCCTGTGGGTTTCCCTCTTAAAGGTGTAGGAACTTCTCCCCTGCTGCTGGGGTGGCCCTGGTGATTAGGACATTTTTTCCCCAGTGAAAAAAGGAAATTACATCTTCTGTTGGGAAGGGGAGGAGAAACTCTACAACAGAAGACCATTATGGTCACCTTGTGCTGCTCCTTTTGATGGAACCCACAAATCCAGCAGACAGAGATATGCTGAAGGCTCTGACAGAGGCAAAGCCGTTCTTCAGCATTTTATTTGACACTGTGACTGTGAAAACCCTTTCCTGCTCAGTCTCAAGGTCCTCCTCCAAATTTCCAATGGATTTTAAAAGGGAGAGTAGATGCCAAACACCAGTGGTGTGCCAAAAAACCCCAAAATGTGATGCTCAAATGCCATTTAGGCACTGGAAAACAGCTGGAGGTTCCTGAGGCCTTAGGTATGCCCTGGGTGTGGAGTTGGATATCCAGCCATCAGTGGGAACCACAAGGCACAGCCCTTCAGCAGCTGGGACCCTGTTGGGAATTCTGAATTCTGTTATCTTTTTTGTACTGGTGAAAGATAGAAAAAAATTTGAACATCAGGCTTGAGGGACAGAGCTTTGCAAGGTAATTTGAATCATAGAATTTTGGTTTGGAAGAGACCAAGGATCATTTTTTTCCAGGCCCCTGCCATGGACAGAGACATCTCCTACTATCCCAGACTCCATCCAACCTGGCCTTGGACACTTCCAGGGACTGTCACAGCTTCACTGTCCCAGGACCTGCCCTCACTGGGAGGAATTTCTTCCCAATATCCCATTTAAACTTCCCCTCTTTCAGTCTGAACCCATTCCTGCTTGTCCTGCAACTCCAACTCCTGGTCTAGAGCCCTCTTTCCTTCTCTGTAGCCCCTTCAGACCCTGGAGGGTGCTGTGAGATGTCCACACAACCTTCTCTTCTCCAGGATGAGCATTCCCAACTCTCCCAGCCTGGCTCCAGCTCCCTTGGGAACTTTATGGTCTCCTCTCCACCAGTCCCATGTCCTCATCCTGGGGGCACCAGAGGTGTTTGCAGCATTCCAGCTGGGATCTCAGGAGATCAGAGCACAGAGAATCCCCTCCCCTGGCTCACTGAGAGGTGTCAGGTGCTCGAGCAGCCTCATCCTTCATTCCCTTATTTCTGAGCTCTTTCCTTTTGCCTCAGGACTCCACAACTCTGACCTCCAGCACCAACATTACACCTTTAATTACGTCTGCCACACAAATGTGTCACCTTCAACTTATTTTAGTGCTGTCTGAACAACCCTGGGCCACGGGGCTGGGAGGCTCAGGGCTGACAGTGCCCTGAGCAAGGAGCTTTTGAAGCTTTTCCTTGTCTAACCACCCTGTAAAGGTGCTGCTTTGCTCTTAAATTAATCAGCAGGGCTCGTATTTAAGCAACAATGATACCTGTATTTTTTTCCCTCCCTGAGATTACAGGGCTCTCTCTCATCCATGGTGAGCTGGGTTCTGCTGTTTATCTGATTTGTGAGGTTTTAAGAAGTTTGGCCTGCACTGAAGTAAACATGTGCTTGACCTTGAGCAGAACAGAAGAGGAGCTCAAGCCCCTGTTGGTGCTGCTGACAAAGCAAAGGGTTTAAACATGGAAATCAAAACTCTGTTTTCCTTCAGTGTTTATCCTGCTTTTAGTTAAGCTACAGCAGAAGAAAAATACAGCTCAGGCTACATCTGCACCAATCCTCAGATTATTAATATTCCTATTAAAGAGCAATGAGGATAAAGAGCAAATGGGCAAGAATAGGAATTTCCTTTGCTTGCTGGCACTACGGCATAAAACATTATTAAGATGATTTGTTAAATAATAGAAAGGGTTTTTCATTTCCTAATTTTCCAGCTGCAGCTAAAGCTATCTCCCAGCAACCAGCTTCTCATTCCTTAATATTTAGACTTATGGACCAATTTGAGAGTATTTTCTTTGCTGCTATGATTAATGCTCCTGTGAAACAATGTCATCACCAGCCATCCACCTACCCTGTCAGCCTGGCATCAGCCTGGCTGTGCTCTGCTGTAATTTATGGCTTCAGCCAGTAATTTGCAAATCTAATGTTGGGGAGGCTATGAGGATGTGAAATTTGAATGCTTTCCCCTGATTTGGTAAATATCTCCCCCATTAGTGAAACAAATGGCACAGGGATCAGACATCATCTCCAAGGCTCGATAAATATTTTATCAGCCATAATGGAAATTGTCAAATTGATCTAATTGTACAATACGTTATCAACAAGATATCAAAGTTGGACATGGCCTCTGCCCTTGTCTATCATTTGCAGGCTTTTGTCTTCGATTGCCTCTTCCTGGGAGGAAAGTAGGGAAGTGCAGAGTTCATTGCAAAGTAGGGTGAATAACAGAGCCACTGAATATCCATTTAGAAGATAAATTCTGGAGAAATAATTAACTCTCCCCTGCTTGACTATAAAGTAGGACTGCAGAGGGTTCATGTAAATCTCCCGAATGGGAGCTGCAATTTTTATGTTGAACCCATATCCATTGATCTCATACATAAAGGGAAATTATCCATCATGGATACTGCTTTTGGGAGAACATTCATGGCTTTGTTTCTTTAAGAAGAGGCTGAATGGATTCAAAAGTGAATTTTAGATGTCTGGCAGCAGCTAGGGGGATGATTTAATTAATTTATTTTTAAAAATTTAGGGATAAAATGACCTGACTTTAGCTAAAATTAAATGTAATCATTACTCTGCTTGGAAATGATCAGTCACAGGAAATCCAAAGTTGTAAATAATGAAAGATTTATTTGAATGTCTGATGTTAAGATAAAAGTAGAATATTTTGCCACGTTAATATTCATTCTTGTAAAGTTGCCTGGTTAAACCTCAGCCTATGGAGATGCTTGATTTAACAAAGCTGTGTTTTCAGATATTTTGAGAATTTTGGGGGAGAGGGAATCCCATCCATTAACAGAGAAAAACCCATTTACATAAAAATTCTGGGGACAATTTCTCAATTCAGAATTATCTGAAAAGTAAAAAGGGGAGAGGCTTCCCCTGCCTGGGAGAGTGAGAGGAGGAGAACTGGGATGTTCTCACTCCCTTTTCTCTGCACCAGATCCAACCAGGCAGCCAATATCCTCAGGGGCTTGGGGAAAACTGGAGTCTGATGGAGCAAATTCCTGATATTTCTCAAGGTGGAAAGTCCTGTCATCTTTTCTTTCAGAAAGAACTCCATTTGCAGCCAGCCTGTTAATATTTAATGGCCTGGGACGCAGGAAGGGACACGGGCTGTGCATGCAGCACTGGTCAACCACTCCACGGCTTTTTTGTTCATATTAACTTTTTCCCCCAATTATGCATTGTCCAGGAGCCATAGGATCCATTTTTCTCTGTGCCTCAGGCTGTTTATTGATAAAAATGAGGATGTCGCTCCTCTGCTGCACTGACGGTGTGGACACTGCCCAAGTGCTTGAGATCTTTGAACTCCAGGTGCAGAAGAAATGGATGAGTTTTCCTTTCTTTTTCTTGCTATTTTTTGGGTCTCAAAGTGCTCAGAAAGCAGCTGAAGGATGTCAGTGGCCTTTCCAGAGCTGAAATATTTAAATGTTTAAATGTTAAATCCATGTTCTTGGATGCAGCCCTTAATTATGTTTTTCATTACATCTCTTGGAGGCCTAAAGGGAAGGCCCACACTTGATGCTTTGTCTTGGCACCTGGAGTTTGATTTTGTGCTTCACGGGAAGATCTGTTAAGTGGGGAAGATGTTTGTAAATCCTGAAAGCTTTTCATGTTTCTCCTGGATGATGATTTTTCAGATCAAATACCGCAGCCTTTAATTGTGTTTTTCATTACATCTCTTGGAGGCCTAAAGGGAAGGTCCACACTTGATGTTTTTGGTTTCCTGTCATTTTGAATAAAGAGAAGGAGGGAGAAGGAGGTATTAATAGGAACCTGGAGTAAAAGTAGCTTTAGGTAGCCTTTGAGGAAGTGCTTCAGGTTCAAGCTAACAAGCTGCAAACATCCTGCAGAGCATTTTCTGCTCTGAAGTTGGGGCGGGTGCAGCAACTTCGGGCATCCTAAATGGGGACCAGAGGTACATGGGGGAGTGTGTGTGGAATTAGAATCCATTTCAGCATGTTAATAACTGAGCACAAGCAAGATCACAATGCTCATTAAGGCAGTGAAGGGTAAAAAGGGGCTGTTTTAACACAACACAGCACACAGGCAGCCCAGACCGAGGGGCTTCAAGGCAGCCCCGTAGCCTCAGGCTTGTGGAATCAAGAGAGGTTTTTAAACATAAGCCATATGCTGGTTCTTTCTTCCAAATGTTCTTTGAAAGTCCATGTTCGGCTTCCCACCCCGTGTCCTGTGAGCATGGGAGTTGTTTGGTATGGTTTGCTCCAAAGGACTTCTGGATATGATTTTTATTTTTTTGGGGTTTTAATTTTTTTTTTTCCTCCCAAACAGGATCTGAGCTTGATGGAGTGATAGCTCCACAGATAGTATCGAGATCCTGGCATTATTCAAAATGTTTTAAAAGAGTGGGTTTGGATGGCTTTAGGCTCTGTTGTGTAGCAGCATAGTAACAAGTGGGTGTAATTCAATTTTTGCTGAAGAGGTGACACGGCTCAATATTTGCTTGGCTCAGCCTACACAGGCTCATTCTTGGAGCAATGTAAAAATACAAAATGAGTGGCCACCTTGCCTTGCCTGGCAATACAGTGAGTGTGAAGCCTTTCCTGTGAATTATTCATTCCTGTAAAAATGTATTTACTGAATACCAGCCCCTGTAGTGCAGGACCCTGTAAGGAGGAGAGTTTTATTTGGCATTTATTTGACCATCTTTAAGCCAGGCTCAGCTAGGAGTCAACTTCTTCCATGTCCTTAAGGGCAACCAGGGAGTGAGGAGGGCTGAGAGAGATAAAGGGTCTGATCCTGGCCTTGCATCAGGAGGCTGGGTCAGAATATTCTTATTTTCCAGCACAGGTTGGTTTGGATCCTGTGCTACTGAGTCTGTTCATTCCTTTCAGCTCCACCACTCATGGGCAAGGAGAAAGTGGGAATTTTTCCATTCTTCCCTATCTTCCCCCTGTGCCGACTTCCACAAAGATCCATGTTGGATTAAGCTCTTTTCTGACCCAGAGATGGGGCCTTTTAAAAAACTTTTATTCCATTTTCAGTCTCATGTGAAGAGTGGGTCCATACAGTTATAATTCACACCATCACAATCAGAAGCCAAGTATTTCTATATTCCTATATCTATATTTCTAGAAATTCCAAAATTCACTTCAAAATTTCAAAATTTCGCTTCAAAACTCCAAAAATTCACTTCCCACCATCCACACTTGTGACTTTGTAGTGGAGGGAAGGTTTGAGCCATAAAATCTCGGTTATGGGTCCTTTTTTTTGGCTTTTTTGGGGGCTTTTTAAAAACTTTTATTCCATTTTCAGTTTCATGTGAAGGATGAGTCAATACAGGTATTATAATTCACACCGTCACAATCAGAAGCCAACTATTTCTATATTTCTATATCTATATTTCTATTTCTATAACTCCACAAATTCATTATCCACCATCCACACTTGTGACTTTGTGGTGGAGGGAAGGTTTGAGCCATAAAATCCCAGTTATGGGTCCTTTTTTTGGCTTGGCTGGGAGCTGACTCATCCCCAGTCTCCTGCACTCTGCCCATTGTGTTCTCTGGAGCATCTCAGGAGCTTTTTGTGTCTCTCTGCACACACACACAGAGCACACAAAATTTTCCCTGGACCATTTCAGGTGGCTGTGAGCAAGGCCAGATCCATCACCACAGACCTGCACTTCTTTGGTGAGATACCTCCTCTCTCCTCCTTCCATCCCCTGCACGCTCCCACTTCCAAATCAGCAGACCTAAGATTTTTATCTGTAATGGCTTCTGGTGAGAGTTAAAAAAAAACCCCAGTTGTTCTTAAACATTCATTTTCTAGGCCAACAATAACCCTGGCCTAGACAAATAACTCCCTCCTAGTTCCTACAGAGAGAAGTGTTAGACTACACAGACAGTGAGGTCATTCATAGCCACTATTGTTTCTTGATAACCCAATTAAGAAAGTGCAATTTATCTCGCCTGTTTCCATTTAATTATCTAATTTGTCTGCCCAGCCAGGGTAGTTATCTCCCCTGCACTCTGGGGTTGCTCTCCTGCCTCAGCCCTGCTCCCCAGGTGCTGCTCATTCCTTTGACCTATAGCCAGGGACACTTATAAATCAGGGAAAGAGCCATCACCTCCTTCTGCCTTCTTTTATGGTGAGGAGGGGAGAAGTGTGTGTGCTGGATGAAGAGACACAGAGCTCTTGCCCTCCTGCTAAACTTTAATACAGGGATTTTATTTTAATACAGGATGGCTTAAAAAAAAATAAAAAATAAAAGGGTTGGTGTGAGGAGAGGGATTTGTCAGGGTGATGTTCTACAGCAAAGGGTTAACCCTTTGATATTAATATCCATTAGAGGAGTTATTAACACCTGTAATCCTGATATTATTCTTAGCTATTATTTATATTTTATATAATTATATATATTATATAGATAATTATATACATATAATTATGTATACATTATATACATTATAAACCTTTGATATTAGTATCCACTGGAGGAGTTATTAACACCTGAAATCCTGATATTAATCCTGGCTATTAATTATATATATTATATATATAATTATATATATAATATATATAATTATATACATTATGTATATAATTATATATATAATATATATAATTATATACATTATGTATATAATTTTATGTATTACTATATATATATATATATGTAGTTAATAATTATGTATTAATACCAGGCTCTCATGGATGCTGGGAGTGGGAATTCTGTTTTACCTGAGATTCACTCTGGATCAGGGCAACCCCTGGATCAATTCAGAACCACCCTGGGGGGAAGAACTTGGAGTGCCCCAGCCCTGAACCTCCCTGAGTCCTGGGCTGATCCCACAGCTTGGAAAGGGGGGATTCTGTCCCATTCAGGTGAGACCTCACCTGCAGAGCTGCCTCCATCCTTGGGACAGCACAGGAAGGACCTGGAATGGATCCAGAGGAGGCCAAGAGGATCAAAGGGAAAAACTCCAAGAATTGGGATTTTTCATCCTGGAGAATTTCTGAGGCCCAGCCCTGCAAGGCCCACCTCAAACACTGCGTTAGACACTGCAAACCCTTACCAGAGATAGAAACAACTCAGATTTTTGTGTTCTGGGTGGAGAGCTAGAGGCTAGAAAGCATCATTTGGGGCTTAATGTGGTGAAAGTGAGGCACCCAAAAATGCTGCTGGGTAGGGATTAGAGAGTATTTCAGTTTTTGCCTGTCCTCATGCTGGAATGGATCCAGAGGAGGCCAAGAGGATCTGAGGGATGGAGCAGCTCTGTTGTGAGGAAAAAAAATATCTGTGAAAAAAATTCTCACAATCAATCAGATTGTGAGAATTGAGATTGCTCATCCTGGAGAATTTGAGGCCCAGCTCTTCAAGGCCCACCTCAAATACTGTGTTAGACACTGCAAAACCTTACCAGAGATACTCAGATTTGTGTTCTAGGTGGAGATCTAGAAATCATCCTTTAGGGGCTTAATGTGGTGAAAATGAAGCACCTAAAAATGCTGCTGGGTAGGGATTAGAGAGCATTTCAGTTTTTCCTGTCCTCATGCTGGAATGGATCCAGAGGAGGCCAAGAGGATCTGAGGGATGGAGCAGCTCTGTTGTGAGGCAAAAAGAAATCTGTGAAAAAATTCTCAGATTGTGATAATTGGGATTGTTCATCCTGCAGAATTTCTGAGGCCCAGCCCTGCAAACACCATGTTAGACACTGCAAACCCTTAGCAGAGATACTCAGATTTGTGTTCTAGGTGGAGATTGGCTAGAAAGCATCATTTGGGGCTCAATGTGGTGCGAGTGAGGCACCTAAAAATGCTGCTGGGTAGGGATTAGAGAGCATTTCAGTTTTTCCTGTCCTCATGCTGCTGTGTAAGTACAGCAGCAGTGACCTCGTGTACTTTCAGTTCTGAGTTTTGGGAGCCAGGGCCATCCACCCTTCCGAGGGTGCTGGGTGTGTGTTGTGTGTTTTCAGTTTTGTTCTGAGCTTGTTTGAGCTGCTGCTGTTTCTCAAGAGGTGTGTTCTGTGCCACTTGAAGTTAACCATGAACTGTGCTATCTGCTGATAGCTCAGGGATTGTGTTTGCTTTGCTGCAGTCCTGTGCAGTCCAAGCAGGTGGACAAATACCTCAGCAGGGCTTGGCTCTGTTTGTGTTGTGTTTTGTGTGTGTGGGTTTCTTCCTCTCTGCTCTCCACCCCTTTAGCCCTGGGGCAGAGGAGCTCTTGCACTTGCAGGGGTGCAGGCTGGGTCTTGCTGAATCATGTTTAGAGAAGAGTTTAGCAGAGAAACCAGAAACTTGGTGCCCTGCAGGGAATCTCAATGATTTCCAGAAAATCTCTGAGTGCTCTAGTTCATGGGCTGGTTGAGGGAATGAGAAGCAGGTATTTGGATTTATCCCACATTTCACCCAGTGAGGCTTCCCTGCCTTGTTTGCAGTGTCGGAATTCAGCGCAACTCTGATTTGGTGTCATCTGCTCTCCCCTTTTGACAGGGATGATCAGATCAGCCTGGTGGGAAATGCCTCTGGAGGAGTTTCTGAATGCGCTGATTTCGTGCTGTGTATCCCCAGATCCTTGGGCATATTGCTCAGGAATGATTATCATGACTGGGTGAATCATGTTTAGAGAAGAGTTTAGCAGAGCAACCAGAAACTTGGTGCCTTCAGTGATTTCCAGCAAATCTCTGAGAGCTCTGGCTCACAGGCTGGCCAAGGGAAAGATGGTTTAATTTAAATTTGGATTTATCCCATACATCACCCAGTGAGGCTCTTTTGCCTTGTTTGCAGTGTCAGAATTCAGTGCAACTCTGATTTGGTGTCATCTGCTCCCTCCTTTTGACAGGGATTATCAGACTGGAGCAGCCTGTTGGGAAATGCCCCTGGGGTTTCTGAATGTGCTGATTTCGTGCTCTGTATCCCCAAATCCTTGGGCATTTTTTTTCAGGATTATCATGCACTGGGTGCATCCACACCTGGTGGGCTCCTGGCTGCCCTGGGGCTGTGCCAGCACTGGGATGATTTACACCATTTACACCCAGTGTGCCCATGGCAGGGACACCTTCTGCCATCCCAGGCTGCTCCAAGCCCTGGCCAGCCTGGCCTGGGACATTTCCAGGGATACAGGGACAGCCACAGCTCTGCCAGGGCCTTTCCTGAAGTAAAGAATTCCTCCTAAAAAACCACAACCAATCAAACTAAACCACAGAAAGGGCTCAAGGACTTTTTTAGGTGCTGTAGGGATGCAGCATAGCAGATCCCATGCAGTACTTGGGTAAATGTTCATTTAGGGAGTGCAAGAGCAGCTTTGGGGCTTGCTGGCCATGGAGAAATTGCTGTCTGACCCTCCATGAGCATCTTATTTAATCCTTCTCCCCCTGCTCTCCCTCCCCTGTCGTTCTGGGGAACCACAGCAGTGAAATCTGCCTGGAACCACAGCAGTGAAATCTGCCTCCCCTTTCATGGCAGAAAGCCTGGGAAGGATCCCGTGCTCGTTTCCATTATGATAAAAGACAAAACAACTAAATTAAGTTGGAAGCAATCTCTGCATTACACAAGTCTGCATACTCCAAAATTCTCAAAACAAAAAGAGGTGCAGGGGAAGCCAATCACTATCAGAAAGGAGGGAAAAAAGTGTCTGTGGACTAGAACTTTTACAGTTCCTTTACTCAGAACTGAAATATTTTAACTCCTCCACAACCAGAGCTGTGGAAAGCAGGGAAGGGGGCACTGGATGTGGAAATTCCTTGGGTTTGGTGAATTTAGGGAATGACATCATTGCAGAGCAAACCCGTTGCTGTCAGGGCTGCTGCAGCAGGCAGGGCTGTCTGGAGCTGCAGTTTGCAGATGTTCACAGGGAGATGTGGTCGCCAGCCAGAGGGAAAACACGACTTGGCAAGGGGGAGGATGCTGAGGAAATCCAAACTGTCTTCAGCACTCGGGTTCTTAAAGGAAAAAAAAAAAGAAAATAAGAGGTTGAAACTTTGAAAGACTAGACTATTATTTGTTATGGTTAAATTGGCCACTGACCCACTGGCATAGAGAACAAGGTTTTGCATAAAGTTGTTGCTAGATTTTATTTCCTTGGAAATGGAGGGATGGAAAAGTTCACTGCTCAGGTATCTTGCCTCATCCAATTTAATTATTTTAAGCAAAGAGGAGAAAAAAAAAAGGGGGGTTGAGGGGAGGGAATTCCTTGGAGCTCAAGTCACAATGTTATTATCAATTCAAATTCAGCTTTTCTGTCCCTCACTCTGGATGGAACCTGATCTCATGAAACAGAGCTGCTTTACCTGATGCTCGTGTGCACTGAAATTTGCTGTTCATATGTTCAACCTTCTTTAATCTGTGCTAAAAACAAATGGAATAGACTTACATTCTTTCTCTACATTATTATTTTATGTTTAAATTATAAATATTATTTGCATAAGTGAACTTTCAGCCGTTTCAAAGACCAGAACTGCCTGCTTGTGAATTAAATTTTGAAAGGAATATCAGGCCACATGATACCTTAAACACATTGTTTGGGAAAACCTTTGCCAAGGTGACACCTGTGATCTTTGTGGAGCTCTGAGCTCAGGGCAGAGGAGTCACTGACAGGCTGGGATGCTCCCAGGGAATGTGCTCAGCCCTTTGCAGGATCATTTCCTGCCCTGTGAATTCCTGAGAGGGGTCAGGGCAAGGATTGGTGCCCATCACAGCATCCCTGGCACTGGGCTCATCTCCCAGCAGTGAAAAACAGAGAAGGTTTTGCATCAAAAGCTTTAAAACAGGATTTAGTAAAAGCCCAGACAGATCCATGGCCCTCACTCCATCACCTTGGCCAAACCACATCCCCAGGGTTTGGGGTTTTAGGGTTTTGTTTCTCATCTGTCTTTTCTCTGTCTGTTCAGGTCTAAAGTTTCCTGGGTTTCTGTGCAGTTTTTGTCTCTCTGGCCTCTGGTACAAGGGGGGTTTGCTCTGGGTTGTGGCCTCTGTAAATGACATCTGGAATTGGCTGGGTGCACACAAAACCTGGACCCTACAAGGGACATACAAATATGTGAAAATACCCAGAAATTCCATCAGTCTGCTGCTCACAGCTCTGAATTTTCCTTCCTGGTTGCTGCTGCCACCAAACCCAGCAGAGTGTGGGACTGCTGTCAGTGACAGCAGCAAAGCTGTGCAGAAAAATACAGAATTTTGAGTTTGAGGGTTGGCAGGTACCAATTCACCTTTCTGGCTTATCAAGAACCATAGTTTTAGCAGGATTTATTCAGGAATGAGACCAGCATTGTGTTTAACAGACCTGGAGTTATCCAGGGATGGGTCAGCAGCGAGTGGTGCTGGGATTGCAAACTGGAATGAGCAAAACCACTGTTATTCCTGCAGAATTTCCCATCTGAGATGACCATGAATGAAAAACATCCCTGCAGAAGTGATGTAATCCCATAAAATTTTGTGATGAAAGTGCAATCAACCTTTTATTAAAAAAAAAAAAAAAAAAAAAAGGGGGAAGGGGGGAGATATTTACATTGGGGAAAAGAACTCTTGTTTTTTAAAAGCATTTCAAGCCCAGTGTGGGAATTTCAGGCCCTGCTGAAGGACTCTGCAGTCACCTGGCCCTGCCTCCCTCGTGACTGATAAGTCCCAGCTCTATTTTGATAAGGCTCCATGGTGACATGGCTGCCACAAAGGAGGGGCTTTCTCCTCTTTCAGACAGGGCTCCCCCCAGGTGAGGCCACTGGGTTGTTCCTGAGTTGACCCCTTGCCCTTCTAATCACTGACAAATTATCCAGCGCTGTATTCCCCAGCCCTCCTCCTGCACTGTTATTAAACACACTAATTTCTGTTTTATTAGGGCAGGAGCACTGAGGAGCAATAATGACCCTTTTCCTTGACTGCACTGAGGGGTTATGGAAATATTTTTTATGCTTTTTCCCATAAATTTTAGTGTCTTGCAGTGGCTCCCATGGCAGTTTTGCAGACTGGTGGCACGGTGAGCTTTCAGGTGTTGCATTTAATGCTTCAAAACTGAAATTCCTACAGAGGAAGATCCTTCACTCATGGTGTCCCCCATCCCAGCAGCCATGGGATGTGCAGCTGGGTTTGGATTTTGTTGGGATAAATTCATCCCAAACTGGGCTGGAACCTGCCTGTGGCTGCTGGGCTCTGCACAGGTGGAGCTGCTGCTGCAAGAGGAGGATTTTGGGGATTTTGAGGATTTTTAACCCCAGGGAACCCCAAATGGAGGTGGAACTGCTGCTGCAGGAGGAGGATTTTGAGGATTTTGAGGATTTTTCCCCCAGGGAACCCCAGCACCAGGGACCTGCTGTGGATGGGACCCAACCCAGGCTCCTCTGCAGCCTGAAGGGGAAAAAAAAAAGCAGGAAACACATTTGGCCTAAAATAACAGAGATAACTTGATGTTGCTTGCCTGATATTTTTTAACGTTTCCCATCAGTCTTTTCACTAAAGCATTTCCAGTTTTTCAAAGGATTTATTGTGAAGGTATAGGGAGCACGGGGGGAGGGCAAACAAATTAGGGGGTTTAAAATTACTATTAAGTATCTTATTTTCAAGCCCCTTGACTGAGTCCCTCAGTTCAGAAGGGAAGAAATCAATGAACCATAGTCTACATTTTGAAAGAGAACTGGAGAGCTTAAGTTTCCAATACTGGACTCTTAAAGAAACCCAATTTTTCAGAAAGCTGCAAGTGCCCACATTGCACACAGACATTTCCTTTCTGCTGTTTCCATTGGGAAGCAAATGCTGAGACACCTAAATTAGAATTGAAAGCTTAAAACAGTATCTTTGATAATCATTTTTATGAAAGGATGGAGTTTGTCGTACTTCAGAATGTAAAAAAAATAATCTAAATTAACTATTTTCCTAAAAGTTCTTTTGAATATTGATGATTGGGGGAAGTTACCCACAGTCCTGAGTGTAAAAGGTGATCAAATGAGAATTTAGCCCTTATCAGTATTTTGAGAAGTTTGATTTTCATGTTTGATTTTTTTTCCTCTTTTTATTATATTTATTTGGGTCGAATTGGGCTGCATCATCAGAGGCAGAACTGTTGTATATTCAATATACTATTTTTTAAATATATATGTAGTGTGTGTATATCTATTTTATAGAATGCTGACCATCCTTAGTCTCACCTTATTCTTTAACCACACAGAGGCGAAACCCCAATGACATTTTAGGACTGAGCTTAATCAGAGCACCATAAATTCCCTCAAAAATCAATGAAAAAGCACAAAACCAGCTTAGATTTGCCAAGCAGATGCAACAATCCAGGGAATCCCAGCACAGGGTGATAAATCCCTGCCCCTGCGTGCCTGGTGGGTGCAAGCTGAGGGTGTTTTAATCCCAAATATTTTGTTGCAAGGTTTAAACAATGAGTAAATCAAGTGCAATCAAAGCCTGGCTTTGCCTGGATGGGGACAGGGCCTGCACTTGGCTGCTCTCACCAAACAGGCCCCGGCTCCAGGTTCACAGAATTATTTCCCCCTTATCTTTGTTGTCGATGCCCTGATTGTATTTAGATTTCCACAGAAGGGCTCTGTTGTTTTGGAGTGGAAGGGACCTGTTGTATTGTTTGAGAGGCACTTGTTCCAATTCTGAGGACTTTCCATCTGTTTTCCTCTTTCCTTCCTCTCGATAGGAGCAGCATTTCCTCCCCTCCGGACGCTGCTGCAGGGGTGGAGAGGGAGCTGTGTTCAGCTTTAGGATTTCATTCCAGGATTTAATCCCTGTCTCTGGGCAAGGAGAAGAGGGAAAGAGGGCGGAAAGAGGAATTTTTTGTTCTTTTATTCAAAGGATTTGGAAAATGGAAGCTGGGCAGAGAGCAGTATCAGGAGTTTTGGTACCTAAGAGCTCGTGGGTGGCCCACATGACACAAGTTTGGGCCCTTGTCCAGGTCATGGTGAATTAGTGGCCCACAAGAGAGAAAAACCTTCTCCAAGCAGTGCTGATTTCTCCCTCTTTCCTCTCCCATCCCCACACACCCTTCTCTTCACAGCTCCAGTGAGTGTTGAACGTGCTGGGCTGGCAAAGGAGGGTTTATTCTTCTCTCAGCTTGTTGGAGTCCTGGATGCTGAGATTTTTAAACTTTTTGTGCTGAAAAGCACAGACCCACAAGGAAATACTATATTTGACCTGAGGCCTTGGCGAAGGCTTCCAAAATTGATTGATAGCACTGGGATTGTGGGTGTGGAGTTTGATTAGAAGTGTGTGATATCAAGGGGTGGAAAACTTTGAGTTTGGGGTTTTAGAATATAGTGATATATATAGAGCAAGATGGAGGTTTTAGGGTGGAGGCTGGTCCTTCTTCTTCATCTTCATCTTCTTCTTCATCTTTTTCTTCATCTTCATCTTCATCTTCATCTTCATCTTCATCTTCTTCTTCTTCACCTTCACCTTCTCCTTCTCCTTCTCCTTCTCCTTCTCCTTCTCCTTCTCCTTCTCCTTCTCCTTCTCCTTCTCCTTCTCCTTCTCCTTCTTCTTCTCCTTCTCCTTCTTCACCTCCTCCTTCTTCTTTTCCACCTTCTTCTCCATGGGTTTGGGTGGCATTTTGTAATTGGATAAAAAAATCCACATTGCAGATTTTAAGTGATTGGTTATTGGGGTAAAAGTGAAAATAATTTAGGTGTCATTCCTTAATTGGACAGTTTAGCTTTCAAGGACCTTGTATAGGAGGATAGTTCTCAGGATTAGAAAAGAGATATAATATAATAAGAATTTTTAACATATAATAATATAATATATAAACTGATATTATATAATATAATAATTTCACATATATGATATAATATACTATAATATACTATAATTTACTATAGAATATAATATATAATATTATGTATTATATACTTATATATTACATATATAATTATACTATTATAACTATATTATATTGTATAATATAATATAATATAATATAATATAATATAATATAATATAATATAATATAATATATTACATTATATTATATTATATTGCTATAAAATAATATATAATAATACATTAATACAATAATTTAACATAATATGATATAATAATTTACTATAATAGCATAATATATAATAATATTATATAAAATAAAAATATTTGTACATTTGGTATGATAAGATATAATAATATAATAGAATAGAATATAGTAATTATACGTATATATATGTATATATATATATATATATATATATATATATATATATATATATATAATTAATTAAAATTTCCAACAAGTCCATTTCCCACAGAAAAAACCTGCCAAAAAATCCCATTTCCCAAGGAAACTGAGCATGCTGGGGTGGTGGCAGCAGGGCTGTGTCTGCAGGTGACCCCCAGCTGCCTCTACCAGCTCTTATGTAACCTTGTCCTCCCCTCGGAGCCCGATGGGATAATGGATTTCTTTAAATTAATAATGCGGAAAGGGAGATTTACACCACGCCACTGCAATATTGTCTTTGCCTTTTATTCCTGCATTTGTCACTGTAATCCCTGATGGAGGTGTGCAGTGGGGGGGATAAATAATGAAGGCTAAAAAAACTCTGTCACCAGCCAGAGCCATTTGCAAATTCATCATTGATATTCTTTGGGAGGCAGAGACAGAGGGGGATGAAAAATAAGGAGTGGTGCTAATATATCTCAGTGATTTCCATCTCCCATTTATTCCACTTGGAGCTGTGATAGAATGTGAATGTGAATCCCAGAATGTGAATCCCAGGAATTGCCATTCCTTTTTTGGGGATGAGCCTAAGGCTGCTCCAGAGCCTCTCAAGCAACAGAGTAAATATCAAATTAATGGACAGAGTAAATACGAAATTAATGGACAGAGTAAATACCAAATTAATGGCCTTTAAACTCAGATGTAATACACTTACCTGGAAGTTTTTTATTAATTAGTGTTAAAATACTGACAAAAATAGTGAGGAAATATGGACAAAAATAGTGAGAAAATTATGGCAATTCCTTAGCATCTAAACTGCTCGGAAATATTTTAAGATATGTTTTAAAAGGCAGGGAAATAAAGGAAGTATTTTAAAGTAGAAACTCTGTAAAGATTTATTTGTTCATTATTACAAGGAAGTCTGAAATAGTTAAGAAGAGTCACCCCGAACCAGACGCAATTTCTGATTTCTTTAACCTTCCTAAAAAATGTTGCAACTCCTCAATTTTGAAATTGTGGTCTTGTGACAAAAAGAAAATGTGGGATTGCAAAAGAGCTTCCCTTGCCATATTCCCTGAGCATCCCAGCCTTGGAATTTTTACCAAATTTTGAGGGTAAAACCAATTTTTTCCCCCCCTCAGATGAAGCGTGACATGCTGCAGGGGTATTCAGGATAGAGCAGAGTATTTAATATATTAATTTAAAATAAATAAAGGGGGTTTTTTTTAACTTTTACTGGAGCTTTTGTGATCACCCTGGTACCAAACTCATCCCATGAGCTTGAAAAATTCCTGAATTTCCAGAATCCAGTGCTGGATGCTCAATCCCTGCCAGGGCCAGGCAGCAGAGTGAAACCAGAATGTAGTAGCACTCAGAGAAGGGGGAGAAGATGAAATATATCACAAGATAATAAGAAAATAAACCATTAAAAGGCTCTGTTTCCCATTATCATGTGGTTTTATGTTAATGAAGTTGTTCCAGGCCTGTTTGAGTTTAACTCAAGCAGGGGAATATGAGTAATATGAAAAATATGTGGGGCTGAAGACCCTAAGTTGAAAAGTCTGTGAGCCATGGGATGTTTTTGTTCAGCAGGCATTTCACAAGAAGGAATAAAGCAGCCAGAAAGTGGCACGGAAAAATCCCCGAGTGCCAGATTTTCCTTTTTTTTCCTCAGCTCTGGGTCCCCACTTTCTGTCCATCAAGTCAGGGCAGCCCTGGTTGGTTGGAAAATTGGAATTTCCAGCTCAGATTCATCCTCTTGGTCGTCCATATTTTATATAAATGCTTTTATGGATCTTAAAATTTAAAAAATATTATAATAATGGTAAATTGACAGCTCTGTCCAGGTTGAACTAGAGTTGGGTGTTTTTGAAACAGATAATTGTTTTCTAAAAGAATGAAAAAACACTGGAGGTAGGATTTGGAAAGCAGCTCCCATCAGCAAATGGAAAATTGTGAAAATGGCCAGACTCGAATATTTTTTGCAGTGTTTTATTTCAGAAAAGCTGAAAAATTGAGCTCTGACCTGAACTGACCTGATTTTAATACCAGAAAAGAGTAAGCACAAAAGGACTAAGATGTCCCAGATGTAGCAAAACAGATTCTTCTGTAAATTGAATGATCTACTTTAAAAAATTATTATTTTCAGTTAATTGAAAATGTTGACCAAAACCTGTTATTTAACGTGCACTGAGCTCTTTATATTTTTTTAACTTTAAAAATGAACTTTAAAAAATCATGCTCCATGATAACAAGGATTAGATCCTGGAATTGGGTTGGAAAAGTTGCGAACAAAAAGTTTTTGGTTTTGGGGGGGTTTTTTTAGGGGGTGCTGTCTTGTTTTTTGTTTTATTTATTTATGTTTAAAGTAATTCAGCTTTTTCTTTTCCTGGTGTATATAAGGAGCAGTGAAGCTTCAGATTCTGGATCTGGCCCTTGGCCCAGGTGAATAAAAGATGCTCATTCTCCTTTCCAAAGGCAGATATTCAGATTTCAAAAGCAGAATCTCCTATAAATCAAAACAGAGATAAAGAACCCATCCCTGATTTAAGGAAAGTTAATTTTAAAGCATTTTCTCAAAAAGAGAATAAACCAGGTGGCTCCAGCCGGGCTTTGGACACTGCCAGGGATGGGGCAGTCACAGATTCCCTGAGAAGCAGCTGACAGGAGCAGAATTGAACTCTAAATCAAAATAAAATGTTAATTTTGAGTGCTGTCCTTTCAGTACATCTGCATTAATTCCTGAAAAATCAGCAGTGAAAAAGCAGCAGCCCTTCAGACACCTGGGTGACAGCATAAGAATTTTCCCTCTCTACAAGAAATGTTGGAGTCCCAGCAGTTCATATTTCAGACTGCGGGACAATCTCTGGCCAGCAGAAGCAAAATGTAAAAATATTTTTATCTTAAATATTTTTCTTAATAATAGCTTCAAAGGCAGAGAAATGGCTGGTTGGGCTGCAGCTGACTGCTGCGTGCTGTGGCCTGGCAAGGCCAAGCTGGGGGGAAGAGAAAATCTTGGATTTTGGTGTGCTCCTGGCCAGGCTGGAATGTGGATTATTCTAAAAGTATTTCTAGAAGGAGTAACACAGGAGGAGGAGAGGTTGTGGGGCTGTGTGTGTAGATCCCACCAGGAATGAAGCAGTTGTGTGGATTTTACATGGAATTCTTCTGGATTTAGCTGTCGAGCTGCAATGAAAATGTTCATAATTAACAGTGGAGCTGTGGGTGAGAATGGGGTGGAATGGAGTGGGAGCCACCAGTTGTTAAATAGGAAAATTCACTTTATTTCATTGCTCTAATCAATAATCTCCCTCCTGTGAGTGAGGAGAGCAGGAGGCTCAGTGTGGAATCCCTGAGGAAGCTGGGGATACTCATTGAGTAGGTCTGTAGTAAGGCTGAGAGCTCTTTCCCCATCACTTCTCTGAATGAGACTGAGATTTTCCCCTTCTCTTCCTGCAGCAGTTTTGCTCTCTGTGTGTCAGGGAATGGCTCTGGGAGGGAGGAAAAGCTCCTGTCTGAGCCACAGGGATGCTGAGACTGCCCTGGGAAGCCCTGAATTTTCAGTTATCCCCAAACCTGGCTGGGCTGGGTGTCACACACGGGCACAGCCCATCCAAAGAGCTGTGGAGTCTTCCAGGCCAGGCTGGATGGGCCTTGGAGCAACCTGGGATGGTGGAAGGTGGAACGAGGATTCCACCCCAACCCAAACCATTCTGTACCTCCAGACAGGCACAAATTTTAACATTAAAGCTACTTTTGCACCCAACCCAAGCTCTCAAATGAAACGGTTGTGTGTGAGGCCACAGGAACCGATACCAGGCCTGCAGGACCCGTGGTTTGCACCTCCACTGCTTCTTGTTCCTGCTTTGATGTTTAAATTCACAAAAGTTGCAAATGGGAATAAATAGCTTGGGGGTGGAAGAGCCTAAATTGGCCCAAGGTGGCACTTGGTGCTGGCAGTGGTGCAGAGATGGGTGACACACACGGGCATGGCCCATCCAAAGAGTTGTCCCAGTTCTGGGAGTGTTCCAGGCCAGGTTGGATGGAGTAACGTGGGATGATGGAAGGTGGAACAAGGATCCCCTCCCAACCCAAACCATTTTGTGCCTCCAGACAGGCACAGAACTCTGCTTTTTAACATTAAATCGTCTTTTGCACCCAACCTCAGCTCTCAAATGAAAGGGTTGTGTGTGAGGCCGCAGGAACCTCTGCCAGGCCTGCAGGACCCGTGGTTTGCACCTCCACTGCTTCTTGTTCCTGCTTTGATGTTTAAATTCACAAAAGTTGCAAATGGGACAAAATAGCCTGGGGGTGGAAGAGCCTAAATTGGCCCAAGGTGGCACTTGGTGCTGGCAGTGGTGCAGGGATGGGGACACACATGGGATCCCTTAGAGCCCCCAGGGAGTGCTGCAGAGGGGCTGCAACATTAAACAGCAATATCACCTTGCCTCCTGTTTTGCTGAAATGAATTAACTGGCAGGAAATCATGGATTTCCGAGCCCGGCTTTCCTTACGACATTCCTCGCTGCAAAAGGAGAATGAAACCGGTGAAAGTGGGTAACGAGAAACAGGCTCTAGAATTATTCTGTGTGGCAAGAGGGGAACAACATCGACCTGGGGAGTAACAGATCTTTTAGGAAAAGGGGTTTGGAGAAGAGAGAGTGGCTGAGGGAATGGAGAGTGCAGAGAATTGACCAGAAGGTGTTGGGTTGCAAAAAATCTCTTAGAGGTGAGAGTACACCACAAACACCCCAAAAATTTGGGTTGTGTCACAACAGTCCTGAGTTATTTGAAATTGTTCCAGAAAGTTCTCTTGTTAAAAATTCCTTTTCTTAAATGTCTGATGGGTTCTTGATCCCTGCTTCGAGTTTTAAGAGATTTTTCTTGCAGAAAACATATCTGGCTTTGAAGAAGGAATGACCATCTCTCACAGCACTTGGCTGTGTGTGTTAGCACAACTGAGGGGAAGAATCCACTGAGCACTTCTGAAAATTCGTCCTTAAATCCCTTATTAGGTCATGAATGGAAAAAAAAAGAAAGAAAAAAAACAGCAATAAAAAGTTTTGAAGGAGATTTTTGGAATTCTCACCATGGTTTTATCATCTTCCCAGCACTGAATGGTCTCACTGTTGGAACTGCTGTGGTGGGAGTTGGGGACTGATGGGACAGGGCAAGGCTGCAGGAATGTGCTTTCCTTGCCACGGATTGTCCAGTACAGCAGGAACATTCAAACCTCTGCAAAGATTCATTCTTTGCCCTGTTCTTCCAGAGCTCGTGTGAGTTCCCCTTCCTCGTGTGTTCATCCTCCAGATTCCCCTTGTCAGCTGTTTCTGATGACTTCTGAATTTAAAACTTACAGTTATATCCATATGTTGTCCTGGATTGCTGCAGCACTGTCTTAAGGACCTGTGCCACTGGGGGAAATTCTGTTTTCTATGAATTGTCGTGTTTGGGTTTGGGGTTTTTCTTCTCTAAACATTGGGCAGTGTTCAAAAGCTTGAAATTAGAAGCCACGTTCCAAGAAAACAATGAGTGCTCCTTGCCATGTTCACTGATAGCTTCTTTCTGAGTGTCCTGAGAGCTCTGGGATCTGGAATCCAGCAGTTCCCAGGGATCAATATTTTGGAGGTAGGATCCATTTCCTGCAAAATGTTGTTGCTCTCAGGATGAGAGGGAACGGCCTCAAGCTGGGCCAGGGCAGGCTCAGCTTGGACATCAGAAGGAATTTCCCCATGGAAAGGGTGGCCAGGCCTTGGCAGGGGCTGCCCAGGGAGGTTTGGAGTGCCCATCCTTGGAGGTGTCCAAGGAAGGGCTGGAGGTGTCCAAGGAAGGGTTGGAGGTGTCCAAGGAAGGGCTGGAGGTGGACAAGGAAGGGTTGGAGGTGTCCAAGGAAGGGTTGGAGGTGGACAAGGAAGGGCTAGAAGTGTCCAAGGAAGAGCTGGAGGTGGCACTCAGTGCTCTGGGCTGGGGACAAGGTGGGGATGGGTCACAGCTTGGACTCAATGGCCTCAGAGATCTTTTCCAACCTCAGTGATACTTCAAATTTTCAGGGAGAGGAGAGGCCTTGAGGAACAAGCTTTGATCAAACCAACCATGATTCCCAGAATTTCCCAAATTATCCCTGGTAAAGCGCTGGGAATTTTACAGAATCACAGAATTTTTAGGTTGGAAGAGACCTTTAAGATCATCGAGTGCAACTCATGTTCTAACACTTCAACTGGATCATGGCACCAAGTGCCACAAGCTCTGGGAATTTTTCCATGAATTTAAGATCAAATTCCTGCAGCCTTTCCTGCTTGGAAGTTGCAGACCAGCAAGACATGCCCTCACCTTGCAGACCGCAGCTGCTTTACCTTCTTATCCACCATCCCTCCCTCACTTCTCTCCCCTCTCCTTTTCCCCCGCCTCAGCATCTCAGCGAGAATGCCGCGAGACGAAAACAAAAAAATCCAACAAAAAATCCCGAAAAAACCCAACAAAAAATTCCTTTCTTCCCCAGCCCCGTGGCTGTGCTCTCCTTGCCTGTGCTCGTGTCCCAGAGCCGTGCTCGGGTCAGCAGCGAGCTCACGCTTTTGTCAGCGTGATTAATAGCGCTGTGGATTGTCGTTAATTCACTGGCTAATGACTGCAACTCTGGCCGCTCCCGGAGTAATCGGGTGATGTATGTGGGGAGCGAGCACCTCATGGCAGAGGTGAAAATCATTTCGACAAGTCAAATATTGTCACAGGGAACAAATGGCTCTCCCTGTTAATAAAAATTAATGAATTTTTTTTTACCGCCGGCCCGCTAAATGAAGCCGTGGAGTGAAGGGAGCGGAGTGGAGGGGACAGGCTCGGCGGAATTAGAGCGCTTTATTCGGTGGTTAAAAGTGTAAACATCTTTATTACGGCAGTGATGGGATGTGGCAAGGGGTAGTGGGGCTTTTGTTTGTGCTCAGGAGGGGTTTGCTCGGATGCACCGAGGCTTTTCTGAAAGTTTCGGGGCTGTGTTTGCATCCAGAGGGAGAGGAGGCAGGAAACAAAGAGGTTTAGTGGAGAAAAAAAATGAATATTTAATATTAAGAGGTGGTGGATCCCTGCCTTCATTCTTTCAAGGAGTGCCCTGGCTGCTCTCAGGCAGAGATCTTTGGCAAAGCCGCCTCTGAGCTTGCCCAGTGCTGGCTGGTTCTGCATTTCCATCAGTTCCAGCCAGGGTTCCAGATAATTGTCCACTCCAAGCCCAGCCAGGGACTGGTCCTGTGGTAGACGTTGGTCTGGTGCCTCATGTGTTTGGAGACCAGCTGGGAGAGGAAGGACTGACATGAGGCAGCACCCCTGAAGAAGCCAGCAGAATTCTGGGGTTCTTCATCCCAAACTGGTACTTTATTACCTGTTAATTAGTGAGCTCTGGCTCACAGGTAACCACAGAACAGTTTGGGTTGGTTTTGCGAGGATTTTTGACTCTGACTGTGCTGATGAGAAGCGCTGGCTCCTGTCACTGAGGTGATTTTTGAGCTGCAATCCCTGGAGCAGGTGGCTCGCTCACAGGATTGGGGTGCAGCCCGCCAGCCCCTCAGAATTCCAGGAAGATTGATGGGAGCACTGCTGGAGTCCTTTGGGAATGGGTTTGGGGACCACTGCAGGTGGATGAACTCCTCTCAGGGAGCTTGGAGCAACTCCTGGCTTCCCTTAGCTGTAATTTTTATACTCTTGCCAGTCTGACTGATGAAAATTCTGGTATTGAGCAGAAAACAAGAGCTAAACAACCTTGCTCTGAGGCCTTGTTTGTATTACCAAACTTGTGAGGGAAATCTTCAAGCAATTCCACCAGTTAAAGTCAGGTATATGAAGAAAAATAACACTTGACCTGCAAGGGACCTTTGAGGTTCTCTGAGTTTCTGTGGATTTGGCCATGGAGGGAGCAGAAAAACAGGGATTAGAGAAGGAAAACACAGGGGAAGCTTTGGACAAACAAACAAACAAACAAACAAAAGCCCTCAGTGCACTCCTGGAGGGAATGCTGAAGTGCCCAGGCTCCTGTTGCAGCCAGGGCACGGAGAAATCCTGAAGCTTTATTTTTTTGGGAATGCTGGAGTTGTGCAGAGCTGCTCTGACAGAGGCTCTCTTGGTGAACACAAGGAGAAATATTTGTGCTACTCAAAAATGCCTCACTTCTCACAGCTGGGTATAGGGAGATAAAGACTTTCATATTTTTGGCTTGTGTTTCCTTCAATGAACTGATTTTCCTGTCTGCATTTAATTTTAATGTAAATATATTTGCTAGTAATACATAAAGCAGGATGTCATCTTGGTGATTTTAATCCATTTTTTGTGGGTATAATTTTATGGCTAGCAAAGTTTAGAATTGTGTTTAAATCTCTGAGCAGCAGCAAAAACTTCCTGCATAAAGGATTATTAATTGTCAGCTAATTGAGAGGGTGATGATCTCTGACTAAACACTAAGGCAAGGTGTTGATTTGTATTAATTGTTGAAGATCTCATTAGGATGTTAACTCCTGTTTCCTGTAACAGTATTTTGGATATTGATGCATTTTTTTTCCCTTGAAGTGAATTGTTCTTCTCTGATGCTCTCAGCTCTGTGTGGTCAGGACTGGATCCCAAACAGGACCAGTTTAGAGAGATATAAAAAAATACTGGATTTCCTCATTTATAATTATTCACTTTATTAGAGGCTGTGGGCATTTTATAAATGCAGGTCAACAAACAGCTCCTGCTGCAGCTTCTGCTTTCGAGGGATATTTTATGAGTGTACTTGAACACTTGGCATATATTTCATTGGAAAATCCACCCTATTTGTCAATGAGACAGACTAAATTAAAACTTGATTAGGCAATCCCAAATCTGGGTTAAGCGTTACCGTGTTTAAAAACCAAATTCTTTGCGGGAGATAAGAAATGAAGAGCCTTTTTTATTTTTGAAAAAAAGACTTTGAAGACTCCAAATTTCAACTTTGTGGACTTTCACATAAGTCACTGCTGTGTCCAGATTTATAATAAGTGGATGAAAATACTTTTATGGAGATGGACAAATTTGCCTTGTATAATAAATAACACGAGCCAGAGCTGCTCCTCCTGCCTTGCCCTTAATCCCTCCTTTTCCAGAGCAGCTTTGGTGCATCTCTTGAACCATGTGACTGCTCCAAATCCAGGAGCTGAAGAGTTAAGGCACAAATAAAACCTCAAGTTCAGACTGTCAGCTTAGATAGTGTTTAGCAATGGTCGAGGAAAAAAAAAAAAAAAAAAAAAAGCCAGTTGTGATTTAGAAGAAAAACAGAGAGATTTGACCAATTCCATGGAATACCTTTCTTAGCCCCGGGGCGAGTGGAAGTGGTATATTAACCAAGGAATAGAGCAGAGGAGGAAAAAGGCCAAATCACATTTCTTTGAAACAAAGAGGCTTTTTACCAGGAACAAGCCTTGATAAAAATTACAGTGGCATCGCAAGTCATTTCAGCCGCTCCGCCTCGGGCCATATTAGAGCAGTGAGGAAATAGGGGATGCAGCAGCCCTGAAATACAAATACAGTAGTCCCAGGAGTGTTTTTAGTATAAATAATCCATTTTTTGGAATAATGCTGTGGCTTTAAATAGGGCCAGGTGGTGGGTGCAACACCCAGGATTGCTTTGGAAGGAGGAAAGGGAAAGGAGAAGTTCTGCCTGGATGTGGTGAGAGTCCCAAATCCTCGCGGTTCCACTGCTTCCCAGGTTCAGACTGCACCAGAATCTGCTGGAATCAGATTAAAATGAGTGTGAATGGATCTGTCAGGCTGAGCCAGGAGGATATTGTGGTGTGGCTATGAAATGAGTAGGTCTAAAACAACTGTGGAGTCCAATGGAATTGGGCAAAGTTCCTTTGGAGAGGATTCTCCCAGGAATCCCACCTGTACCAGGGTTGGGGAAGGATTTTATGGAGTTGCTTCCCACTGCCATTTCTCCTGTCCTACATTTTGCAGACAAACTCTGGGAGCACTTTCTCCGTCAGAAGTGACTTGTAAACAGACTGCAGTGGGGAAAGGCAGGAGGATTAAACACACGCTCGGTTCTTTGTCAGCTTCTTGTTCCCAGAGAGAAAAGAGCACTTGAGTGGCCAGGAAAAAAGTGCCCCAAACAACTCTGTGGAGGTGCTCCCAGTGCAAACATTTATTGAAATAAATCATTTATTCAATGGGATGAGGGCAGGAGAAATGGAGAGATCTCTGCAGAAAACAGCATTAAAACCCTCAGTTGTTTCTTACTGTCATCACTCAGTTAAAATTCCATTTTTCATAGTAATTAAACATTTCTACAATTATCAGGGACACTGGTAACCAGAGGAAAGGTGATTAGCCAAGGAAAAGAGTTCAGTTCTGGTCCCAAAATATCAGGAACCTCCTCAGCCCAGTGGTGGGAAATGCTTGATAGACCTCTGAATTTTTCTTATTTACATGGTGAAAATGTGACAGGTGAAAGGTGAATTGGCTGGATGGACACAACTGGATGGGTGCAGTCAGAGATGTGTCCCAAATATATTTTGGCTTGGTGGACTCAGGGCAGGCTGGGATGTGTGGGGACATAAAATGAGACCCAAAACAAGTCAGGGGCTGCCTGTGAAATCCCAGAACATTCCATGGGCTTTGGGAGTGAACACATGAGGATTGGGAAAGCCATTTCCAGCTGATTTTTGAGCACAATCCTTTGCTCCCAGCCCAGATTTAGCTTTGTCCTTGTGGGTCACAGCAAGGAAACCAGCCCAGCCCAAAGATCAAAGCTTGAGAGTCCTTTGTGTGTCCCATGTGGGGCAGAGCTTGGGCAGCCCCTTCTGTTCCAGGAGGGGTTTTCACCCAGATCTTCACTTCCAGATCTGGGAGAAACATCCCTGGGCTCAAAGGCTGCTGCAAAAATGTGTCTTTGAGTGAAAAACTCATTTGTTTGGTCAAAGCTTGGGGAGGACTCAACTCAGTGACCCAGTGGGGTCTGTGCTAAAAGGCTTTGAGGTGGAATGGTTGGATTTGGTTTCACTGATAATGTGAGTTGGAGCATTTGGGAAACTCTTTGGCAACATCCCTGCGCATTCTGCTTGTGCTGTTTGTAATTAAAGAGTGTGTGAAATAATGATAAAGACTTCCAAAGACTGAATTAAAAAAGCAGGGCTTGATCCATTAGAGAAGGTGGAAAAAGTTTTACAGAATTTTTTGGCTTTAAAAAGGAGGGGTGGTAGTAGAAAAGAGTTTGAAACACAAACATAGAAAACTGGAATTTAAAAGAATATTTGTATGGTGTTCTGAGTGTTGAGGAAAATACAGTTTGCAGAGTACAGCCTTACTCAGGAGGGCAAAAATAAGATACAGGATATTTTCCCCCTGTTTTTGCAGAGCTCTGCTCTTTCTTCCCCGATATAAAACCAGCGAGCTTGCCCGGAATTTTTTTTCTTTTTGGCCGGGGCGAGGCAAATCCCACTTATCTGGTGGCATTAAAATGTGCGCCTGTGTGTGCCTGTGAAAATAGAGCCCTGCTTTTGACACCCACCTCACGGCTCCGTCCTGTGCCCTGCATTGATTCCCTGCTCCCCTTTCATTCCCCGCTCCGTGGGCACCGTCCCCTTCCATCCCTCCCTCCTCTCCTCCCGCGCCGTTTGCGCGCCTCCCGTCAGGAAGTGGAAATTGTTATCGATTAATATTAATATTTGGCTTGTTTGTGAAAATGCCTCTCTCCCCTCTCTGCTATTAATCTGCCCTGTTAATAATGCCAGGACTCCTGTTCGGGACCCTGGGGAAGCCACAGTGAGCGGAATGACAATGAGACGGTGACAACGGCCCCAAAGGCTGCGCTTGGCAGAGCCGCGAATTCCAATGGCGAGGGCTCCTTTTGGAGGCTCACAAACGCTTTATTCTCGCTCCATGGCCTGACATCCAGCACCGAGAGAAATCTCCAGCACGGGCTGCTGGTTTTTGGAGGGCCAGCCCGAGTGCATTTCTTTATTTATTCTAACTAGCGAGCGTTTCTCCCAGCGGAGAATTTTCTCGCGCGCTCGTTTCCAAAGTTCCACTTTGCTGCGTTTTTCAGCGGGGTTGGAGCCTTTCTATAGATTTGTAAAGGGGAGGGATTTTGGAGCAAAAATAAGCAAAGCAATGAGGATTTTTCTGCACTGAGTGGAGCTTTTCTCCAGGCTTTCCTCCCTTCCTTCCCTGAATTTTTTTGCTGTTGTGTTATTGCTCCCCAAAATGTTTGTGACTCTGGCAATACACTGTACATATCTCATGACACTTCACTGGAGCTTTAATCTCTTAAATAGTTCAGAGACTATTTATGAGAAATCCCAAAGACTGATATTTTTTCCAGCTCCTTTAATAGTAAGATAGCAGAGCTTTTTTGTTTTGTTTTGTTTTTTTTGCTTAAAAGAACCAACTTTATCTACTGCATCCAAATATGGATCAAATCAATATTTGGACTTAGCAAAAATTGTAAAAATGTCAGCTTGAATTCAAATATAAAACAAAATTGTGGATTTGGGGGAATCAGGTGAAGCAAAGTTATGGACAACAAGCAGCAACAACAACATTCTCTGCAGAGTTTGATTCTAAAAGGATCTTATGTGGAAATATTTTTGATGCCTGCTTGAACCAGACTTTTACTGGAAATATAATACTGGCATTTAGAGCAGAGTAATTTGGACACTTTCCCTGCTGGTTTTACTAGAGGAAAATGGGTATTAAGGAACACACTGAAATACTGTTTCCAGCTTTATTCTTCATTTCTGCCAGCAGAAATCCCTTAATAAAAGAAAACACTTAATTTTTTTTTTTTGCTTAAAACCAAAGGTACTTGAAATCCTTAATACCTGTTCTATTCACAGCCAAGTTCTGCAGCAACTGCTTTTGGAATGTTTATTGAAAAATGCACCCGATTAACTCCGCTCAGTCCTCATCTGCTCTCGCTGCTCCTTTCGGATCTGCTTTCTGTTTCTTTTTAATAAAAGGACTTGAAGCTGCCTCGAGAGGTGCAGTTCCAGCTAAGACAAAGCAGGGCATAAACATGAAACTTGAAAAATGAATATACAAAGTAAGCACGAGAAAGGGGCTGCCTTTCCAAGGGTTTAATTTTTATACGAGTCCTCCTTCCTTTTCCTCGTCCTGCCTCCCCCTCCTGCCTCATCCCTCACTGTCTCTGCAGTTCTGAGTATTCTTCAGCAGAAAATTGGGTTTTTAATGTGTTCTGCAGCAGTTCTCCATCAGGGAAATTCCATGTATTTTGTCCTGAAACTCCAGCTGCAAAGATTTGGGCAGCAGAGGCAGACTCACAGTACCTGGGGCAGGTTCCTGTGCTGGGAATGCTCAGAGCTTGTTCCTGTCTGAGGTCTTACACAGGGATGTGCTGCTAAAACCTGTGGCTCCTCCAGATTTCATTTCAATAGCAGCTATAAATAAAAATTTCCACGTGTGGCTGGCAAATGGGAGTGTTTGGAGCAGCTGGGTCCCTCAGGGATGTGTTCTTGAGAATTCACCTCCATAATCCTGTTTACCCCATCCGCACCTTCCTGCTTCTTGAGCATTCCCAAAATTCTGGGCTTTGTGGTGTAGAAGACAAATAGAAATATTTCTGTTAAATGAAATAGAACTATATTAAATTTTCTATAAGTCCATTTCCCACATTAGTGTTTTAAGGGAAACAAGCTGAGAGTGGAGTTTGGGTATCTGCAGGAGCTGGGCTGGTGGGTTTGTTGTGGGATCAGCTCGGATCTGACTGAGGGCCCAACAATTTCAGGTTGGCAGGGTCTGAATTCGCCATGCACACCGATTTAGTGGAATTTAACTTGTCAGCTGGACAAAGCTGAGACCTGTGACTTGTTCTGTGCCACCATTCCAGCTTGAACAGGGAATAAGGAAGACTAGATCTCACCCACAGCTATTTTGATTGTCCCTAATTCCTTTTATTCATAGCATTTTGGGTTTTCTCAAGTGTCAGGGAACTGTGAGAAGCTCTGGATATGATAGATCTAAGAAAGAAAAAGGATTATTCCACTAACAAATAATCTGAGGTGCTTGCTGTGTCCATGTTATGTTAAAGGCCCAAGATTCAGGAGGAATGCAATGGGGTGAATATGAAAATTCCAAGCTGGGTATTTCTAGATATGCTCAGAAAAGTTGGCAAAACCACAGCAAGTTGTAGAAGAAAAATTGAGTGAAGGTTTGTGTGAGCAGCCCCATTTCTCAAAGGTAAAACAGCCCCTGTGACGTTCCCTTGGCACCCTGGCAAGGGGGCAAAACCACTTCCCACCCATGGCCACTTCCCTGCCTGGATATTTATTGCCCCAGCCTTATTTCAACTGTAAAATTGGTGAGAATGAAGGGGGGTTTTGAGTGAACAAAAGAGAAAAAAAGACATTTCCCAATTTTCATGTAAAGCAGAATTTCCTCTGGCTCTGGCAGCATTCAGAGATGATGGGAAAGCTGTCAGAGCATCCTCTGCACTCCGAGGACCTGCTCAGGGGGTTCCTCATGGCCAGGCCCTGCTTTGGGTGCTGCATGTGTTCATTTCAGATCAGCAAACATTGGAGATCCCAGTACAGCTTGGATGGAGGTGGAGGAGAAAGGTTCTTGCAATGAATGGCATGAAGAAATTGGATGGTGGGCTTGAGAATCTTAAACAACAGATTGTTTGTGGTCCTTTCCTTACAGAATTCTCATTAATGTTGTCCATGGATGAGGAAAAAGCCATTTTTTATGACCTTAAAGCATTTAATACTTCAACCCCATCCTTAATGGAAGAGGAATAATTCCTCTCATGACATTTTGTCACAAATTTGTTTATTTTCTGGTAGAAGTATTTCACACCAACTTCCAGAGAGGGTGTTGCTCAATCCAACCCACAAAGGGACATTTCTTTCATCACACAAGGCTGAGGAAAAATGTTCCTGGTGTTTGTAGCACCCAGAAGTGAGATGTCCCTGGGAATCCAGGCTTTTCCCTGGCTGCAGCTCCAGGTTTGCACCCAGCAGGGAGAAAAGGCTGGGAAGGAAGGTGTGGATCCAAGTTTAGGGAGAATTCTCATTTCTTCTCATTTCATGTGGGATTTTAGAAGACTTTTAGAGACTCCCAGTGCTCAGGAATTCCAGGGCTGGATCCAGAGCTGACTGACCCCAACAGTTGCCACCACCTTGAGGAAAATTTGGATTTTTGGGCTGGTCCTGCCAGGCAGATACAGCAGAGCAGGGCCTGGATTTGGGATTTCCTATTGTATTTCAGCTGTGGCCATCAGGTGGCAATCTGACCACTGGGATCATTCTGTGCTGGAGGCACTTTGGGGTGGGTTCTCCTTGGGCTGTCCAAGTTCCTTTGTGATTTAGGGCCGTGTTTGCCAAGCTCTGGGCTGTGCCTGCGGTCAGCTCCTGCCCTGTGCAGGGCACAGAGGGATGAGAGGATCCTCAGGGGATTAAGGCAGGATGGAGGGCAGGAATTGCTCAGAATTCACCTGAATTCAGGTGAGATGAGCAGAACAACACCCTGAGGTGATGAACCCTGGCAGCAGTAGCTAGGCACCTCATTTATGGGAATATTTCCCTCTTGGTTGAGCAGGGCTGGGTTTGGATGATCTGATCCAGCTCCTCTGGCCTACAAAGGGGTCAGAAAAATGAGTTTATTTTTGGTCTGAGTCCATAGAAATGGAGCCAGAATCCTGTCACTCCAGAGTTAGAAATGTAGGTGATTTTGTTCACTGGAGGTGTGAAATAAAGAATCATGGAATGAGGGAATTCCTTAGGTTGGAGTGACCTTAAAAATTATCCAATTCCAAATCCACTGCCGTGAGGAGCTCCCTCTTTACCAGGCTGCTCAGTGCCCTCAAAATATTGCTCAAAGTGCTCAAATTTTACCCCTTCCTCAGCAGCCATTACATCAGGAATGGTTTGGTTTGGTTTGGTTTGGTTTGGTTTGGTTTGGTTTGGTTTGGTTTGGCTGGTTTGTTTTCTTCCCTGGGGAATATTTCTAAAGGGAAATCACAGAGCAGGAAGCTTAGATCATCCAAGGACCTGGAAAGGTGGTGGTGATGTCCCTCTATGGGCTGGAAAAGATGTTTGAGGTCACCCCACTGCTCTTTCCATAGAACCAGAAAATGGAAACAAATCTCAGGGAAGTCCTGGCCTAATGAATATTTTCCTGACATTATTATTATTATTATTATTATTACCACTTAACTAGCAGTTCTAGGCAGCACTGAGGTTTTAATACTCAAATATCATTTTAAAATCAGCTAGGAATGAGCTGCAAAGTTTGGATAATGATGTAAAAACCCTTCCAACACCCAGTTAATCCCTAAGGGAAAAGCACCTGTTGGTCTTTGTGAATATTTGTGAAGTTCTGTGTGAATATTTGTATTTTCTATTCTTCTCCTTGGATATTCCCTTTGGGCCTGAGGCTCCAGGTTCTGAGCAAAGTGTGAGTTCAGAGGGTGCCTGGCATTCTCCTCCTTGATAAGAAAATAAAAATACCTGGGTCTCATACAAATGCTGAATTATCCAGGTTAGTGAAACTCAAGATTGTGCTGGTGATCAGCACTGCAATTAATTTTTGGGATGTTCTTTAAACGTTTCCAGTGAAGAAGTCAAAGAAGCTCTTTGCAATCTGTGAGTGTAAAAAACTCTCAACCATTTCAGATAATTGGGTATTTCCACAGCAGAATCAGATATCTAACAACAACAACAATAATTAAAGCAGGAATAACGACAACAATGATAATAAAAACAATAATAAACATATTAAACCCCAAACACAACAAACCCACCCCAAAACCCAGCTCATTATTTCCCCCACCACCATTTCCTTTACCATCAGCCTCGCTTTTGCTTTCATTACAGCTGCTAAATAGATTATTCATGAGCTCTCTCAGCACCACTAAACCATCCCTCTCTTTGTTGCCAGCCCCTCATTGGTGTCACACAGATTTTCAGCGTCTGCCCATATCTGATTATCTGTGGAAACAACCTTTCAATGAGCCTTTTTATCCACTCCTTTCGCCGGGGAGCTTTCAGGGACTAATTTTAGTTTCATGACAATAACAATAAGGTCAAGTTGTATTTCTGTGCTGCTTTTCACCCAGGCAGGCATTCCAGAGGGGCAGATGTGGCACAGAGTGGTTGTCACTGTTTGTCACCACGGAGCAGCCACGTCCGGCTCTCCAGGGCTGAGTTGGGATAAAGCTCAGGAGAGCTGGGGGTTGTTCCTGGAGGTGTTCTCTGCCCTTTTTTGGGGTTTTTGGGAGTTTTTTAATGTGTTTTTTTAACTTAACCAGTTGTGGAATATTTGGGGTAAAGCAGATGTGGCACAGAGTGGTTGTCACTGTTTGTCACTGCAGAGCGGCCATGTCTGGCTCTCTGGGGCTGAATTGGGATGGAGCTCAGGAGAGCTGGGGGTTGTTCCTGGAGATGATTGTCTTCTTTTTAAATTTTTTTAAAATTTTTTTAATGTGTTTTTTTAACTTAACCAATTGTGGAATATTTGGGGTAAAGATGAAAGGAGCCCTGCAGGGATGAAGGGGTTCAGTGGGGACAATCTAGAAAATTATGCAGAATAATCAAAACTGAGCCCCAGCTGTTTGTTTTCCCCCAAATCCCTGGAACAAACCTGTGGAGGAGATCAGCTCCTTCACCAACCTGGAGAAAAGGAGGCTCAGGGGGGGCCTTTTTTCTCCACAGTTCCAAGGCAGGAGGGTGCAGCCAGGTGGGGTTGGGCTCTGCTCCCAGGGAAAAGGGACAGGACGAGGGGAAATGGCCTCAGGCTGGACATCAGCAGGAATTTCCCCACGGAAAAGCTGGCCAGGCCTTGGCAGGGGCTGCCCAGGGAGGTTTGGAGTGCCCATCCCTGGAGGTGTCCAAAGAAACCCTGGATGTGGCACTCTGGGCTGGGGACAAGGCGGGAATGGGTCACAGTTTGCACTTGATGATCCTGGAGGTCTTTTCCAACCTCAGTGATTTTGGGATTCTGTGAAATCCAACTGGCAGTGCACAAAAAAAGGGCCAGGCTTGGGCACAGCACGGATTTTCCCTGGCTGTTGATCAGTGCTGGGTACAATTTGTTGAGCTCAGAGCTGAGTTGTGCTGAGGAACCCAACATTCCCACATCTGAATCCCAATCTGGGATTCAGCTCCCACAGATGCCACCTGGAACCTCTGATATCAGACCTATCATGACATGAAATTGTTGTTTCATTGTCATTCCCTGGTCATTTAACAACTGAAAAAACACACTTACCTGTCTTTTGATGATTCTTCTTGAAATATGAGGTCAGTCAAAGGAAGGATCAGCTTCACTGTTAATTAAAATTTAATCAGCACTGCCCTGCTTGTCCTATAGAATAAATCAAATTAACCATGTTCAGTAGTAAGGTATCTTTATACTTGTATCCTCTGGAAATTTTCACAGGTTGTGCTCCCATAAACCCAGTTTTGCTCTTCAACTCAGTTGGAATTCCTGTTCCTTAAGTGCAAAAGAGGCTAATCATAGAGCAGAAAATAATTTGACTTGCTAATACTGGGTGAGAAAACATTTACTGCAACCGCAAATATTTTCAGGATGATGGAGTATCTCATGTTCATGAAAGCTTGGTTCTGGTGACATGTTTGAGTAGGGAGGGCTGCACTTTCTAGCAGAGGAAACCCATGTCAGCTGCAGCAGGCAGTTCCCTCTTCTCCTCCAAAAACTGGAGCAAAAAAAAATAATGTTGGCAGAGGAATCAAAATCCTCCTCTTTAGTCGAGTCTGCCACCAGGTTTCTTAGGCATGAACTCCGGAAAATCTTTATTAGGCATAAAAAAATAAAAAAGAAATAGAGGGGGAGATGTGTCTTGCAGACAGAAGGTGCATTCTGAGGTTAGCAAAAAGATGAAATATAAATACCTCAAGTGGAGCCGTGCTTTTCCAGCTATTCTTCTGATGGTTCCTAGCTGGGAGCCAGTGAAAAATGTCATTTTGGTGGGTGACAAATGCACCCCTGGTGCCATCAGTGGCCAGGCATTGGCTGTGCCCTGTGGGAGCACCCACAAATTGGCATTTGTTGGGTTGTTGGATTGTTGGGTTGTTGGGTTTGTTATCGTGGTGGGAGCTGCTGAGCACACCCTGCTGCCTCGTGGCTGCTGGAGAGAGGGCAAACCTGCCCCCAGAATACTCCAGCTCCTTCTGTTGGGTGACAAATTGTGTTTTTTTCTTTTCCCCCCCTTTCATGTTTTGCTCCCCCACCACCGCCGTTTTTTTGATTTTTGGATGAGAAAGCCCCGTTTTCATTCTGGAGCTTTCATTTCATTACATGAATGGCCTTGCTTAGAAATTGATTCTCCTTGGAAAAATCCCCAAACTTTGCCTCCCTCTGTATATCCAGGGTTTTCATTTCAGGGCAAGAGGGAATTGGCTTTAAAGTGACAGAGAATAAGGCTGGATTAGAGATTAGCAAGGAATTCTTCTCTAGGAGGGTGGAGAAGCTCTGGCACAGGGTGCCCAGAGCAGCTGTGATCCCTGGAAGTGTCCAGGGCCTATCTTTTGATGATTTCTCTTTTAAATTTTTATACCCGTTTTACAAAATACACTGAGCCAGTTAAAGTTAAAGCCTAAAGAGAACCTCAACCACCTCTTCTGTATTTTTTCCCCTTCTTTCCAAAACTGAGGTTTTGGGATCTATGGGATCAGGGGTCCTCTGCTGCTTGCAGAGATTTTTTTTCCCAAAACTGAGGTTTTGGAAAGAAGGGGAAAAACCCTCTGCAAACAGCAGAGGACCCCTGATGCCATAGAACCCAGCAGGCTGCAATGAGCCTCACCCCATGGTGATCAATCAATCCCTGAGCTCCTCAAGGGAGGTTTTTGTCCTTTAGCAGAATTTGAGCTCGGCTTAGCCAAGCTTTGAACCGATGTTCACGTGAGTATCTCAGTGTGTTTTGTTCTGCTGTTTCCCCCTTTTAGGTGACAGCGAGATTGTAAATAATATGTACGAGACCGACCCCGATCTCCTTGCTGGAGAAAGCGCAGAGGAGGAAACTGAGGACAGTATAATGTCCCCCATCCCTGTGGGACCTCCGTCACCCTTCCCCACCAGTGAGGACTTCACTCCCAAGGAGGGCTCACCCTATGAAGCTCCCGTCTACATTCCTGATGACATTCCAATCCCACCAGATTTTGAACTCAGAGAATCTTCGATCCCAGGGGCAGGGCTAGGGATTTGGGCCAAAAAGAAGATTGAAGTTGGGGAAAGATTTGGACCCTATGTGGCAGTGCAGAGGAGCACATTAAAGGAAACAAACTTTGGATGGGAGGTAAGCGTGTGGAACGTGGGCACCGCGTTCCTTTGTCTTCTCTGCCAAGTGTTCCTGGAGCTGGCCTGGGGACAGAGGTGGTGACTTTGCTGATCCTGCATTTCCCTGAGTAACTCCCCACCCCCATTACCTGAAGGATTTAAAAATCAGCAGAAATCCCTTTTAAAGTTCACTTCTTGGGCCACAAGAACTGCTCGAGCACTGTTTTGGAAGTCTGGTTTTTGAATGGTGTCGGGTCACTTCATCAAGCGCTTGTCATTTCCAAATTGTGTTTGGGAGTTGTCGCGTGGAGGGAATGGGATTAATCCCATGTTTGGTGGTTGGGGGTGTTACCTTTGACTCCCAGCCCGTGTCAGCAATGCAGGCATTATTAACTGGGCAGGGAAAAATAGCATGTAGCCATTAACAGCCCCCATGTTCTCGAGTTCTCGTGCTGCAGCAAAGATGGAGAAATGTGAAAGTCATTTTTTCCCCAAGAGCTGAACAAAACCCAGCCTTCAGCAGGAAAAAAATGCTCTGTCCCACAGCTTCCATCTTCCCTTTCTCCCAGCTTTTCTGGGCTTGTCCCAGAAATCATCTTAGCTCTTATATTCTTGATTAGAGAATATCTAGATCCATAATTATCCTGGAATATTCATTAACAGCGAAGTGAATCCTGGGATTTCTGCTCTGGAATCACAGTCCTATCCCAATATATATAATTCCTTCTCTCTCCTCCATCCTAACATTCCATCCCCTGCTGCCATGTCCTGGGGCTGTGTCTGGGGCAGTGGGGGCAGAGAGGTTTCCTGGCAGGATTTTGTTATGGGATGGGTGAAGTTTATCCCAAAAAGTGGGAGCTGAATTTTCCCTCATTTTTCCCTGGGTGAAGCAGTCCCTTGCCCCGTTTTCTCCATCAGCCACTACTGGGGTGAACTGGTTCCCAAAATCCTGGAGGATTCACAGGGTGGAAGCAGGGACTGTAAGGTTTTCCCAGAAGAAGGCACCAGTGCAGTGACAGAACCCTTTTTTCTCAGAAAAATAGGTCAGAAAGGGAAGTCTGAAGCAGTTTTAAATTTCTCTGATTATATTTGCACTCTTGATTGTGAAGTCAAAAATCAGTGAAGCCCAGAGAAGCAGGTCCAAATGTTTTTGTTTTGTTTACTTTTTCAATGTGTCTGAAGTGCAGGAAACAGCAAAAAACCTCCTGTTTTAACAACAAAACTCGATTGTGTTTTGTTGCTGTGCATAGGAAGTGTCTGAAGAGCTGAAATCAGAGTTTGGTTGAATGACTGAGTGGAGAATTTCCTCTTCCTTCTATCCTAGTGCAGGAAAAGGAAGGTAATTCAGCTGAGTTTTGATCCTCTCTCCCCTCAGTGACATTCCTCAGAAATTCCTCATGGTGTTGGTTTTTATTGTGAATATCATGGCAGAATATTTGATTGGTAATACTGTATGGGCATCAAAAAGTGAGGGTTTGGGGGGAAAATCCCTTTTATTTCACTGGCAAAAATGAGGGTTTTGGGGGGAAAAATTCCTTTTATTTTACTGACAATACATGACCTGCTTCAGGGGAGCTGTGGTTGTGAGGAGCTCGAGATTCCTGAGGAAGGTATTGATTGTCTCTGAAAATAAGGATAATTTCCCTCTAGGAATATGCCATATTAATTATTTGTAGGCTGCAATGCGAAAGATGAATCCTCTTTTTTTGGACCCAATAATAGATAGGTGGCATTTGTTGTTTCAATGCATATTTTTGTTTGCTATTTTGTTTAAAGGCTGATTCTTAGGAGCAAACTGCAATCCTCATTGGCTGGCAGGAGTTGAACAATACAAACCTTTTTTCTCTGACCTTGGCAAAACATTGTCCTTGCGTTCATAATTCTGATAAAAGTTGCTATTTGCACTCATGATTTTCAGAAAGGTTCCTCACATCCCCACAGCTCTGGCTGCTCTGATAGGAGCTCCATTTATCAATTCCCATTGACTTTGTGATATTGTTTGTTTTTGTAGTGTAATTGAGCAAACTTTCCCTCTCTGGGCACTTCTCCTGTTCCAGCAGAGTTCCTTTGTCCCCAGCTGTGGCAGGGACATTTCACACCTCAAAGGAAGGGCTTTGTCCCCCCTCAGGTGTCCCCAAACCCACCTCTTGAATTTTCCCATTCCCCAGAGTGTTTGAGGACATTTCAGGCCTCTGTTTCCAGAAATTAATTCAGAATTTAATCTGGGAGCAGCATCCACAAATCCCTGCATGTGCTGGACAGGAATTCATGGAGCAAGCTCTGTCTGCTCAGCTCTGCCTGATGGCAGGTTGGGGATTGGGAATTTGGGATGTTCTAGGCAGCTCTACCTGATGGCAAATTTAGAAAAGCCCTGAGATGTTCTAAGCAGCTCTGCTGATGGCAAATTGGGAATTGGGAATTGTGAATTTGGGATGTTCTAGGCAGCTCTACCTGATGGCAAATTGGGAATTGGCAATTGTGAATTTGGGATGTTCTAGGCAGCTCTACCTGATGGCAAATTGGGAACTTGGAATGTTCTAGGCAGACCTAACTGATGGCAAATTGGGAAATGGGAACTTGGGATGTTCTAGGCAGCTCTACCTGATGGCAAATTGGGAATTGGGAATTTGGGATGTTCTAGGCAGCTCTACCTGATGGCAAATTGGGAAAAGCCCTGAGATGTTCTAAGCAGCTCTGCTGATGGCAAATTGGGAATTGGGAGTTTGGGATGTTTTAGACAGCTCTATCTGATGGCAAATTGGAAATTGGGAATTGTGAATTTGGGATGTTCTAGGCAGACCTAACTGATGGCAAATTGGGAACTTGGAATGTTCTAGGCAGACCTAACTGATGGCAAATTGGGAAATGGGAATTTGGGATATGTTTGTATCCTCTGCTCCTAAAACTGAGCAGGCAGGAAATGAGCAATGACTGGAAAAAAAGGGAAAGGGGAGGAGATTTTTGTCACCCAGGAACTTGTTGGCTTTTGCTCCCATGCGCTGTTTCTTTCAGTGGTGATAAACTCAACAAATCTGGGATTTGTAGGATCACAAGGAATGTTCCTTCTGCAGTTTAACATTGGGGGTTTTGGTCAGTATTTCTCTGGAATTTGTAGTTATGCCATGCAGTGACTTGTGGGTTGAATACTGGTGTAAGATTTCCACACAATTCCTTGTTATGGCAAATTAGAATATATTCCATTTGAATTGCTTCTCATATTAGGAATTTATTTCAGGAATGATACCTGTTCTTCACTCCCAACCTCTTCTCTATTCATATTTCCCAATTCATTTCTTGTAATTGACAATCTTGATAATCCCATTTTTGTGCACACCTCACTCCCCAAACTCTGAAAACTTGGTCTTTGTATTTATTTGTTTGTTTTTAGGAGTCTTCAGCTCCTTAATTTGAGCAGTGCTTCTGCCTTTGGCACAAGAAGGCCTTGCCCATCATCACAGGAAATTTAGTGTCAGGCTTTGACTAAACTGGGAGTTCACTGGAAGTGGAATTGGCTATAAACTGGTCATTCCTCTGCACCATCTCAGTTTTGCTAGAAAAAGCTGATTTTGTTGTCATACAGGATGTGCTTCATAATTAATGTCTGTTCCTTCTGATTTCTGCATTAAAAAAGAAAAATCAAATGGCATTTTGAGGGTTGGAAATTGTGTTATTTAGAGCTTTGATGTGAGAGTGGATCTTTCTCTTCTGCCCAAGGATTACCCTTGCAGAAAGAGCTTTCTCTTTTCAAACACCAGTGAGGAAAGATTTGTGAAAATGAAAATGAAAAAGGGCGGTGAATTGTACCTCAAAGTCCTCAGGAAATTCAGTTTGTGTTTGTTTCCATCTGAACTCCTCGCAGGTGTAACTTGGTGTTACTTGCTGAAATTTCCAGTTTCACTCATAAATAGCCCAAAACATCCATGGCAATGCAGAATGCTGTGGTTTATCTGCCATACCTTAAAAAAACCTCATAATTATCTTTATTATTGGTGTTTTTCCTCTCAGGCAGAGAGGAGGGCTGGGTGCTGATGGTTTGAACACGTGTCCTGCCTTATCTGCAGCACAGCCTCATATCTGCTTTGCTTTGTGGGATATGTTTAAAAAAAATATTCTTCGAATTAAACCACACCTATCATTCAAGGGCTTTTTTGGACACGGGATGGCAGCGAGTGATTCACTCCCATCTCGTAAAAATAAATAAGATGTGTCAACCCTGGCCCCCAGCCCCTCCCTGGGATGATTCAGTGCAGGACCTGTTGGGTGCTTTCCCTCATTCCCTGACACTGCTGATGGTGTCATTTCACCTTTTTTTCTTTTTTTTTTTTGTGTGTGTGGCTTAAAAGACAGCACCTAAAAGCCCTGTGATTATTGAGTGTGACCTGATTGCATTTTTCCAGCTCCCATTGCCCTCCTGCCCGCTGACACCGAGCACAGCACTGCCAGCACCCTGAATAAATCAGGGCATTTTTGTGCTTTATGGCCTCTGGGAGCTGAGGAAAAATGAAAATAAAATAATTACATAACGATTTCCATCGCTTTGGGTAAATAATGGTATTTATCATGGCGCTGTTAATTTTCCTAATTGAGAGGAGAATGGGGATCTCATCCTTGGGGGGGAGATTTAGCACCTGGATTGTTGCAGTCATGATTTTAGCTCAGTTTGCTTCACACTGATAAATGCAGTTTGTTTTAAAATATATTTAAATGCAGTTTGTTTGAATTTATATTTTAATTTATATTTTGTGAGAGGTTATTTGCTGGAGCACGAAGGCTTCTCTCAGCTGAAGTGGCAGAGCCAGGCTGCTCCTTTACATGGAAAAATTAAATGTTTTCATTTTCAACTTCAGGGAGGGAATTTTTCCCCAATTATTTGTCTTCCATTTGTCCCATGGAAGACAAATAACTGGGGAAAAAATAGGAGTCAGCAGCTGAGCATGCAGCAGAGTTCTGGTTCCACATCTGGGCCAGGGAAAACTGGTTTTGAACACAATTTTAAGTGTCACTAATTCACAGCAGCTCAGTCTCCCAATTCCTGCAAAATTTAAAATTTTAGCAGGGTTTTTTTTTATTTTCTCTGCTTTTTAGAAATATTCCCAAGTGCCAAGGGAAATTTACTTTACTGGTCTTAAATGCTGGGAGGAAAATTATACTGCATTTCCTTGAATGCAATAAATATTAAAAAAATATTTAAGTATTTAAAATAGATTCAAAAATAAAATATATTTTAAAATTAGTTTTTAAATATTAAAAATAAGCCTTTAAGCACTGCATGAACAGTGATGGTTTTGTCATATTTCCCAGCCCAGATCACCCAGGGATTCCTTAATTTCCCTTTAAAAGCTGATCCAGCTGAAGCACTGAGTTCTTGTCCATCCTGCCCGAGCCAGAGAGGCTGAAAGGAGAGCGAGTCCTTAAAATGAGCAAAAATAATCCCCAAAGCTCCTCGTGTCTCCTGGGCTCTCACCTGGGAGGATGTGATGACATTTCCTCCTCCTTTTCCTGCCCTGATTCATTCATTTTCCCCTCCTCTGCCTTTCCTTGGCCTGGGGGATGATGTTATTGCAGCAGCTTCTCTGCCCTGGGGAAAAGGAGTTCCTGGATTGCTCTTTTCCAACCCTCATCCTGCTCTGGCAGGGAAATTGCTGAGGAATTCTGTGCAATTCAACATCTCCCATGAAATCTTGATGCTCTCCCAGAGCTGCTCCTTAGGAAGGGGATGGAACTGAGCAAACAAAGCTGAGAAACCTCCTTAGTCCAAAAATCTCATAGAAAAATTTAAATATTTAAAATAATTAAAATCACTTACAATCTTTACAATATTTAGCGGTCAGGGATTTATTTTTCTTTCTTGAGACTATTTTTTTTTTCACTTAAGCTCTGAGTTTTGGTCCAAAGCAAAAGTTTCTCCACAGTTTTATATTTACATGTATAAAAATTCCAACTGGGATGCTCTCAGCAAGGCAGTCCCAGGGTGTTCTGTCATTCTGTTCTCTTCATGAAGCCAGAGATTCTTTCATTTTCAGAGTGATTCCAATTTCCCAGATCTGCCAGGCTGGAATCAGCCTGAAAATGAAAGAATCTCTGGGTTCATGCAGAGAACAGAGTGACACAGCACCCTGAGACTGCCCTCAATGGCTGCTAAGAGTTAGAATGTTTATACACTGCAAAGAAACTTCTGCTTTGGACCAAAACTCAGAGCTGAAGTGAAAAGGAATTAATCTAAAGGAAGAAAAATAAATGCTTGACCTCTAAAGATTTTAAAGATTTAATTTTTATTCTAGTAGTTTTAATTATTTTAAATATTTAAATTTTTAAATTATATTTTTGGGCTAGAGGAGGTTGCTCAGTTTTATACTAGCTCAGATCCATCCCTTTCCTAAGGAGCAGCTCTGGGAGAGCATCAATATTTTTATTTTCCCTGCAGGATCTTATATTCTTATATTCTTATTTTCCCTGCTTTGTTCTGGTGTCAGGGGACACCATGAGGAAGGGGAAGGGTCAGATCCAGGTGCTGGCAATTGTTGGGCTGTTTCCTATGATTGGAATTAAAACCATGCCAGGAGGAGCAAGGGCTGGCTTGGGATGGAGAGGAAGAAACTGATGGAATCACAGGACAAACCCCATTTTCTACAGCTCCACCTTTTGGATAATACAATTTCTGGAATATGATATATATATTGGATATATATGTTGGATATACATATTGGATATATATATTGGAGATATATACATATATATATATATAATAATTTTGGATGGAAGTGAAGAATGCACCTCATGGCATCCCAGTGAAACAACTGAAATTTGTCCCATTTTTTGACATTTCCCCAAATGCTTCAGTGCCAGTGTTAAGAGAAATGCTCCAATTCTTTTTTAGGCCCAAGAATGCCAAGATAAGTTGCTCTATCTTAGGCATTGGCTAAAACATGGGTATATAAGGAATTAAGGGAAAGAAAGAAGAGACAGGGGAAGGGAATGACTAAGAATACCTCCTGATATTTCTCCTTTATTTCCATAAGGGGTAATAACTCATGAGCAATCCGGCAGAGGGCACTTTCTTTAAATAGAACATTCTGATTCACAAGCAGAAAAAGGAAATAAATATTTTCCTTTCGTCTTTGAGAGCCATCCCTGAATACCAGCTCCTGGAGCAATATTTTATCAGCCACACGTTCAAAAAGGAGAAAGAAAAAGAAAAATCCCATGAACGGCTCAGTGGTGACCACAGTGGTTTGAAAAATTGCTTTTTTCACATTGTCAAAGCCCTGCAGAAGTCAGGGCACTGGAATTTTAACCTGCAGAGAAACCCAACCTGGGTTTTGTCCTCTCCTGGCTGCTGGAGCCTGGAACACAGTGGGGTTTTGTAAAGGAGATGATCAATAAGGGAAATCATAAATATACATGGGTTCTGAAAGAGGCAGCACCCTGGGGACTCTCTCAGAGCAGTTTGGGAAGGTGGGAGCGATGTTAAATAACTCATTTTGGGGTTTGCAGGCTGCTGGTACCAGGAGCTCAGGAGGTTTTTTGGGAATCGGCCTCATGCTCCTCATTGCTCAGAGATGCTCATGTGGGACTGGGGCACTGAGGGCCCACACAGGCTCATCAAACCCTTCAGTAAACCCCATCTGAGCTCCTGGTCAATCCTAAAGTCCTAAAGTTCTAAATTCTATCTCTCTACCTCAATCTGTGCAATGCAAGAAGCACCAACAGCAAATTTTCCCAAGTAAAACGTTGTGTTAATTATTTTGCCCAGCACAAAAAGTTATTAAAGAAAACACAGTGTTCCATTGAGGAGTGTTCTCACCCAGTGTCCTGCTCCTGCTTTCTCCTTGCTGGGGTTCATTTTGGCTGCTCTTGGCCTTGTGGAGCTGGGGAAATGAATCCCTGCATGTCCTGGAAGCAATGCCCAGACCCTAAAGGGTTCAGCCCTGACCTTCCAGAGCCACTTTTTTGTATGATATGTGTGGGCGTCCCAGCTGTGGGTTTCTCTGGGTCTGGATTAAAGGCACTGAGACAGTAGTTCATGTTCACACAGGTGATTTATTATTTTTTATCAGTAAAACAATCTCACTACTGTGAATTCCGCAGCTTTTCATTACAAGGCACAAAATGGCCAACAATCTCTTGGTACAAGGTCTTTTAAGACTAAAATATCCAATTAAGAGCTGACACCTGGATTATTTTCCATTTTAACCCAATAACTGATCCCAATGGGGACATTTCTGCCCAATTACAAAATGCCACCCAAACCCATGGAGAAGAAGGAAGAAGAAACCCAGGAGAACACCCTGTGCCCTCCATCTTGCTGCCATCCTCAACATACTCAAAATCCCAAAACCTCAATTTCTCACCCAGTGATACACCTACACGACTCTCTATAATCTCTTTCACACTTTTGTGGATTGTAGTCTATTCTGGAGTTCAGGAAACTTTCTCCATGAATGAAGGTGAAAGTCAGGGCACCCCTGGTGACCAGGGCACCCCAGAGCAGACAGAGAAATATTCCCAATGCTCTGGGCTTCCACAGGTGTGTTTTATAACCTGTCTGCTCCAGGTTCAGCCCCTCCATGGCAGGATAGCACTGAAACCTTTCCCTCAGCAGACCAAGGAGCTTTTTCCCCTCTCTGGCTCTTCTCCTTCCCTTCGGGACAGCGCCCTGCTTTAACCGCACATCTCATTGTGCCATCCCTGCTCCGTCCTGCTCAAAAATACCTCCAGCTCACCCTTGTCCCCCACCTCCCTTTTCCCATTTAGATCTCCCTGAAGCCCATTCTCCCTTATCAGCACAGTAATTTCGTGAGCAGAGCTTGGATTTCTGCCGTTTAGGCCCCGGCCATTGTCTGTCGCAGCTGCAGTCAAGATAAACCCTCACCCAGAACAAAGTTGGAATGACCTTTTACAAGCAGAATCTGCCTTGTTTCCCTCCAGACTAATTTATCAGCCTTCATTTCAGCCCAGTCTCTCTCAGCAGAGGCCTGAAAGAACATTACAGAGAGCATGAATGAACAGGGGGATTAAGATGCTTGGCTAGTCCCTCTTTTTCATCAGACACCTTCTGGATTTGCTGGGATGTAAGCTGTAAATGACCGTAAGTGCTGAACTGCCTTCAACTTGGAGCAAGGGGAAGGGAAAAGGAGGAGGGGGGAGCCACCACAGCCCAAATGTTTGGAAAAGAAGAGTGATGTGAGGAGCTGGATAAACCTCCTGTCTCAAGGCAGAGGGCAGCAGGACTGAGCAGTGTCCCCAGTCCTTTCCCAGGGCTCTGTCTGTCCTCAGATAAGCTCAGCTCCTTCAGAACCAGCAAATTTAAGTCCAATTTATTGATCCAAAGCAAATTTTAAAAACTGGGCTACATTTTGGTGCAGCAGAGGAGCAAAACTTTTATTTTGAATGTGATTTTAACAGCAGCAAAACTTTTATTTTGAGTGTGATTTTAACGCCGCAAGAGGGGAAATGTTTTGAGCTGAACTTGACAAATGTCAAAGATCCCAACAGCAAAACCATGATTCTCCTGTAGCTGACAACAGCCAAACTTTCATGGAGAAAGTTTTCCAGACTTCAAGATAGACTGGAATCCACAAAAGTGTGAAATAGATTATAGAGAGTAGTCTGAAGGAATTGCTGTGAGGAGGGGAGTAAATATTTGTCTTTTGAAGGAAGGGAGAGTTGACAGCTGTAGTTGGGGTGAATTTCCTGGCAGCTTTAGTGGGATTGGATAATTCCACCCCTAAACACCATAAAACATCAAATTCTGCTTTCCTGCTTACACCTTTCAGCTTCCTTCATCTTTTATGTGATGAAGGAAAAGGTTCTTTAACAACTTGGAAACTTTACTGTTAAATCACAGCCTGCTCAGCTGAGTGGGGGAAATCATTCTCCATCAAACTCAGATCATGGTGTTTCATTCCTTGGAGTAAATAAAAAGTTTTTGCAGGGGGGGGGGAATTTGGTGCAAACCCGGGGATTTTGGTTGTTGTTGGGGCTGTGGTGGTGTTTTGTGTCCTGGTGGAACTGCAGGGCCCAGCCACAGAGCAGAAACATCCCCATTTAAAATGAGCAGAGCTTGCACCTCCAGCATTTTATTTGGATTTTTTGGTGTATCAGAACATTTTGGAATATTTCCAAATATTCCAAATATTTCCAAACTTTTCCTGGAAAGCAAGGAAGGTGCTGCAGGTGGGGGTATGGCAGCAGTAAGTGCAAATGTGCAGTGGGACAGCTTGAGAAATAGGTATTGCACTCTCAGGTGATGCTGAACATCATCCACAAGGTGTTTAAAAATTGATGGAGATAAAAGATCAAAATTTTTGAATGATTTTAAAATTTTAATGTATTTTAAGGAGTTATAACTGTATAGTATAAAATTGTGTACCTATATATTAAAATAGTATATCTAATTTTTAGGTATTTTAAGGAGTTCACTGGACTGAAAATTATTATTTTCCTTATAATAGTATTTATTATTTTCCAATAATTGGTATTTTCCTTTCTACGCAATAACCCGCCCCCCCCCGCCCCAGTTCAGTGCCCCAGATTTCTCTAAACCTTTGCAAGACTTGTGATTTAATTTAGGTATTTGGGTGAAAGATTTTTTTTCTGTCCTGTGTCTTACCCCCAATTTGGTGCCTTTGCAGCCTTTAGCCAGTAAGATGGAAACTGAAGGATTTTCATATATATTCATCTATTGATTCCAGCAGGGATGTTCTGATGGCTCTTACCTGATGGCTCTGGGTCAGGCTCTCCCAGCCTCCCCAAATCCCATCTCCAGCTTTTATTGTCACTGATGTTGTCCTAAAGTCAAGCAACGACCAACCTGAAAAACATCCTATGGGACAGAAGGGGCATTGGAGGCAAAAACCCCCTGAGCAGGAAGAAATTAAATGTTGCTGGGTGATAAGAAAACGCTCCAAGGGAGGAGCTGTGGGGTCAGGGGGATAAACCAGGGAATTCCTGGAGCATTTCCCTTGGTCAGGGGGGATACCAACCCTATGAGGCTCCCAGTGCATCCCCACCCCTGCACTGATGTCATTGAAAATCCCATTTTCAACCCTTCAATATTTTTATGGATTTTAGGTCCAGGCCAATGTTCTCAGTGTAAATTCTCATCTTGCCTGTGGCTTGTTACAAGGGTTTGTTGATGCTGCTGGAAATTTCAGATTTAGGAATTTGAGCCAAAGTGACTCCTTTCCCTGTCTTTTCCTGTTTTCCAAAGTCACCTCATTTTGCAAAGGGGGTGTGTTGTGTGTGAAATAAATCAGAGTAAATTTACTGCTCACTATAAATTGTAATTGGCAAGAGTTGGGATATAGCAAATCCAGAATGGGAATGATAAAATACTGATACTGTATCCTTTAATTTATTACCTGTATTATCCACACTCTGTGTTTTCCACTTGGTTCTCTCTCCTTCACCAGTTGTGTTTTCACTAGACTGGCATTTTCCTCCTCTGATGAATTAACTGTCAATTGAAGTTAGTGAGATAAATCAAAACAAATGGACACACTGCTCCATATTGACTTTCTCACTGCCTGATTCCCAGCCCCACTTTCTGAGCACGGGGCTGTCGTTATGCTCACTTGCTCCTAAGCAAATGTACAAGAAAAGGAGGAATTGGAGGAGTTTTGTGTTTAATAGCCAGTAATTATGTTTTCCCCTGTTTTTGTTTTATTTGGGATCTTGGCAATGATGAGATCCAGGCCATTTACCAAGGAGGAAGGCACTTGGCATGGTGGGAAAGAGGGAAATGTTAAATGGAGTTCAGGAAACAATCATGGAAGTTCAGGTCTTCTAAAATGTGCTCTTAATCTACATAAGGAAGGGGTTTTTGGGATAACCATAAGGATTCTGGTGAAGAGGGGGACACTTTTTATCATCAGGAGTGATGTGCAGGCCTTCAGTGTTAGAGAGACAAGGCTCCAGCCTGAATCCAGATTTATTAACCTTTGTTGTGGGAAATCCAGGTGTAAAATGTTGTTGGGTAGGGGACTCCAAGGTATTGAAGCCTTGGCTTTTATCAACAAATGGCAGAACTATTCCTGGCTGGTTTGTTCTGTTGGTGCAAATCTGGTCAGGCACCCAAAAGATTGGGCTCATCTCTGCTCCTGATCAGACATAACTAAAAAATATAAATATATAAATATACATTTATAGATGAGGTAATCAGTGAAATAGATCTGCAATGTGGATCAAGGCTGAGTTTTAGCCAAAATCCCAAAATGGCAGAACAATTTCTGGCTGGTTTGTTCTATTGGTGCAAATGTGATCAGGCACCCAAATGACTGAGCTCATCTCTGCTCCTGATCAGACAAAACTAAAAAATAAAAATATATACAAATATATATAAATATATAAAAAATTATAAGGTAATCAGTGAAATAGGTGTGTAATGCAGATCAAGGTTTCTCTCTTGCCCACAGAGTGAGGCCCAGAGGCCCACAGGCCCAGAGGCCTTCCCTCTGCTGCCACCAAAATTAGAACTCTGAGATAAAATATTCGATTAATTATTCTTAAAGAAGGAGAACACAAATGCATGCCTGTGTCTCCAGCAGTGCCATCTGTGTGTGGATCAAACCCCAGGCACACCTCTGGCTGAGCTGGCTCCTCTGCCAGGGTTCAGCGCTCAGAACAAGCACACGCCTGTCACAGAGCAAATTCTTTTGTTATTTGTTTACTTCTACCTTTAACATCTGTTCCTTAACACTCAGCTTTGAAAAGAGCTGGAGATCAAGCAGGGTTTTCTTTCAGGACTCTCGCCCCCCATCCTGGGTCGTGTCTTCCTGAGTAACCTTCAGCAAATAAAATTTAACACCTTCTCACCTGGAAGGGATCTCCTGCACTTTAATTCAAGAAATAAAAGGTTAAAAAGAAAAAAAAATAGTGTGTGCAGAGGAATGGATGGTGGAAAGGGGTAAAGCCTCTCAGCAGTAGGTTAATTGGAGAGTGGAATACCAGTGTAGATGGGAGCACATAGTTTCCTTGGACAATGTGCTAAAGAACTGGGAGCTGGGAAGGACCAGCTGGGATTGTTAGTGAATTAGCTGAAGTCAGAAACTGCTGAATGGAGCAAAGAAGTAAAGGGGAAATGAAGGTTAGGGTATAATTCAGTCTAAATTAGGTGGGCCATTCACAATGCATAAAAGGGCTCTGAGCTTCCTTTCTTGGGGAAAATGGGGAGGAAAGCTCACTTTTATTTGGATGCGTGTTGAGTGGTTGATTTTAAGAATGTGCATACCTAGAGCCTACTTTTTGGGGAGTGCATTATCCCACATGAGTTTGGAGGAAGCATTGAAAATGCCATGAGCCTGAAAGACAACAGATTTAGCAAGAAAGCCTCGGGACCCTTGTGCTGCAGGAGAATTTCATTTAATCCCTGATGGGCTGAAACAAATCCTCTTCAATGCTTCTACCTCTGCTTGTTACTCACAGTGAGCACTGTACCTGATCAGCTCCCAGGTGCATGGAATCCACCCTGCCCCTGGCCCTCCTCTCTGTGAAATTTGTGATTTTTTCACAAATCCTGTGCTTTTAATTGTGGCTGAGTTTTGTTTCCAAGTGGTTCTCCCATGGGAAGGGACATGGCAGGCAGCACATGGTCTTGGAGACTGAGTTTGTTCTATATAAATCTGGGGAAAAAGAGGGAATTGCATGAATTTAATACACAAATAGTTTAATTGAAATGCCTCCGTGGAGCAGAAGGCCTTGAGCCTTCCAGTGGTGTCTGGGCTGCGTTGAGTTCTAATTTTGAAGAGTTTTCCTGCTTTCCTTTGGGTGTTGTCTCTGTAGACATTCAAATCCATTTGCCTCAAATTTGCTTAGCATCCCTCAGAGGTGCATCATCCATCTGATGACAAAAAAATCACAATTTTTCAATTTTTTAGGTATTTCAGAGCTTACAGACTTTGGTCTGGGGGTTGTCTGTGACTGCAAAGAGATTTTAACATGGACTTAAGTGATGTGGTTGTGGCTGAGCAGAGCCTGCCAGAGGTCTGGGCCCTTCTCCACTGAGAGAAAATCCAAATTTTCTGGTTTAGAACCCTGGGAGGTGCTCTGTGTTTTCTGAATGAGCTTTCAGAGCTGTTGTGATAACAACAAGATAAGAAGAATAGGAGAAATAAAAACTATAAATATATGATATTTATATATAGAATTATAAGAATTAAAGAAATATATAATATATAACATATAACATATAACATATAACATATAACATATAACATATAATATATAATATATAATATATAATATATATGTAATATATAATATATGTAATATATTATATATAAGATATTATATATTGTATATTGTATATTGTATAATTATAATAATTATAGATATACAATATTTACATGTCTTATATAAATTATAAGAAATAAGATAAAGTCCATCAGACACTGGTTTTCTCAGACATAAAATACTTAATAAGGAATAGAAAGTCCTGATTTTATCAGGGTATAATTCCAGAAGTGCTGGGGCTGGAGGTGGAACTTCTCCCCCTTGCAGAGCCCGGACTCACTCCTGTGTTCACTCCGAAGGCTTATGTCAAGCCCAGTCAATTTAAATGAGATTCAGAACTGGAGCAGCAATAAGTGTTCAATCAAAGTATTTGATAAATCACTTAAACAATCTCGCAGATTGCAAATTCTGTAAATGCAAGTTCTGCACTTATTCAAAACTAGTGAATGTGACAGGGCTAAGAGACAGCAAAGTCAAAACAGCAGGAAGAAAAACTCAGATTCTTTGATGAGATTAAAATACCAGCAATTGCAGTGGCAGGCAGGTAGGGCTGTGCTGCTCATGGAGCCCCTGCTCCAGCTTTTCCAAGGAGAATATACAGATGGGATAAAGAAGAGAAGGCTGATTTGATGATTGCAGCATAATTTTACCTTTACTTCAGGCTATGTGTGTTTTCCTTAACGTCTTGAATGGCCTAATTTAGCTGGTCAGGAAAGTTTTCTCTCTTATTAAACAGAATGACAAGTGACTGTAAAAGTAGGAGGAGGGAAATCTCAACAAAGCCCAGATTGCTTTGAATGCTTCAACAATTTTTCTCCAGTTATTCAGACAGGGGCATGAGCTTCCTCAGGTGGAATTTATTCTGGTGAGTGTCTCCATAGAAAAGCTGAAAACAAAGTGTTGAAACAAGCTCTTGGAGTTGGCTTGTCACCCACTGCAGGATAAAATACCAAACAGGTATTTAATGATTATTTTTATGCTATGATTTTTATTGTGCTGAAGAAAGATGGACGAAATTAAAGATTTTCGTTTCTTCTGAGTAGCTTCCACAATAAAACATTGTGTTTTTTCTATTGAACTTCTTCCTGGTTTTTAATGCAGGAGTTTTAGGAGATTTGGCTGGGAGAGGAATAACTCATTGTCAGCATCAACATGAATCACGATTTGAAATAAGTTTTCATGGAAGAAAGAGGGAAAATGGGATCATTTTTGGCTGTAGCCAGTGTTGAAGTTCAGCATTTTCGTTTTTAAAAGCCATGGTTGGTTTTGTGTGAGCAGTTCAATGTTCCCTCACCATCTTTTTTCCTCATTCCCAATATCAGGGGGCTTTTAATGAGGATCCAGGTGCCAAATTTTGTATATTGTACATTTTGCTTGCTCCTACCATTACTGTACTCCCAATCCTCAGAAATCAGGGGGGGTTGATCACTTTTAGCTGAAATTACAGTAGAAACATGCAATTTGGGGTTTTCTCAGGCATTTATTCCAAGGACAAGGGGTTGATCCCTTTGTCTCCTTTTCTCTACCTGTTTTACTGCAGATGGGAAATGGCTTGAACTGGGGCTGAAAACAAGAATTCTGACAGCTCAAATATTTATTTTCAGGCAGCACAAGGCCTTGTTCAAGGAAGTTTTTAAGGACTTTGGAGATGTTGAAGGAAAATTATGTAGGAATCCCAGTGTAGAGGAGTTACACGGGTAACGTGTTGTCCAGCTGTGAACTTGGACAGGTTTTCATTATTCTGATTTAAATCCATAAATATCTGCAGAAATAGACACACAGACTTAAACTTCCAACCCAAAAAAACCCTAAATGGTTCCTAGAGGCCTTTGCATCCCTTCTCTGTGATTTCCTGTTCTCTGGGAATGCTTCAGGCAGTTCTCTAAGTTAAACAAGTTTTAAAAGCTACTCAAATACAAATTAATTTTTATAAATTAGGAAAGATTCATGTCCTTTCAGTAGCTACTGAAAAAAAAAATTACTGAAGCTGCACTAAAATCCACTTTACACGTGGGTGTAATTGTCCAAAAACTTTTGAAACTAATCCTTTAACTTGAAGCTAATTTTCTACCCTCCAAAAAGTTAATTTTAAAGCTTTGCTAGCAGCCCTTCTTTCCTTTAACTTGAAACTCATTTTCTGCCCTCCAAAAAGTTAATTTTAAAGCTTTTCTAGCTTTCTCCCATAAAATATTTATGTTCAACACACTGAGCACATATTAATTAACAGGAGGAATGACGAGGATTCATCCGAAGCTGCACGCGGTGCGTACGAGGCAGAGTTATTTTAAAAACTTGATTTTCTTGCTGGCAGTGCCTTTATTTAGTGCTGTGGCCATGGCTCTGGAGGGGCTGAGCTCTGGGGGTGTGTGTGAGCGTGTGTGTGCACACGGCTGTTGTTCCTTTCTTCTCCAAATGCTTCACCACAGTAGGCGAAATGGATGAAACACAGAAAAAAAGAGAGACAATAAATAGTTTCCTAACCTGGCTTGGAGAATGGAGAAAGTTCGTTAGATTTATTAATCCTCATTTTCCTTTGGACTGTCAGGCTTGGAGTGACAGTAAAAAAGCTTGTGACGACTTTGGCTAATTTGCACTCCATTCACTTTCTCATGAAAACCCATCAGGATGACTGAAGAACTGCTCTGCAATTGACCTTATTCAATGGCAGAGTGATATACTGGGAAACAGGCCAGTTTTTACAATGCCCAAAAGAGCAAATTGGACGGAATCTTTGTTCCTCTCTTTTTTCCCCTTTCCTTTTTATGCCAGTCTTGCTCTAGTTAAGCTCTCTCATTTGTTCCAGCAGTAGCTCTAGGGCTCAGGTCACCCTCTGGGGCTGCCATTGCAGGTGATCACTGGGCTGCTTGTCTTGGATGCAAAGAGGAGGGAGAAAGGGGAAGAGGCTGCTCAGAGAAAAAGTCTGAGGTCTCATTCTCAGCCAGATGTTGGGGGACAGGGTGTTGATTTTACCTCTGCACCCAGAAATCCCAAAGAGGTTGTGTGAGCCTAAGGCAGGACAAGGGTTTTTGTGGTGCTCTTTGGGTGAGGGATTAAAGCTGGTGGTGCTCAGGGCAGAGGGGAGACAGGGAGCAGATTCTGTGCTCATCAGAGAGACTTTTCTGTGCTCCTTTTCTATTCACACACAGCAGAGCCAGCATCTTTCACTCTGGGAAAATGAGGCAGGGTTGGAGTGGCCAGAGGCTGGTGGGGAGAGATCCCACACAGGGGGTAGGGACAACTGTCCCCTCAAACCAACATTTAATGTTTTATGCAAAAGAGAGCAGCCCTGAATGAGGGTCTGAGTGGGATTAGCACATGAACAGTCCATGGGCTGGCAGATATCGAATTTATCTGGGGCGCTGCAGAGAGGCAAAATAATTTGAATTTGAGTCTGAGAACAGGCTGGTTTGGGGAGATTCTCTCTCTCTCCTCCTGGCTGAAATTTCTGAAAGCCCAGCTTCATTTCCAGGTTTCATCAAAAGTGGGGTTTGTAAAGATTTCTGACCAGAGGATCATAGTGATGTTTTTAATAGCAATAATTCCAACTTGTACCCCAGGTCTTGTCTTTACTGGGGTCCCAAACTTGCTGTAATTCCCTACCAGCACAGCTGTGGTGGTTCCCCTGCTCCTGACACCTCACACAGGGCAGTGTGGAGCTTTCAGGTGGCTTTTGAGCACTTTGGGGACCTGTCTGAGCCAGCAGCTTTGATCCTTCTCTGCAGAGGGCAGGTCCTGCCAGCCAGACCTCAGAGTTCTGGTTCAGGGCTGTCCAGGTGCACCTTGCAGGAGCAGAAGCAGCACAAACTGTGCCCCCCATGCTGGAAAGGGAAATGTGGCTCACCCTGTGTGGCCCAGAGCTTCACCCCTGCAAACCAGCAGCAGAGAAGAAACGCAATCAGTGCTGGAGCAGGGTGGGAAAGACCCAAAAGGGTTTGAAAGGACTTTAAAACTCATCTTATTCTGCCCCTGCCATAGGTTCCACTATCCCAGGGTGCTCTAAGCTCGATCCATCCTGGCTTTGGACACTTCCAGGGATGGCCCAACCACTATTTCAATGTTCCAGTGCCTCACCACCCTCACAGGGAAGACTTTCTTCCTCATCTCTAATCCAAACTCACTCTCTGTCACTTTGAAGCCATCCCCCCTTGTCCTGTCACTACATGTTGTTGTAAAAAGTTTCTCTCCATCTTTTCCTGGGTTACTTCGGGAACTGGATCCTAAAGGATTGCACTCACCTGTTTTAGTTCTTCTTTCTGAGTTTTTCTATTTTACAACAAACTTTTTTGTTGTTGTTTAATACAAGTAAAGAAAACCTGGTGGCTTTGTTAAATCCAGCAAGGAACACGTTGCTCCCCTGCAACCTCACCAACTGATTAAGCTCATTTTGGGCCTCTACTTCTGAAGGGGCTAGGTGGGTTTTTTTAAAAAAGTTCAGTTAAGAATCACACCAAACTTTCAACTTTCCTGAAACACTTCTGGTTTATCAATGTGCAAACTCTTTTCTGACCAGCATCAGTGTGCATTCTTTCTGACCAGCATCACTTCTTCTTACTCACATGAGAAAATAAAAGCCATCCAAGTGAAAGAACAGGATTTAGGAGACTTTTTTCTCTCTAATCCATCCCTCTCCTGCATCCACAAGGATTTCAGGGTTGTTTCTGCACAGGGTTTTAGGCTTCTGCAGGAAAGTTGTAACCTCTCTGTGTTCATGTTTTGGAGTTAAACCAATAGAGTGGAGACTGAGGAATGAGGGGAAGAAGAGAGGAAGATGTTCCAAATGGCATTTTTGGGGCAAAATGAGAAAGGGTCATGTTGGCACAGCAGGTCTTGCTGTGCAGGATAACCCTGGAGAGGTGGGAGATGTTCCTGAAATGTCCCCATGACTGTGAGGGGACAGAAGTGTCTCTCCCATCCCAGATCCCTGTCCCTGATGGGGTGACTTCCACCACTCGCTGTGCACTCATTGCCATCCTTCTGCTCCTCTCTGTCATCTCCTTGCCCTCCTCCTTCTGGTGCCCTCAGGTCCTCCAATTTCCCCTTCTCTCTCTATCAAATTCTGCCCATGTCCGCACCCTCATTAATCAATGTCAAGTCACAGAGTGTACAACAAGGGCTGTATTCTTCCACTGCCCCCTCAGCCCTCATACATCCCATTGTTCCAAAAAACTGATTCAGATGGCAAGAAAACAGCCGATGCAGCACATAAAAGAGATGAGACAGAAATGAAAAGAATCAAGGAGGGGAAAAAGGAAAAAAAAAAAAAAAAAAAAAAAAAAAGAGGAGGCATTTTTTTCCCCTGAAACACTCGAATAAATACTCGGCAATGATAATTTAAATTATTCATACATTTATGAAAACATCCATTGAAAAGTGAAGTGTATGATGCTCTTTGTCTACTTTACTTGTCTCTTGTTTGTGATTAACCTTTACTGTAACTTGGGCTGGCAGTGCCACGATCACAAAGAGCAGACTTTTCCTTCCATGGGAAAAAATGTTTCATCGGGTCCAAATGAAAAATTAAGTGGAGGTATTTAGTGCTGATGTGGCAATTTGGTGCAGAGCATTCAAGATGCAGAATTATCCATGTCTATAGCCCAAACAGCGCCTAGTAAAAAAAAAAAAAAAAGAAAAATACAAACGAGACAAAGCCAGCTTTTAGCAGCGCGTTCCCTCGCAGGGGAGTTTGACATAAATTCTACTTCCAGTCCCATGGCATCCCTCAGGAGCTGGAGGGCTCAACACCACGGAGAGTAAAGGGTTTGAGGAGAATCTGGGTGTGTAAGAACATGGACAAACACAGCCAGAAAAAAACGGAAATGAAAAAAGCAGCTCAGTTATTTTAATTACAGCTCCCAAACTATGGAAGAGTTCCTAGACCAGCATTAATAATGTCATGGGGAAATGGGAGATATTTGGGACCTGACAGCCTGTGAAAGTCCAGAGGAAATTTATTTTGCTTCTAAGACAGACTTTTTTTTTTTGCTCATACTTTGTGGTTATTGCTTTACTTTAAAAAAAAAATCATTTTGTGGCAAGATCAGTAGTGGAATATTAAATGCCAATAGTGATAAACTATCTGAAATCAGAGAAATAATAATTTGAGAGGTTTTGGAAACTCAGCTCTGTGAGGATTGTATTTTTTGGTGTATTCCTGCCATCCTTCCAGGGTTTTTTTTGGTTTTTTTTTTTTCCAAAGAAACAGTCAAAGCAAAGCTTCTCCTCTAACATTTGTGTCGTGCTTGTAATTCATCAAATTTCGCTCCAACTTCCAAACCGGAGCGGTCTGGAGAATGTCAGATAATTTATAGATAATCATCCAAACATTTTTATTCTCAAGCGAACATATTTAGCCCTGCAAATATGCATTTATGCCTTTCCATAACTGGTTGATTACGTGGGAGGGGGAGCCATTGTCTGGCAGTCAAAGCCAAGGGATTTTCGGCAAAGCTCTCCTTGCTCTTCTGTTGACTCTGCAGTTGACTCTGTGTGTGACCTTGGACGTGTCACTTATCCTCTGAATGCTTCACTTCCTCCTGTAAATGGCTATAACAGTTTGGAGCACATGCAGGAAAGTGTGTCTGGAACTTAGGAAAGCATTTGGAGATTTCAATCCTAAGAGGTGCTGGTGGGTCCTGGCAGCTGAGACAAATAGAGCTCTTCACTTTATTAAACATCTTTGTGCCTCATTTCAAGGGTTTGATACTCATGCCTTTTTCAGTCACTTTTGGAATTTGTTTGCTAATTTTTAAATCATTTTTCTACCTAGAATTTGTGCCCAAGGGGACTCTCAAAGTTTTTCATTGCATCTATCTTGTCTAGGATTTACTGGGCTTGATTTTAATGCTGCCTCTGGATTTGTCCTTTGCTGAGGTGAAGTATTTGCCCTTGTTTCAGTAGAAAACATTTTTAGTAAATCCACTAATGGATAAATCTACTAAGAGAGGCTGTCAGCCATAGGATGGAGTATTTATATAGAAAGTGTGGTGGAAAACTGTGTATTAAAAGAAGGAAGGAGCTGGAGCAAAAGTCCTAAATCAAACTGCTGGCAATACACTGTCTTGGTGTGTATTTCTTGCTAGGCTGTGATTCCTTCTTCTTGGAAATTATCCAGGATTTCCTGGCTCAGTGATCTGGGATACATTTCAATATACTGGATATATGGAGCAGTGGGCAGACTTCAAACAGGTCTGGGATTTTTTTTTTTAAATTTTTTTTTTTTTTTTGAGGTATAGAGAGACATCCAAAATAGTGGCTGCCTTTCTCAGCTGATTTGCATAAATCCTCCTTGCTGCTTCCAAGCTTTTCTGAGCAAGCAGGAGGCACCAGATCCCTCCTTCCCTCCCATTCACACAAAAACCAGATTGGCTTTGGGATCAGCCAGCCACAGGCAGAGCCCAGACTGGAATTTTTGCACCTTGGCTCTGCTCACTCCTTCCTTAGTGAATGAATGAAGGCATGGCCGTGCAGAAATGCAGTGACACCTCTTGGGAGCTGTGGAAGGGTCATTCCTGCATGCCCACACCCCAAAACCACACCCAAACTTCTCAGTTTGAGGCTTGGGATGATGATGGTGAATTTGGGTTGGGTTCTTCCCAGCATAGTCATCCTGGGATTTGGTTGTCCATGCCCAGGTGCTGCTCTTTACTGGGGTTTCTAGAGTGGGGCAATTTAAAATAGATCTATTTTAATATATAAATATATATAATAATTTAGAAATATATGGCTTTGGGAATGGCTTCTCTATCACTCATTCCCTCCATGCTGTCCAAGCCCTGGTTGTGCCTCCTCCTGCAACTCCCAGCACGCTTTACCCATGGTCAATTGGGTTGGGTTCTTCCCAGCACAAAATCACCCTAGAATTTGATTTTCTGTGCCCAGGTAACCCCTGAGTGTGAATTTGGGTTGGGTTCTTCCCAGCATAAAATCATCCTGGGATTTGATTTTCTGTGCTCAGGTAACCCCTGGATGTGAATTTGGGTTGGGTTCTTCCCAGCACAAAACCATCCTGAGATTTGATTGTCCATGCCCAGGTGCCGCTCTTTGCTGGGCTTTCTAGAGTGGGCCAATTTAAAATAGATAGATTTTAATTTATAAATATATATAATAATTTTAAAATAAATAGCTTTGGGAATGGCTGCTCTGTCCCTCCAGCTGTCCCAGCCCTGGCCATGTTCCCCCTGCATCCCCCAGCACACTTTGCCCATGGTGAATTGGGTTGGGTTCTTCCCAGGACAAAATCATCCTAGGATGTGATTCCCATGTCCAGGTAACCCCTGCACTGCTCTTTGCTGGCATTTCTAGACTGATGGAATTTCAAATAGATCTATTTTAACATATATATATTTATATATAAAATAATATAAAAATATATAACTCTGGGAATGGCTGCCCTGTCCCAGCCCGGCCGTGCCCCCAGCACACTTTGCCCATAGAAGGTTTGGAGATGCCTCCTTGTGCCTCTCTCCCGCCTCCCACCCTCCCCAGCCACCAAGGCCGGGCTCTGGGAAGGTGGCCAAATGCCACTGAGGACACTGGAGCAATAAATCATCCTCCTTCCAACATCTGCAAGGCCCCAAAGGCGAGCCCCTGGCCGATGATGATCTCGCCTCCCACCCCCTGCTTTTTATCCTGTCCCTGGCTGACAAAACACCTATTGTCACAGCCTGAGTGAAGAAGAGTCCTTTTTTCCTCACAAAGGCCCTCTGAAGCCAAGTTGTGAGCTGCCAGGGAAGATGCTGAGGGCTCGGCAGGGAGTCTATATCTCACTCTTTTGCTCTGTGGTTCATACTTTCTCTCTCTCTCACAGGGGTCACCCAAAGCCTTTCACTCCGGCTTCATATTCACATAAAGACATCAAGAAAAAAGAAAAAAAAAAAAAAAACCACACCAGAAAGAATTATTAGGCATGGCTGTCAAATGCTTTATGGGGGGGTGGGGGGTGCAGGGGGGGAAAAGAACAGTAACTCTTTATGTGCTGGCATTGTTACAGGAGCTAATGTACCACTGGAGCGCCGTGCAGGAAGGCATTACATGCCTCAGGAATTGCAGGGGCATTCGGCTAAAATATTGGATTTCAGCAAAAAGGGAGCTTGTTTTCACTTCTAGCTTCTTATCTGGGTTTTCTGGATTCCAGGGGGCTCTTTCCTGATACTTCTCTTGAAGGATTTTTAGGGATTTTGCACATGAAGAATCTTTCCTGGTTGTTATTTGCATGTGGGGGATTTAGGATCCAATAGATCAAGCTGCTCCCAGTCCATTTTTTCCTTTTCTGTACCACTGGAGCGCCGTGCAGGAAGGCATTACATGCCTCAGGAATTGCAGGGGCATTCGGCTAAAATATTGGATTTCAGCAAAAAGGGAGCTTGTTTTCACTTCTAGCTTCTTATCTGGGTTTTCTGGATTCCAGGAGGCTCTTTCTTTCCTGATCCTGCCCTCTTGGAGTTTTTGCACATGAAGAATCGTTCCTGGCTGTTATTTACATGTGGGGGATTTAGGATCCAATAGATCAAGCTGGTCCCAGTCCATTTTGTTTTTTCTTTTTGTATGTAAAAGTTTAAAAATTGCCACACTGTCACCACCAAACGCTGCCCAAAATATTGATATTTCCTGATGGAATGGGCAAAGCTGAATCAGTGCAAATCTGAAGGGACAGGAGGTCAGACACTCCCTGCCCTGAGCCCAGCACATCCCTTAAAGAAATCCACAATTCCAGAATTGCCCGTTCCTGGCAGATTTAAAGCTGGAAGGCCTCCCTGGATCTGCTGCCCATCTCTCTGCACCATTTCTGAGGGAACTTTGGGAGCTGTGAGCTGAAGGTTCAGCAAACAAATCTCCTGCCCGAGGTTCATCCAGATGCCACATCCCCGTGTAGGGTTTAACCCTTTGAAGTTGTGCTCATTTTGAAGTGGGTGAGCACTGCTGGGCACGGCTTTAAGAAGATCCTGCTGCCTCAGAGAGGAAGATAAATTAAAAACTTTATTTAATCCTTTGGAAGGCTGAGACTGTAAAGTTAACAGTCAAGTAAAGCTATTAAAATTTACAGTGCAAGGCATCAAAACAGAAGGAAAAGTGCACATGGATAAAGTTTAAAGCATCCTTATAAAAAAGCCGGAAACCTAACACTGCATTCCTCCAAATTATTCCCTTAGCAAACATTTTTATTTCCAATTAGTAAAAGAAAAATTGCTAATTTGCTGCAGTTGGACAGGCCTGACGTCTCAATCTGCAAAGTGTCAGTGCTGTGAAAGGAAACGTTTCACACTGTGCTGGAGAGAGAGAGCAGCTCTAAAGAGGGTCAGGGCATCGGGCCCAGAAAGCAGATTGACTGGCCATAGTGCTAAATTACTCACACAAGACAGACATTGTCTGCAGTGCCAGCCCTGCACTCCTCACTCGCTCATTCTTTCCCTTTTTTAGGTTTTGCTTGGTGCTGGTGGAGGAGCTGAGGGGGTGGCAGGGCTGGGAGGGGGCGCGGAAGAGGAAGGGGAGGAAGGCAGAGTTCGGGAGGGAGCTGGGATCATCCTTGGATTGCCCTGGAGAACATGGAGCCCTGAGAGGGGCACGGGGGTGGAACAGCCCTGAGACCTCTGGGGTCATCTGGGGAACCACTGAGACCCCCAGAGATCATCAGGAGAACTACTGAGACGCCAAATCCCTCTGAGATCCTCTGGAGAGCCCACTGAGACCCCAAATCCTTCTGAGATCATCTGGGGAACCACTGAGACCCCCAGCCCCCAATGAGACCCCCAATCCCTCTGAGATCACCCAGAGAACCCAATGAGAGCCCCAATCCCTCTGTGACCATCTGGGGAATCACTGGGACCCCAAATCCTTCTGAGGTCATCTGGGGAACCACTATATAATATATATAATATATATATAATATATATGATATATATAATATATATTATATATATAATATATATCATATATATTGTATAAATATAATATATAATATATAATATATAATATATAATATATAATATAATATTATAGCGTTATTATATTAACTATTATAATTGTTAATATTCTAAAGTTATTAACTATTGTAATTGTTCTATTAATCAGGTATTAAAAAACCCAAACCAACAAGATAAGGACCAAGCTCACAGATAATTCCTGCTGTCTCAATTCCAATCTTTTATCTGCCTGTGACAAAGTTTCTGTCACTTTGAGCTCCTCCTGGTCTCAGTGTGTGTGCTGTGAGGAGTGATGAGCAGGGATATTGGAGGTGGGAAGGGAAAGCTTTGGGTGCTGTTTGATCCCTTGGGATGGGCAGCACTCGGATACTCTTGGGGCTTCTACTGCTCACAGTGACCCCGAGATGCGTCAGAAAGTCTCTTTTCCCAGCCCAGTGCTTAAAGAAGGAGTCAGAACTCTTAATTTCTCATTCTCAGGGTTATTTATTGTATCTATATCTATTGTATCTATATCTATCTATAAAATTCTTTCTCCTGTCCAGCCAAGGTCTGTCCAGCAGGACAGACAGAGGCACACTGGTGTTATCTTTTATACTAAAAACTACACATACAATATTTACAATTCCTTCCCAATACCTATCACCTATGTTAGACAGTGAGCTTCTACTCTAGACCAATCCAAAAGTGCCACCATCACAGCAGAAGATGGAGGTTAAGAAGAAAAAGGAGAAACGCTGGACATGCCCAGATTCCTCCATCTTGCCCCCTGAACCCCCATTCTAAAAACCCCAAAAATCTATTTTTCACTCCTTGATAAATTCACTATCATTCTACTTAAACTTTCGTGGCTCACAATTCTTCATATAAAGGCTGGTGATTGTTTTTTCCAAGGGCTGGATCAAAGGCACAGGGGTCTGGGGCTCTGTGCCAGGGTCTCTGAGCCCCCTGACAGGGTCTCAAATCCTCCAGGGCACCAGAGGAATGTCCTGGGTTCCAACAGGATGGAGAACAGGGATGAGCTCTGTTGGTTTCTTATTGAGCCACTTGCCAATAATATTTCATTTCTTCTGCTTCTTCTTGCATTTCAGTGTGCTTGAGGCTTCTTCTTCCTTTCCCCAGGGAATCAGCACCAGGGAAACTCTTCCTGGTGCTGCAAATCCCACAGAACCCCACATTATTTGTTGGAGGAGGTTTTCTGGGAGGAAGCACCTTGGCACAACCCCCCTCCCAACCCAGACAGCTCCTGGCTTTCTTTCTGCTGATAATCCCACCAGGACCTTTGTTTCCTGATAAAACTGGATTCCACTGGAGAAACCCAAACACATTAGGGGCTCCATTACACCCTCTGCATCCTTCTTAAAACCTGCCCTGTGCTTCCTGAGCATTAACCAGAGCAGATCCCTGCTGGGCTCCTGCGTGGCACGGCCACTGCTGAGAGCTGATAACGCAGTGACATTTCCAACCTGGCCCTGTTAAAAAGGGGGAAAGGGAGCTTGTCTTGTGTCAGATAACTCTGAGGTATGAGTGGCATGGTTTGTTTTTGTCAAGAGTGGAGATGGTGTTGTGAGGAATCAGCTTCTGGCTTCTTCATTCATGTGAAAACCTCATCAGGCAGGGATTCATGGTATGGAAACTGTGCTGCTCAGTGAGTGTGAAGGAAAAGAGAGAGAAAATCAGTTTATTTTGGGTTGCGGGTTTGAATGTTACAGGCTGGAAAGCCAAATGTGTGTTTCCTTTTTGAGATGGGCCCGTCATGGTGCTGCTGCCAGGGCAGGGAGCTCCAGGCTGCCAATGGTTCCAGGAGTGAGTTTCCTGTGAGGAGGCACGTTTGGGTCTCTAGAACAGGAAGCAAAGGAAGGGAGAGAGTGATTCAAACTCTGGGGATGATTTAGGAAGTTTTTGTTGGGGCTGGGTGGGATGATCATGCTTGGATGAGTAAGTGACCACAGCGGCCTCCAGCTCAGTTTCCCTTTTCTTCGCCTGTTCCGGGGCAGAACTTTGCCCCTGTGCATTTTGAAAAGGAGTTTTATGCAGAAAATTGGGTGGGAAGCAGCACATTTTTTTTTATTTTACTTTTGATCATTGTGCTGCTGTCCAAGGAACAAGGAGCAGGCTGAGCTCAGGGCTTTGGTGGAGAGAGTTTGTGCTGAAGGGAGGGTGACTCGTGGCTCAGGAATTGTTCAGGATGAAGGAATTTGGGTTTGATTTCAGTAGCTTCTTTCTCAGACACTGAAATCAAACCCAAGCTGCCTTGAGTCACTTGGTCAATTTTTGTTTTGTGGTGAGGCTGAGGGTGATGTGGGGATGCAGATACGGTCACAGCCCATGGCAAGAGCCTGAGCATCGAGTTCCTCCTGCATCCCTGAGCTCCTCCTGGGCACCTGAGGGCTGGAAGCTGCCCAGGCACTTTGCATGAGCAAACCCCTGCACCTGGAGCTGCTGCTCCCTCCAAAACAGGCACATTCTGGCAGCTGCTGACCACAGAGGGTCACCGGGAATTTGTTTCCTGCATTTGGGATGTGGGTTAGGGAGGGAAGTCAGTGCCTGCCATCCTATGGGCTTTCCTGCCTTTTATTTTATTTTATTTTATTTTATTTTATTTTATTTTATTTTATTTTATTTTATTTTATTTTATTTTATTTTTAATTTAATTTTATATTTTATTTTATTTATTTATTATTTTAATCTTAATTTTATTTTTATTTTTGTTTAATTTTATATTTCATTTTATTTTATTTTAAATTTAATTTAATTTAATTTAATTTTTAAAAAAATTTATTTTAAACTTTATTTAATTTTATATTTATTTTATTTATTTTATTTTATTTTTTTTATTTATTTATTTTAAATTTTATATTTTATATTTTATTTTATTGGTATTTTTGTGATTTTTAATTATAATTTATAATAATATAATATAATATAATATAATATAATATAATATAATATAATATAATATAATATAATATAATATAATATAATATAATAATTATATATAATTATAATATGATACAATTACAAATTAGCCTTCTAAGAACATCGAGTGAGATTCACTCCTTCCTTCCAACATCGAGGCACCTGCAAACACAACATCCTCCCTTGATTGTTTGTTTTCATGTTCTGGTGGAGGGGACAGTTACACTGCTGTGAGATAAGCCAGGCTTCAAAGTCTGAGTGGATGTGAGAGTAATTCTGAGCTTAGTGGGGTCAAAGGTGTTTGCATCTGAGCAGGACTGACAGCCTTGTGGTTAAGATCAGGTCTAAGGAGCTTGAAAGTCAAATTCTAAATGCCAGAGTGATTTGGGCACCTCTCTTAATTTCTCATCTCTGTCTGGTCTGTAAAATTGGGATGGAAATCCTCTTTTTCCATGCTCACTGTTTATGTCTTGCATTCATTTATTTCCCAAGGTGTCTCAGGCAGAATCATCTTCCTGTTTTATATCTCAGCTGGGTTTTTGTCCTGGTGCTCCTGATAAAAAATGGTGGAAATTTGGTCAGGCATTGCCTGGGAAGTTCAACCACAAGGTTTTCTGCCACAGAGCTTCCCCAGGACTTAGAAATGCCAGATGTGGGCAATAATGGGGAAAACTGGAGTGTCCCAAATTTAAAACCAGTGCTGATTTTCATTTCTCCACTGATTATTTCCCTTTCCTTTCCTTTCCTTTCCTTTCCTTTCCTTTCCTTTCCTTTCCTTTCCTTTCCTTTCCTTTCCTTTCCTTTCCTTTCCTTTCCTTTCCTTTCCTTTCCTTTCCTTTCCTTTCCTTTCCTTTCCTTTCCTTTCCTTTCCTTTCCTTTCCTTTCCTTTCCTTTCCTTTCCTTTCCTTTCCTTTCCTTTCCTTTCCTTCCCTTCCCTTCCCTTCCCTTCCCTTCCCTTCCCTTCCCTTCCCTTCCCTTCCCTTCCCTTCCCTTCCCTTCCCTTCCCTTCCCTTCCCTTCCCTTCCCTTCCCTTCCCTTTCCCTTTTCCCTTTTCCCTTTTCCCTTTTCCCTTTTCCCTTTTCCCTTTTCCCTTTTCCCTTTTCCCTTTTCCCTTTTCCCTTTTCCCTTTTCCCTTTTCCCTTTTCCCTTTTCCCTTTTCCCTTTTCCTCTTCTCTTCTTTCCTTTTCCTTTCATGAGTTTTTGACTGAAATTCTCTAAATCTACCTGCTGGCAGAGCAGCACATTAAGAGAATTATCATTTTCTCCTGCTAATTTCTGGCCCTTCCCAAAACAGGCATTGCTGGCTGAGGCTGTGCCTGGGTCTGAGCCAAATTTGCTTTTTGGAGCAGGCTGAGCCAAAGTGTGCTGTGCTCTGGAGAACCAGTGGAAGGTGCTCCTGGCTTGCCCAGCCACAAAAGGCATTTCTCTAAGGGAATGATCAGATAAAGGTCACCCCGTGGCTCCACAAAAAGAGCCTTGTTTGTGAAGCAGCTGCTGATTATCATTGGGGAGCAAATGGCTTTGAATTTTATAGCTCCTGTTATCTGAAACGAATAAAAACACAATGCAGTGACGAGCCGAAGGTCATCTCATCTCATCTCATCTCTGCTGGGCTGGGGAGAGCTCACACAGCTCCAGATTATGCACAGGTTTTGTGTGATTCAGTCTGTAAATGGAAGTTTGGGAATGAGGGATGTAAATCAAGGCCATCTCTGGTGCTTCCACACTTGAAAGTTTTCATTTCTTATTTTCTCCTCTCATTTCCCAAGCTTCAAGCTCAGCACAGCTCCAGATTATGCTCAGGTTTTGTCTGGTTCAGTCTGCAAATGCAAGTTTGGGAATGCGGGGTGTAAATCAAGGGCATCTCCTCTCCTTCCACACTTCAAAATTTTCATTTCCTGTTTTCCCCTCTTGCTTCCCAAGCTCCAGGAGATAACACAACCCAGGATGTTCCCACCTGGATTTGGTGCCATTTCAGCACTGGATTGGTCATGAGCCACCTCTGGAAAATCAGATTTAATAGAAAATCCATGGGAACAATCCAAAGGCTCACCCACCTTGCTGTTGTGCCAAGTGCAGCCTAAAGAGACAGCAATAAATCACCCTGCTCTGCACCTCAAATAGATAATCAATTTAATTGAAAGCATCAATAATCATAGTTTGACATTTATTACCCTCTGGATGTTTTATCTTTTAGGCAGGGGACAGCGGGGCAGTGATGGATGCCACTTCTGCCATGGAACACAATTATGTGGTGCAAGGAAAAGGGGTTTTATATTCTGCAGGAAAAAAAGCAAAGCATTCAAATTCATATTCAAGCAGACTGCAGGAAACCTGTGAGAAATAAGTGCAAGTAACTCTCATCCCTGGGACCTGAATTCTGCTGTTATGGCTCGTGAGATGATGTTGCAAATGCTGCTTGGTTTGTTCTTTTTGAGTGATTTAGGACAGAAAATGTGCAGGGCCAGGTCTCCCTCTACAGAATATACAGAATATCAGCTCTTTTTTTTGGTTTTCACATGTGCACAATTGAAAACCAAAAGTGAGGCTGGGTTGTTCCTCCTTGGGCTGTTCTTATGGTTTGTGCTCACCTGCTCAGGTCATTGTGCATCACTCAAATCAGACATTTCACCTTTTCTTTTTGCTTGTTTTGAGCTTTAAAACAAGCTCAGACTTTTCAGAGTGAATTAAACCTTTTGATACTGCAGTGGATCTTTCATAGTTTTATTTCTTTAAGGTGTCTAGTCTTATTTGTAAGTCTATTTTTTTAAACTTTAGTTCTATTTCTCTCTTAATAATGTCTGTCTTATTCTATAGCATTTCTATGTCAGTATTTTTTCTCTCAAAGTTTGCATACAGATGTATGCTGAGATTTTTTGTTGAACTTTAGGAATTCTCTAAAATTTATTTCCTACATTTATGCATCACTCAAATCAGACATTTCACCTTTTCTTTTTATTTGTTTTGAGCTTTAAAACAGCTCAGACTTTTCAGAGTGAATTAAACCTTTTGTACTTTGATACTGCAATGGATCTTTCAGAGTTTTATTTCTTTAAGGTGTCTAGTCTTATTTGTAAGGCTATTTTTGAAACTTTAGTTCTATTTCTCTCTTAATAATGTCTGTCTTATTCTACAGCATTTCTAAATAATTATTTTTTTCTCTCAAATTTTGCATACAGATGTACACTAAAGTGATCTTGTTAAACTTTGAGAATTCTCTAAAATCTATTTCCTGCATTTCTGCATCACTCAAAGCAGACATTTCCCCTTTTCTTTTTGCTCGTTTTGAGCTTTAAAACAAGCTCAGACTTTTCAGAGGGAATTAAACCTTTTGTACTTTGGTTCTGCACGTGCTGGGAAGTTCCCTTTGCACTTCCCCAGTCCCAGGAGGCGCAGGGTGTTGAGGAAGACAAGCCCCAAGTTTATGAGAACGTTCAAGTGCTGTTATGTTATTCCCACAAAGCAGCAGCTTCCTCGATGGCACACTGAGATTATTTGGCCAGTCAGGATCTCTTAACTCTGCTCACATCAGTGATTATTTACTTTGAGCTGGCAGTTACAAAAATGCTTTACTTCATTAAACCCCCTTCAGTGGCTTAAATACATTTTGTTTCCAGCAGCTGGGTACATTATGGACATTTCTTTGTCTATGATCTATTGGTGGTAGTTTGGAAGATGTAAACATTTGTGCTATTTGGCAAGATGGTTGTGGAGCCATCTTATAACCTCAATGTTCCTCTTGGCACGAGATTAAAAACTCCTTGTAATCAATGCTCGGGGCTGGATCTCCCAAGATTTCCCTCAGAACTTGCTTGGAGTGTTGGGTAACAATACAGGCTGTGTGTGCTCTTTAAAACCTTTAATAAAAAATTTTTAAAAGGATTTTTTTTTCCTTTTTTCCTCTGGTGCTGTTCTGAGGAAGCTCCAAATGTAGAACCCAGTTTAACTCCAACAGCAAATAAATGGAGATATTTGCTAAGGATAATAATGGAATTTTACTGATTTATTAAGGACAATAATGGATTTTTTTAAAAGAATCTCTTGGCCATTTTGGCACAGAGATTCCAGGACCAGAACTGATTTATCTCCAGGACAGTGGGTGACACAGAGGAGCTGTTGAGGTGGATTGATCCATGTTTGGTGTCTCCCTGATGCTGATTTGGAGGAGGAAAGCAGCAGGGTTGAGTTTCTGAGGTGGATGTCTCCCACCTCATCCGTCAGGAATGGAGAAGTGCCCGTGGCATCTGCAGTGTAAGGAATCACAATGAGCTAAAATCTCCAAATTTCCCCATTTCAGGAGCTCTCAGAAAATCCTTCACTTCTCATCAGGGGGTTCCAGTCACCCAAAACCCAAGGGGAAAAAAAGGAAAATCTCATTTCCACTGGGACTCCTTGAATTCCAGTCTCAAGAAAATGCCTTGAAATTGCCACCCACTCTCTGTCTTACTGATTAAATAAAATATTGACCTTTTCCAAGCACAATATTATCATTCCAAGCATAATATTATCCAGTCCTGTCTGAGATTGTTTCTACAGCTCTTAAAAGGGAGCTCACCTGGCAGCCCTATCAATTGAGATAAAACAGCTCTGTGAGCCTTCCCAATAAAAGGCTGATTGTGCTGGTGTCTGAAGCTTTTATTATTATTAATAATAAATAATAAATATATTCATAAGTAGTATATATTATTTTATATATAATATGTAATATATTATATATTACATATTACATATTATATACTGTATATTGTATATTATATATCATATATCATATATCATTTATCATATATCATATATTATCATATATATTATATACCATATATCTTATATCATATATCACATGTTAAATATATAGTATATATTTATATATTATTTATAAATGTATTACTATATTAATATAATAATATATATTATATTTATGCATCTTATATAAATATATAATATATTCCTATTGTATATAAACATATTTATATTATATAAATATAGTGCAAATGTATTTATATTATGTTTACATAAATATAATATATTTATATATTTGTTATTTTATATTTAGATATTATTTATATATTTATTATTATTTTATTATTTATATAATTTTATTAATAATAATAAATAATGAATAGGGAATTATTATAGAATGATTCCCCATTAACTTTTCTTCCTATAGAGAATCATTTGCTCAATATCACTTCTGAATAAAGGGAGGCAAAATGCTGCTCTGTCCTCTCTTGTTCTCTTTGCCTGCACAGAGGGGTACTACAGGGAGTTCCTCTCTAAATTCACTTTCCACCTCTGAGTAAATCCTTTCTCCATCTCTGAGCAGCTTCAGGACATGGACAGAGAGTGGCACACACAACAGCAAAGCTGTTCCTTGTGCTTAACATGGAAAAGAAGCACAAACTAACTATTATTTTACTTAGAGTTTCATGGCTTGCAGGTCCTCATATAAGATTGGTAATTATTTCATAATCAAAGTCACAGAGCCTTGGGCTCGGTGCCAGGGTCTCTGAGCCCCCTGGCAGGGTTTGGGCAATCCAGGACAGCCAGAGGGATGCCCTGAATTCCGCCAGGGGGATGAAGCACAGCCCCTCTTTATTCACTTATGATTATTAGTGATCAGCTGAGCAGAGGGGGGATCAATAGATGAACTGCAGGGGAAGTTCGTTTATATTCTTCTGTCAATACCAAGGTCATTTTTATAACTAAAAAGGGTCGAGGACAAAAGATGGATGGCTCATGGACGAATTTAACCATCCAATCCATTTACATCCCCACAAACAGCCTGGCTTTATCTGTTAACCAAAACATTGCACTTCACTCCTCAAGATGATTTTTTGCTGGGGTAATAAATAGCTCTGGCTACATTAAGTGATTGTGCAATGTGGGCCTGTGGCAGACAGAATTTAGAGCTGATGACCTTAAACTTCCACTCCACTGCTGCTCTTTCTGTGCTTACAGTGGTGGGGTTGTAGATGCAAAATCACCTTGTGTCCAAAAATCTCATGTTTTATTGAATTTATTTAGCACAACAGTCTGTGCCAGGCAGGTTTCAGGCTGGAGATGAACAAACTGAGTAAATCAGATACAATTTGATCCTTGCAACTTTTGTTTTAATCCTCAGACTGCACACACTGTTCAGTGTGAGTAGTGTCTCTTTAATCTTTCCAGAATTCAGTTTTATAATGGAATTTCTCTTTGGGAGAAAGGGACTCGGAGGTAATACCTGCAAGGGGGTTTTAAATAGAAAATCATAATTAATTTAAACTTTTTTTTTTCACTCACATGTACTGTTACACATATTTTTTTCTGGCAGAAAGTGAGCAAAATACCAGACTTGGAGGTTTGTGTTGTTAATTGGGACTTGCTCTGCTGTCAGGGGTGCACTGGTGGAGTGTTTACAGTGCAAATGTTTCATCTCTGATTCTGGGCCCTTTAAAACCTCATACACAGAATCCGAGGATGTTTTGGGTTGGGAGGAACCTTAAATCTCTTTTCCCACCTCTTTTAGGCAGGGACAGCTCCCATAGCTCAGATTGCTCAGAGCTTCATCCTTCAACACTTCCAAGGATGGGATAATTCTGATTATTGGTAAAACCCGTTTTTCCCTAATGGTGGTCACAAAGAACTGGTTCTAAAGGTGATGTTGGATTGCTGGGATGGAGAAAAAGAGCAGCCAGAGGTTCCTTAAGAAAGGGAAAGGCATCTCCAGCTGGATCCACAGGCCAGGACTGAATGAACTCCACTTGATTTCAGCAAAACTGCCAAACTACCAAGTGAGTTTCTCATGCTCATTAACACTGGACTTTTAGAAGCTGATAAGAATGCAATATAAAATCAAAGAGCCCCTAAAGACTGCGAGATTATGTTTAATACTCTCCTATCACCAGCCCTGAGTGCTTGGCAGGAGGAAGGGTGACATTTCCTAATCAGTCCCCTCTCGTATTTGTCTTGGCTGGAAGTCTCGAGTCCTCAGCTCCTTGAAGTCACTGCAAATTCTCTCCATTAGATCCTGTTTGACTTCCTGGTAGCTGCAGTTAACTCCATCCCCATGGCACAGAGGAGCTATGGCATGAAAAATCAGTGATAAAACTGTGATATGTATGGAGATCACAGGTTTCTCCAACTCTTTGTTCTTGAACATCCATTTTTCTTCATGTTATCTCCTCCCCGGCATTTCCCTGCATTTGGTCCATGGGTACAAATGAATTATTCCATACGAAAGGATGATTTAGGATGCTCCTTTCTTTTGAACCCCACTGCCCTGAGTCTCCTCTGCAAAGTGCATTTTGTTCTCCTGGGATTCAGAGAACAGAGAGGGTTCCATAGAGGACATGAGCAAGTGCAGAGGTGTTCCCTGGTAGCTGCAGTTAACTCCATCCCATAGAGGAGTTATGTCCTGAAAAATCAGTGATAAAATTGTGATATGTATGGAAATCACAAGTTTGTGCTCTTTCAAATCAATGATAAAAGTTGTGATATGCATGGAGATCACGGGATTCTCCAAGTCTTTGTTCTTGGACACCCATTTTTCTTCACATTATCTCCCCCTGACATTTCCATGAGGTTTAGTCAGTTATTTCATACCGAAGGATGATTTAGGATGTTCCTTTCTTTTGAACCCCACTGCGCTGAGTCTCCTCTGCAAAGTGCATTTTGTTCTCCTGGGATTGAGAGAACAGGGAGGGTTCCACACAGGGCGTGAGCAAGTGCAGAGGTGTTCCCTGCATCAGATTTCCAGAATTTTTGTTCTCTGGATCCCTCCTAATTCCACACATTTTTCCCTGCAGCACCAGGCTTCCAGCTGACAAATAAATGGTTATAAAATGGAGTGACAGGGCTTTGCAGGCTGTTCCTGGGCCACAAACCACAGCTTGGCTGCTCCCCAGTGTTCCCAATTGTGCTGGGGTTGCCCTTAGCACTGAATGGTTTTTTATTCTTTCCACTCCTTTCAGCCCATGGTTTGTTCCTTGCCAGTCAGAGCTGTGCTCTTCATCCTCCTTCCCTCAGCAGCAAGGAGAGGAAATTCTTCCCCTCAGAGAAGAGCTTTCCTCCCTTCCCTCTCAATTCCAGGCACATTCACTTCAAATTCCCAAGGCAGGATATTGAAAATTTCCTTGAGTTAATAGGGCTCAAAGATTTGCTTACTATAGAAAATAATGTCAGATTTTGGTAAATTGTTGGACAGAAAATGCTATAAACCCCCTGTGTTTTAACAATAGGGCTGAAAGACTGAATGTTTAAGGGCTGAATTGGTTTTCTGTGGGGTTTTTTTCCATATCTGGTTTTCCTAGAGATGCACATCAGTGCTGTGGCTCTGTGGGTTGTTGGTGTGTGTGAATATACATATTTAAAGATATACATATATATATATATATATATATATATATATATATATATATATATATATATATATATATTCATATATATTCTTGGAGAAGACCTTCCTTTATATATTTAAATATATGTAATATGTAGAATATAGAATATATATAATGTATATAATATACAATATATTATATATATGTAATATGCTATATAATATATAATATATAATATATAATATATAATATATAATATATAATATATAATATATAATATATAATATATAATATATAATATATAATATATAATATATAATATATAATATATAATATATAATATATAATATATAATATATAATATGAAGGAAGGGAGGAGGTGAGGTGTGGGACCAGAGAGGTGGAAATATCCCTTTAAAATCCAGACTTTAGAGGGATAATCCAGAGATGCAGCAGGGGCAGTTCCAGTCTGTCACCCTCAGAGTTTGCTGGATGCACCATGCCCTGCTGAATGCTTATTGAAGTTTGGATTGGGTTCTTCTTTTCCCCCCTAAATGACAATTTATCTGAGCTGGGGGAATGAATGGATAATGTTACTATTTACATAAGCTCATTGTGATCTGTCTCAGTAATGTAATCAAATTAGGGTTAACTGCAGCTGGAGAATGCCAGCTTGTAAACTGTTCTTCAAAAAGAATCACATGGTGTTCCCTGACATGTTTAGTGTACACTCAGGGGGCTCTGTGAAAATTCTGGCGCATCCTTAACTGGTGTAACTGGGGCAGGATCCTGGTGCCGCCAATTCCTGGTGGGAATTGTCACCAAATTGCTGGGTGCTGCCAATTCCTGGTGGGAATTGTCACCAATTGTTGGGTGCTGCCAATTCCTGGTGGGAATTGTCACCAATTGATGGGTGCCACCAATTCCTGGTGGGAATTGCCACCAATACCTGGTGCCACCAATTCCTGGTTGGAAATTGCCGCTAATTTCCGGTGCCACCAATTCTTGGTGGGAATTGCCACCGGTTTCTGGGTGCCACCAATTCCAGCTCCCAGGAAGGTTTCTGAAGGCTCATTCAGAGCCCTGGCAGTGGCTGGGCAAGGGGAGGTTTGGAATTCTGGCCTCGGCTCCTCCACAGACACTTCCCATGGATGGTGCCAACAGCATCCCAAGCTGCCATCCCACAGCTGGAGTGGCAAAATGGGACATTCAGGACTTTGGGATGTGTCCAAGCCAGTGCAGATGGTCTGTGGTAGAGCTTGGCCCACAATAACACCTTGGATATATATTGTTTTTAAATCAGGTGTAAAGAAAGGATGAAATATTTAATCTAAACCAGTTCCTACTGGTTTAGATTCCTACTCTCCCACTACTGCTGAAATGCCTTTTCACTCATACAATCCCAGAATTGTTAAAGTTGGAAAAGACCTTTAAGATCATCAAGGCCATGCAGCACCACCAGCATGTTCACCACTATTTGTCCATGTTCTGATGGTTTGAGTGTGGAGATGGTTCCATCAGAATTAAAATTCTTCTTGATATTGAGAGGTTCTTCCCCTGAAAGTTCTGTAATAATGGGAACTCAAAAAGGATTTCACCAAATACCAAAACCCAGCCATTTTTAAATACTCCAAACGAGCAGCAAGATCCTGCAGAGGATTTTCAGCAAAATCACCATTTTTGAACATGGATGAAATATTTTCACCAAAATCCTGCTCTCTAAGAACTTTGACATTCAGGATCTGCTATTTTGAATTTTAAAAAGGCGGAAAAAAAGGGTTTGAGAGAAGGAACTTGCCCCTTGAGCACAGCTCTGTCCAAACCAACAAAAGGAAGCTTGTGTTGGCATCTCCATTCCGACTCAGGAATTCCTGACTCTTAAGCCTGTTTATACAGGGCTCCACCACAGCCCAATTTGCACTTCACTGGAGTTTTCTTTCCCCTCCACGTTTATGGTGCTGCTGGACGGGGGGGATTACACACTCTGACTGCACACACTTCTCTGATTGTATCCAAAATTATTATTTTTGCAATTATTATTTTTTGCAATAATAATTGCAGGGAGGTGTCTTCGTTTGGAGGCAGCTTTGTCCCCATGGATGTTTTGGAGTCGTTTTACATTTCTGTTTTAGCTCTGATGGTTTGATGGTCTAATTCTCCAAAATGTTGGGGGATTGCTGATTCCTGGTGAGCACACTGGGATCAGTCAGCATTCCCTGGAAGCTTGGTGACATCTAGGACAGGCAGGATGGATGTTAACTCCAGTCATGTCAGGGTGTTCCAGGCTAGGAACACAGAATTTTTATGGCTCTGGGATTTGCCTCCTGATCCTATTTGCTCTCAGCTACTTTGGAAACCGCAGTTTCAACGTCCATTAGAGCTGGTGTAAAGCAGGGAATGGTTTGGGGTTCTTCCCATGGAAACACAGCCCCTTGTTAGTGCAGCTGAGCTGGAGATTTGGCAATGGGTTGGAAATTTGTAAATGAGTCGAGCTCACCTGGGCATGGCCAAAGCAGGACTGGAGCTCTGTGCCAAAATCTCAGCTGCTAAAATGCACTGGGGCCTCTCCTCTCCTCTCCTCTCCTCTCCTCTCCTCTCCTCTCCTCTCCTCTCCTCTCCTCTCCTCTCCTCTCCTCTCCTCTCCTCTCCTCTCCTCTCCTCTCCTCTCCTCTCCTCTCCTCTCCTCTCCTCTCCTCTCCTCTCCTCTCCTCTCCTCTCCTCTCCTCTCCTCTCCTCTCCTCTCCTCTCCTCTCCTCTCCTCTCCTCTCCTCTCCTCTCCTCTCCTCTCCTCTCCTCTCCTCTCCTCTCCTCTCCTCTCCTCTCCTCTCCTCTCCTCTCCTCTCCTCTCTCCTTTCCTGAACTTCTCTCCTTGAACTTCCTTGAACTGAACTTCTCTGAACTTCCCTGAACTTCCCTTCCCTGAACTTCCCTGAACTGCCCTGAACTTTCCTGAACTTCCCTGAACGTCCCTTCCTCAATTTAACCTGCATTTTCCTTCCACATCCGTCTCTCTCTTGGAGGTTTTTCCTGCTCTTTGGCAGCCAAACCACCTCCCAAATCCCCTTCTGCATCTCTGGGAGCCCCGAGCACCCCTGAGCACCCCTGACCTCCCCTTTCCCATTTTAACCTGCATTTCTTTCCACATTCATCTCTCTCCTTGGAGGTTTTTCCTTCTCTTTGGCAGCCAAACCACCTCCCCCAGCTCTTGGGGGAGCCCTGAGCACCCTGAGCACCCCCATCCTTGTGTGTCCTTGGGTGTCTGTCTGTCCTCAGCCCCCCAGCTCCCCCCAGAGCTGCGGGAGCCGCTGGAATTCGCGGCTGGATCCGGTCCCTGTGTACCCTGCCGGGGGATGCAGGGGATGCAGGGCTGAGGTACTTGACCTCCCTGAATGCCTGCTGACCTGCAGCTAATCGGAGGTGCAGCGCAGCAGCGATTTAATGACTTGTTCCACCACACCTCGGCTGGAGGGGGAATTAAGGAGCGCTGGGGGGGCCTGAGCATCCCGGGATCTGCTCCAGAGGGAATCAATCCTGGGACAGAATTGAGAATTGGATCCTGTGGGTGCCTGTTCCCTCGGCGCCCTTGTTGTCCACACCCATCCTTGTCTGCCAAAACTAAGGGAATTATTCACAGAAGGGACAGAAAACGTTAATATATATATATATATCTAATATTTTTAATACACATAACTATGCAAATATTATCACTGCACTGTTATATTTAGTATATTCAGCAGGACTTGCTCCTTAAGTCAATAGACAAAAATTGTGGTCCCATTCCACTAATCAGTGTGCCACAGACAGTTTGCTTAGCCAAGGATGTATACAATAAAACAAAAATGTGTAAAATAAATAAATAAAAATGGGGGGTTTTGTATGGTTTTTGTTTGGTTGGTTTTTGTTTGTTTGGGTTTTGCTTGTTTTTGTTTGTTGTTTTATAGATATATATTATTATAATGTAAATATAAATTATTAATTATAATAACTTAGCAAATGAATTCTATAATTAACTATTCAGTATTAATTACATTAAATAAATATAATAAAATGTACTGAATTAAATCATTAAATATTAATCAAATATTAATTTTTATAATTATATTATAATTATAGTGTTCAATACTTAATTATAAGTATTGAACATTATAATTATAAATTATGATAATATTATATATATAAAATATTATTATGATTTATAATTATAATATAATTATTGAGGGTTTTCAGCAGAACTGTAATTTAGATTTTTATACATATATATATATATATATATATATATATATATACAAAAAAGCCAAATTACAGTTCTGCTGAAAACCCTCCATCAAATTTCCCAAACATCTGGGTGTAGCTGTGAGTTTTGGCCATTATTATCAATAATATAATATTTATTCATCCTCCTCCTCATCATCATTACAGCAATATGAATTTCTGTTATTTTATAACATTCTTAGCGGCAACACAACTGAATTTTGTTTCTATTCTGTTTTTTCCTTAGCAAATACTGAGTGATCCCGAGGTGACCTCTCAGGAGGGCAATATAAAAAAGGTAGGACATGGCTCAGTCTTGTGGGAGTTGTTTTATTCCCTGGCTTGGAAATGCACCTGGAGATTTTCCCTCCCTTTTGAACTGAGGTGTTGATGGCAATAACGTCGTAAAAGTTTTCCAGCATTTGCTGTTGCTTTTTTGGATTAAGTGTTGTGGTTCTGTTGGCGTATTTTCCTGTCTTTTTGTGATTCCAGTCATTATGAAAGAGAAAATAATAGTTTGAGGTGTTCCTTGACTCTGCTACAACACAAACAGCCGCCAGGCCAAAGCGAAAAACCTCATTTACCTCTTTTCCAGTAAAAGAAAATGTTGGTCCTTTGTTAGAAGTGCTAAATTTTTGGAGGTCACTTCAGCATCAAATGTGGCTGATGTGAAGTCCAAGGGAAAAGGAATAAGTCTGTGAAAGGATAAATTTGAGCCCATGTGATGCATTAATGGCGCTTCTCAACACATTGTGGGGCTCCAGCTGGAGCGGAGAAAATGTGTAAAAATGCACTGGGCTGCACTGGAGCTCAGCATGACACGTTTGGGTGGCCAGGCTGCTGTTTGGGTTGGTGTTACCCTCAGAACACCGAAATGAGGTTTTGTCCCATGTGGATCCGTTGGTTAACAGCTTTGCTGATTGAAGCTTTACAAGTTGGGTTTGATTAGAGCCTCTCGATGGCTGCAGTTTGTGTGTCCTCTCTGAAATAAGGAGCTGTTGTGACTCTTATGTGCAGTTATCTTATAAAGGATGTTCACAGTCCTGTTTGGGAAAGTTTTGGGAGTGGGAAATTGTGACGGTGTTCACAGGGGTCTGAGGATGAGGGAAGAGACGAGGATCTGACTCCATGTTTCAGAAGGCTTGATTTATTATTTTATGTTATATATTACATTAAAACTATACTAAAAGAATAGAAGAAAGGATTTCATCAGAAGGCTGGCTAAGAGTAGAAGAAGAAAGAATGATAACAAAGGTTTGTGTCTCGGACAGAGAGTCAGAGCCAACTGACTGTGATTGGCCATTAATTAGAAACAACCACATGAGACCAATCACAGATCCACCTGTTGCATTCCACAGCAGCAGATAACCATTGTTTACATTTTGTTCCTGAGTCCTCTCAGCTTCTCAGGAGAAAAAATCCTAAGGAAAGGATTTTTCATAAAATGTGTATGTGACAGGAAATCTCTGAGGCTGAACCTTTGCTGCTCATCCTTCAGGCCATGCTCCTTCTCCACTCTTGAAACTAAATGGAATCCCTTGCTTCCCTCAGCCAAAGAGAGTGAAATAAAATCCTTGCCATGCTCCAGAGCCAGGCTGGGAAAAGGGATTTAGACTCATGTTAAAAAATAAAAAATTAGGTTTTATTTCCAAGACTCAGAGGAAACATCCCATGACCTCTCCAGGGACCTGCGGCTGAACTTTTTACCTTGGGCACCCCCATAACTCATGGGGTGTCTGTCCCTGCCTCTGTGGGATCCCTTTGTCTGGACAGACGTGGTGACAAGGTGGCAGGTCCTCATTATGCCCACGCAGCTCCCACAAGGATGGAGGGGATTCTCCATGGCTCAGCTAATTCTTATTCAGTCTTTAATTACGATATCACAAATGAACCCTCTCCATCCCCACCTCCAGGATCTGCAGCACCCCAAAGAGAGCAGGAGTTGTGTGAAGCAGGGAAACACGAGTCTGGCAGTTTTATATGTTCAACCCATGGGTTTGTATTTAAACTTTGTGCTTTTTATATCAAGGGGAATTTTTACGAAAACCGCAGGTCTTTGAAAAATGCCGTGTCCTTAAATATTTCCCTGTACAGCAGGTATAAAACTGGACAATTGTGATATTTGACAAGGGGGGAAGGCCTGGCCTTCCACTTGTGTCTTTTAAATGCATTGTAGAGAAGCACTAGTGGGAGTTTATGAGGTGATAAATTTATTGAAGGATGGGCAGTAGGGTTTTACAGCTGGGGTAAAGGAGGTCAGAGCAGTAAGGTAAAGAGTTCAAGTCTAAACTTTATGGCTTGTGAAAAGACTACTGTGAGACAGCTTTTCAGTCAGGAGAAAATGAAAACTAAAGAATGAGAAATCACTCTGGACAATTTTTGTAGGATCTCTCAATTGTTTGGAAAGTAGCACTCTGGCATTTGGCTCCAGTGGCACAAAACCCTCTCGGGAGCAGATTTCCTTTTCCAGCCCTCTCTAAATCATTCAGTTGTCATATCCCTGAAGACACAATGGTTGAGATTTGACTTCAATTTATTCCTATTCCTTCAGAGATGAGTTGGTGGCGAGAAGGTGACTGAAGACAAATGTAACTGGAGTGGGTGGCCTGATTTAAACTGGGAGGGGAGGAAAGAGACCATAATTTCAGTGGCTCTTTTAACTGCTGCACCCCAGGTTCAGAATTGGGCACTAACAAGGACTAGAAAGAGCCAAAAAAAAAAAAAAAAAAACCCAAAATGCAGAGAAAAACATGTAAAACCAGGAAAAAGCAGGGAAGGGAAGGTGATGGCAGTGAGAGGTGTAGGGAGATGCGCATGAAGCAACCTCTGCTTAAAACTGACCCCAGAACCATCTCTGCTCTTAAGCTCCCCAGGGAAAAAATACACTTTTACATAACTTTAATGAAGTGAAAGGCAGGGAAAAGTCTGCAGCAGAGTCTGTTTTGTAGTTGAAGAAAACAGCGATTTTTTTGGCTTGGAACACAAAGAATAAGTATTTCTCACCATATCCAGTATTTTTCGGTTCATGTTTCTGTTATTTCTGCTGGGACCACTAACACCACAAAGCTGATTTCTTTGTTAGTGGTTGTCTGACAGGACTAATTCAATGTCATTGAAGGACCCATATCCAGGATTATTTTATATGTCTATGCTACTCCATGGGTTGAAATGCAGTGTATACCTAACAAGCTTTCCTGTATCACCTTTGCTGGCTGAAATTTAGTTTAACTTAAAAAAATACACACAAGCTCCTCATCTTGTTTGTTTAATTTTAAATCATCAGTGCTGGAAGCAATATTAAAACAGGAAAGTCACTTATTTTAGTTCTTTTAGTGACCTGAATGAGGACACCCAGAGATAAAAATACGAGTAATACCTGGGGGTTTATTGTCCCCTGCTCCCAAATGTCTTTTTCCCAGCCCATACCCCTGCACTCTGTTTATTTTGCTTAGAAAGCAGCTCAGTGTCCTCTCCCTCTGAATTTTCCAAGCATTTAATAAACTGAGCAAACACCTTGTTGTCATTGTCCCCGTCCCCGTTGTCATTTTCCTTTAACTTTGAGCTGAAAGATTTCCACTTCCTCCAGCAAGGCCTGTGCCCATTACACACCACATTTTTTTATTTTTTTCCCCCCCAAGCTGATGCATTTTTCTCCCTTCCAAGGGTCACTTTGGATGGGGGTTCCAGAATGCTGGGGAAGGATTCTCTGTGTGTGCAGAGCTCCCTGGGCTGGGCTGTTTTTCTGACCGTGGTGACAAGGGACCTCAGGGACTTCTCTCTTCAGTAGACTCTCTATTTAGTTTCTGTTTACTTAGAGGGAATAGCCTGAGGGGCTACTGGAGAGAAAACATCTGTGGGAGATAATCTATAGAGTTATCTATCTATCACTCTTGTCGACCCTGTCTCCCCTGAGAGCAAGCTGAGAGACTTGTAATAAAAAGGCATCGCTGAAGAGGCTTTAGGGACAAATAAAGAGACATGTTAAGGGCCAGCTGAAAAAGGATAGAAGACATTATTAAAGCTCAATAGCCATCTTATCAAAATCCAATAGGATAGGCATTTGGCAAAAGGCTTTAAATTTATTCTTTGACTTTCTGGAGAGCTTGAATTTATCCATTAACAAGAATGTGCTGCACGGGGAGCGGGAGATGCTATCGGCTTCAAAAGGGTTGGATTCAATCTGGCATTGTGCAAAACACAACAAAAACTGAAGACAAAACCAATTTTCCCCCCTCCTCCTCTGGCTGGCCTCATTCCTACATTGCCAAATATTAGAAGCTGTAAATATAATGCTGATGAGGCTGTGGAGTAAAAGCAATTTAAGCAGCACGGTTATTCTGCGCTCGCAAATCACACGGATTTCTTTTTAAAAATAAAGTGAATTTTTGAAAACTGGGTGTGAAAGAAGACTGGGTGTGCCCAGAAATTTTGGCCTTTTAAAAAACCATCAAGGAGCAAAAAAGAAACCCAGGTATGAGGAAAGCTTTGAGCTTTAAAGCAAAAGCAAAACCCCAACGAGCGTTTTGCCGCTGCAGACGCGGCGAGCGGGATGGGGCCATAAATCTCCCCGGGTTTATTATTATATCCAAAATGCTACAGGTCACAGGAACCATCTGATACTTCAGGAGCGCATTGTTCACACGGGGATGATTGATTGATAATTATGATAATTTGCCAAATGATTATTTGGGTATTATGGCCGCGGCCCGTCCCGCCGGGTCGCTGTGAAGACATTTTCCATTTCACGGGGCCGTCAGGAATGGCCCCTGGCAAGGAGGGATGTGGAGAGGTCTGGCCGGGCTCTCCCGGTGGGATCTGGGGGCTGATGAATGATGACCCAGAGGAGTAAGAAATCAGACTTCAATAAGCACTCAGGAAGGTAGTTAGGGAAGAGCAAGGGAGCTGCTCACTGTCTTTTGTGCGGCAATTACTGGGCAAAACAACCTCCCCCAGGCCTGAGCCTTGTGAGGGCAGATTGCGGGTTTGAAACGTTGCAAATTTCAGATTTGAACACTAATTTGCAAGTTTTCAAATTGCACATTTGAACTTGCCTTTGAAATGTTTCAAGTTGCAGACTTGAACCTGGATTTTCAAAGTGCAGATTTGAATTTAGGTCTGCAACTTTTCAAATTGCAGATTTGAACTCGGATTTGAAATATTTCAAATTGCATATTTGAGTCTTGACTTGTAATTTCTCAAATTGCAGGTTTGAACTTGGATTTACCATTTCTCAAATTGCAGATTTGAACCCAAATTTGCAAGTTTTCCAATTGTAGATTTCAAATTAGATTTGCAATTTCTCAAATCGCAGATTTGAACTTGGATCTGCAATTTCTCTAATTGCAGATTTGGACCCATATTTGCAATATTTCAAAGTGCAGATTTGAACTTGGATTTGCAATTTTTCAAATTGCAGATTTGAACTCGGATTTGAAATGTTTCAAAGTGCAGATTGGAACCTAGATTTGCAATTTCTCAAATTGCAGATTTGAACCTGGCCTGCTCTGAGTTGCTGCCTTTGCAGCACAAATTGCATTTCTGCACCTCACAGGGATCTATTGTCATATTATCCCCAGCTCGTGGAAGGTGTGCTCAAACTCTCACTGAGGATTTCCCACAGATTTTGCCGAGTTTTCTTCACTTTTCCGTGTATTGAAGAATCTCCCCCCTCCAGTTTGTGCACAATCCTCATCCTGGATGAGAATTGACACAGAATTGGGGGTTAAAGATGCTCCACAACCCCTTGGGAGGGGGCAACAATCCCAGATTTGGGAGCTAAAGCCCCATTTCTCCAGGGCTGCTGCTTCACAGTTACTACTTTAAAAAAAGAGCTTTAATTTGCTTGTTTTATAGGTTGTATCTTTATGAAATAAAGGTATATTTAGCAGCCACAAACACAGGCAGCTTTGAGTTGATTTTTATAATCTTTTCCTGAATAGACTTGCGTCATTCCAATAAGCCCTGGACAAAAGAGTGGACAGTTGTCTGAGAGTCTTTTTTATAACATTTCTCTCTTTCTATTGTTAGAGAGCTGCTAATAAAAGAACCAGGAGTCCATTAATTCAGTGAATGAACATATAGTAAAGTCAGTTCCCTCTTGAGAACAATAATGTTGCGGTCAGCTTAGGTTTCCATGGAAACTAAGTACTTCTAAGAAGTTTGCATCCTTGATTTTGCTGAAATGAAGCATGTAAAGTAAAAAAAAAAATTAAAAAAAGGTGTAAGGCTGGCACAGAAAAGTCAGCGAAGAAAGTGATGGTTAAATTATTTTGCAGGAATAACACTGTGTGTTGGATTTCTGTGATACAGATGTTTGGGCTGGGTTGTTCAGTGAGTGTGGGTATGAGAAATGGCTCCATGAAGGGATCTCGGGGGGTTTGGAGCCCATAAATCAGGCCAAGTTAAGAGGAGTGGTTAAGGTTGCTCTCTCCATATCTGCAGAACGCTGAGGCAGAGCAGGGGCTGTCCCAGGGCTCCCACACCTGCAGGCTATGAAGTGGTTAATGGCAAATTCCCATTTCTCCCTGGCAAATAATGTGGGGTTTGGGCAGGGTATGAACACCTCGCAGCTCTAAATAAGATTTTTTTTGTGAGTTAAGCTGGTTCTTCTCTTCCTCCATCCTCCAAACCCCGGAGCTGTGATGCTGAGCTGCCCCCCATCACTGATTTATATGATTTATAACCTGTGTCTGATTCCCCTGCATTGCTGGGGCTCAGGAGGTGTCCAGAACGTGCTGCTGAGCTGCTCCCACACATGGCTCAGGTGCCACAGCAGCATCTCCTCACATAAAAGTGTCCCTAAACTACAGGCAGGTTTAGCAGAGGCCACCTTGTCATTTTGATGCATCCCAAGCACAGACACACAGAGTTTGGGCTGGGTTTGAGTTAGAAACTGCATCTATATGGGGGTGAGGAGACAGCTGGAAGAATAAATGATTTAAAATCCTTCCCTGGGAGGGTGAGGCTGTGGCAGAGGATGCTCAGAGCAGCTGTGGGTGCCCCTGGATCCCTGGAAGTGTCCAAGGCCAGGTTGGATGGGGCTTGGATCAACCTGGGACAGTGGAAGTTGTCCCTGCCATGGAATGGGGTGGGATGGGCTGAGCTTTAAGGTCCAGCCCAAACCAATCCATGGGTCTGTGATAAGGAACATTAAAACATTCTGGCTAAGTAATCAGTTATGCTAATAACACATGCAAATTCAAGATTCCTAAACTTTTTTATAACCAAGAGTTTCCTAAATAATGTAAAACCTTCACGTGCTGGTCCCTGCTCCCTTTGCTTGGCATTTGTGGGAATGATCACACATTTCACAGTTTGAACACAAACTAGGAGTTTGAACACAAATTAAGAGTTTCAACACAAATTAAGAGTTTGAACATAAGAGTTTCAACACAAATTAAGAGTTTGATCACAAACACTTTTAACACTTCTCTCCCAATCCTCCTTTTCTCTCTGTGTCTATAAAATTCACTTCAGTGCTCCCCTGCTAAAAACCACGTACACTGTCACACATGAACTACCAACTCAAGGTTGCTGTTTACCATTTTTTAATTGTTTACTCCCATTTTTTAATTGGTTGCATCCCAGGCTCCTTTTCCCTGCTCACCAAAGTGAGGGGATGGCATTTCCACCCCTTGTTGAACACAAATTAACAGTTTCAGCGCAGGAGTTTGAACACAAATTAAGAATTTTATCACAAATTAGGAGTTTGAACACAAATTAAGAATTTGAACACAAGAGTTTGAACACAAATTGAGTTTAAACACGAACTATGAGTTTGAACACAAGTTAACAGTTTCAACACAAATTAAGAGTTTAAGCATGAATTTCAACATAAGTTAAAAGTTTGATCACAAATTAACATTTTTAAATTGGGATTTCTCTCCCAATCCTCCTTTTCTCTCCATGTCTATAAAACTCATTTTATATGTAAAATATATAAAACTCAGTGCTCCCCTGCTAAAAGCGACGTGCACTATCACACACGGAATGCCAGCACTCAACGCTGCTGTTTTTAATTGTTTGCACCAGGCTGCTTTTCCCTGCTCACCAAAGCGAAGAGCTGGCATTTCCACCCCTCCAGTGAAACAATATTCTGGATGATTAGGAGGCATTACAGCCCCAGCTCAGTCAGAAAATGCCAGAATGCCCCAGAGATCCCCATGAATCTGCTGCCAGCCGGCCCCTGTCAGAGCTGAAGGCAGCACTGTCTGGAGCCCAAAATCAACTTCAGGAAGGTCATGTGAAAGAAAATCCTCAGTCATCAGGAAGCCCTTGGCCCCGTGGCCTTTCTGACATTTTCTGACAAACCTTAAATCACCAGAGTAGACAAAACATCACAAATTTTGGAATGATAGCCTGTGGGATTTGGGGGATGTGTGGTAACTTGGAAGGTAACACAGACACACACACAGAGCCCCCTCCCCTCCCTCTGCTCTGCAATTCCTCCTGGGGTGCTGGGCCGAGTGTGCCACGAGGGTTTGGCTGGAATCAGCTCCTGGAGTCAGCTCTGGATGCAGAATCACCTCTGGGGTGCGCTGGGAGCTGGTGCAGCAGCAGAGGAGGGGGCTGCCCTGGGCCTGCTCCGGGTTCTGCTGTGGAACAGGGAAAAATCCTCAGGGTGGGAGGTGGGAGGAATCCCAAGACAGGGAAAATCCTCAGGGTGGGAGGTGGGATCACTCCCAGGAGAGGGAAAATCCTCAGGGTGGGAGGTGGGATCTCTCCCAGGACAGGCTCCTCTTCCACTGGGGAATTTGGAATTGGGTTTTATTTTGTGGTTCCATACCTTATTTTGTGGTTCCCAGGACAGGCTCCTGTTCCAGTGGAGAGTCTGGAACTGGGTTTGTTTGTGTGATTCTCAGGACAGATTCCTATTCCAATGGGGAAACTGGAATTTGTTTTATTGTGTGGTTCCCAGGACAGGCTCCTGTTCCAGTGGGGATTCTGGAACTGGGTTTCCTTGTGTGGTTCCAAGGACAGGCTCCTGTTCCAATGGGGAATTTGGAATTGGGTTTTATTATGTGATTCCATACCTTAATATGGGGTTCCATACCTTATTGTGGGGTTCCATACCTTATTTTGTGGTTCCATACCTTATTTTGTCATTCCCAGGACAGGTTCCTGTTCCACTGGGGATTCTGGAATTGGGGGACAGGTTCCTTTTCCAGTGGGGAATTTGGAATTGGGTTTTATTATGTGATTCCATACCTTAATATGGGGTTCCATACCTTATTTTGTGGTTCCATACCTTATTATGTGGTTCCCAGGACAGGTTCCTGTTCCGGTGGGGAGTCTGGAATTGGGTTTTATTGCGTGGTTCCATACCTTAGAGAAGGCAGATGGTCCCATGAAGCTCCCCTGGGTGTGCAGGACTGGGTTAATCCCATTGGAAGGAGAATTTGGAGCTCCCTGGATAAGCAGGAAAACCTGGGGAGGGATGAAAGGGGAGGGTGGGGATGAGGAACACCAGAGGAACTTGAAGTTGGGTCCAGCCCTGATGGTGCTGCTGTAAAAATGAAGCCAGAACACAGAGAACTAGGTGCCACTGAACAATAATTAAATATAAATATACATAACAAAACAAAAATACTTTTTTATTTTGGTTTTTTTTTCCTATTTTGCACTTTTTTTCATATTTTAGAACATATTTTTCATAAATCAAGGTTCTGCAGAGCAGGGAAAGTGAGACTGCTGTCCCACACGGACAACAATACATATTGATAGATTTTGATTTTAGATTCTACTAGATTTCTATGAGATGTTAAAATACATGTTCTGGAAAAAATAAAAAGAAAACAACTAAGTTTATTTTTTACAGGACAGTTTAGAGAAAAAAATAAAGAAAAATAATCAACATAAGTCAGCTTCACTGTGATGTTCAGTTTCCCTCTGGAAATTTCAGCTCTGTAAACATGTATATAAATATATATAAATATAATAATAATAGTAGCAGCAGGAGGAGTCTAAATTAAGTGCTTAAATCCTTTCTTGGCTAACCCAAGCAATTAATTTTTTTTATTACTTTTTTCCCCTCCTCATTTTTGACTGTAACACAGAATATAGACTAGAAATACCAAAAGCTGTGGAATAGATTAGAAACTAATTTATAAATTTCAGAGGAAATTGTCCTCCTGCTTAATGTGACCTTATAAGTAAACTGAAATTAAGAAATCTTCTGTCGTCTGGAGGTATCCCCTCTCCTAATCTTCTGGAGTTAGCTGATTATTTTAGGGATTTGTTGCCGTGAATTCTGGCCTTGGGGAGGGGAGGTGAAATTGCTGCCCAGCATTTTTCCAGCTCATTAATAACTGCTGCAGAGATAGTTCTGCACTGCTGCTGTCAGGACATCTCAGCCCTTGCTTGGTGCGAGGATTTCTTCTGTTCCAGAAGAATAAATTGCAACTCCTAAAGGAATTGCTTCTCTGAGTTTCCACTGGAATTTCAGCTTCAGCTCCTCTGCCCTACAATGTTGGTTCTTCCTCACAGAAAGTCTGGGAAAACTCTGGAAATTTGTGTCAGTGCTGCTGCCTCAAGGTAGTTTTTAGGACAGGGATGAATTCTTCTTTCCTGAAATATTCAATTTAAAAATGAGTCAAGAGGAATTTTAATTTTTCAATGTTTACCTTTCCAATCATTAATATTTATATGTAAAACCAGGAAAATCTTGACTTTCATTGTTCATCTCTTCCCTTAATATCTGCTTGAGCTTTTTCCCCTCTTTCTGCAGTGCTGCCCAGAAATAAGCTGGACTTTTCTCCTGGTTATCTTGGCCAATCCAAGCAGTCTCTTGCTCAGCTCCAACTGCCATGAAATGGAGATTGATCATTTCCTGGTCATGAGAATCTTAAAATAGGTGAATTCTGGAAAATATCTGTGCTGGGGCTGGGTTTCCCTTGTAAATCCACCCCAGGGAAACACCCTCAGCTGGACACTCAGCTCTGTCTGGGTTTGGGATGTCCCTAATTCTGACCTCATCCCTTTTTCCTGCCTGGCTGGCTCTTCTTCCCCTCAATTCCTGTTGGGAGCAGAGCAATCCTGGAGGGTTATTTTTGGATTTGCCGGGATCCTCGTGGCAGGGAGGGATGATGAATCTGACTCCATGTTCTCAGAATGCTAATTTATTATTTTATAATACTATATTATATTAAAGAACACTATACTAAACTATACTAAAGAATACAGAAAGGATACTTACAGAATGCTAAAAAGATAATAATGAAAACTGACTCTTTCCAGAGTGAGCTTGGCCCCAATTGGCCAAAGAGTGAAAACAACTCACACCAGAATCCAATGAAACAATCACCTGTGGGTAAACAATCTCCAAACTCATTCCACATGAGCACAACACAGGAGAAGCAAATGAGATAAGAATTGTTTTCCTTTTCTCTGAGGCTCCTCAGCTTCCCAGGAGAAAAATCCTGGGCAAAGGGATTTTTCAGACAATGTGAATGCCACAGGTTGTTTTCCTGCTTTCCAGCAATGCCAAGCAGGGAGGATTTGCAATTTTTCCTAAGGAGGTTGTGCTGTCCCTGAGTGAGATCCTTCCTCTGAGGCTCTGTGTCTGCTGATGACTCCAACATGTCCTCGAGCTCCAACAGCAATTTATTCCTGGCACATTGGATTTGCCAGCCCCTTTGCCAAGAAAAACTTGGGATTGGGAGAGTGTCCCACCCTCCATTCCAGCTCTGCTGCTCGCCATGTGCTCCTTTGCTCTTTCCTGCAAAGCCCAGAGCACCCCCTGATAAACCCAGATACAAACTGGACACTCCTGGAGTAGGAAATGTGGGATTTAAATCAGGTTTATTTTTCCAAGGCATTGTTATGTCAGAGACATAGACATAGATATAGATATAGATACCAATAATATAGATATATATTGATATAGATATATAGATTATATAGAAGAAGAAAAGAAGAAGATGAAGAGGAGGGGGAGGAAAGAGAAGAAGAAGAGGAAGAAGAAGAGGAAGAAGAAGAGAAAGAAGAAGAGGAAGAAGAAGAAGAAGAGAAAGAAGAGGAAGAAGAAGAGAAAGAAGAGGAAGAAGAAGAAGAAGAGAAAGAAGAGGAAGAAGAAGAAAAAGAAGAAGAAGAAGAAAAAGAAAAAGAAAAAGAAAAAGAAAAAGAAAAAGAAAAAGAAAAAGAAAAAGAAAAAGAAGAAGAAGAAAGCTGCTGAGCATCTCATTTCACAGGTCTGCTGTTGTAAAACTGCAAAGTCAATGTGGTGGCACAGAAGTCCTTTAAAAAAATTAATTCGATCTGATTTTGTGCTTATGGAGGAAAATTTCTTTAAAATAATGTCATGCTGTAAAAGAAGCAGTTGAAATTCATATTCTGGATTTAGGGCTGTTCTTCTTTGGCATGCACAGAACGGGACCAGCCCAGGAGCAAGGTTTGGGTTGGAGGCTGAGAAAAACGAGCCCCTGGAATAGCTGAGAGCTGAGCAGGCTCTCTGGGGAGGAGATAAAATCCCTGTCCCTGCAGAGAGGCTCACACAAATACCTGCCAGGCCGGCCTGGATCTCCACAATCCTGCATGAGAATGAGGGGCAGCGGCACCACTCGGGTTTTCATGGAGCTCCTGGGTTTATCTTGTTTATCAGTGACAGAGGGAGGCAGCAGCCCCAGTGTCCTTTCATTCCTGCACGTGTGTGGGGAAAATGCGAGCTGGGGGCACTGAAAGCTTTTTTTCTCTTTTTAGGCTCTTTTTGCCTCTCTTTAATGGTGCCTGGGAAGTGTCGTGCCCTTTGTGTTCGGTTTTCCTTATCAGCCGAACATTTTTCTCCGTTTTCAAGTGGGTTTGGTGCTCAGGAGAGCTGGCAGGTGGGGAGCAAGGTGATCTGAGGGGCTGAAAGTGGCTGAGTTATCCAGCATGGAAACCAGTTGGTCCAGATTCTAAAATGTGTGGTTGTACACTCCTGGATAGCAGAAAAGCAGAGGAAAAGGAAGGAAAGGGAGGAAGAGAGAGAGGAAGAAAGAGAGAAAAAGAGAAAGAATGAGAGAAAGACAGAGAAAAGGGAAGGAAGGAAGGAAGGAAGGAAGGAAGGAAGGAAGGAAGGAAGGAAGGAAGGAAGGAAGGAAGGAAGGAAGGAAGGAAGGAAGGAAGGAAGGAGAGAAAAGGAGAAGGAAAGAGGGAAAGAAGAAATAAGAGAAAGAAAAGAAAGAGAAGGAAGGAAAGAAAGAAAAGGAGAAAGCAAAAGAAAGAGGGAAAGAAAGAGAGAAAAAGAGAGAGAAAGAAAGAAAGAAAAATAAAAACCATAATTTCTAATAGTTGCAACTGTAAGCCAGAGTTCTGAACAATCTATTAAGTTAAAACAAGCATAATAGAACATGGAATAACAGCTGCAAGTGAATGCTGGAACACTCAGTGCTTTTACAAAGAAGACTGAAGGTGTCGAAGCATTTTTCTGTTTCAACATGGCAGCTCTTTGTCCTTGTGGCTGACATTGCTGAGTTTCTATGTATTCGTTGCACTGGGTGGAAACATCCTTTAACTGCCAGACAGCACTTACCGATAAGCCACCAATTAATAATGTTGATTTGAAAAGCCCGAGAATAGGTGAGAAAGCAAAGTCCTTTGCTAAGTCATATTTGCACAGTATTAAGAGTCCCCTTTTACCTGGCCCAGCAAACACGGCATGGGGAGCTCCGTGCCATTGAAAAGCTGAGGGACTCTAATGATATGTGCAACTGATAATTGCCACTCCTCGCTGCTCAGCATCCACTTATCGTGCCTTTTGTGCATACATACCTTTGCAACAGGCAGCTCTAGTTCCCTTTCCTAAAGAGCCAGAGCAGTGGATTATTAATTTTTTTATTTTTGGTGTTTGGGGGGTTTTTTGTTTTGTTTTTTTTTTTTGGGGGGGGGAGGCGTTTTTTTGTGTTTTTGGTTGGTTTTTTTTTTTTTTTTGGCTTTTTGGGGTTTTTGAGGTTTGCGGGGTTTTTTTCTTTTTTCGTTTTTTGGAGGGTTTTTTTTAGGCTTTTTTGGGAGGGGTTGATGGTTTTTTGGTTCTGGGGTTTTTTTATTTATTTTTGGTGTCTTGTTTTTTTGTTTTATTTTTGGTGTTTGGGGTTTTTTTGTTCTGGGGTTTTTTTGGGGTGTTTGGGGGTGTTTTTGTGCCTTTTTGTTTTTTTTTTTTTGTTTGTTTTGTGGGGTTTTTGCTGTTTTCATTTTTTGGGGGGGGGGGTTAGGCTTTTTTGGGTGGTTTTGGTGGGTTTTTCTGTTGTGTTTTTTGGGATTTTTTTTTAATGTTGTTTTTTGTTTGTTTTTCCTGCTACATCGACCTGTTTTATCAAAGAAGTAACTGTCAGGGAGGAGTGAGCATTTCCTTCCAAGCTCGGGTTGAAGGTTTTGTGCTGGGTCTGGGTGTGCAAACATCCCCCTCTGTTTGCTCAGCTGATGCCACAGACGTCCCTCAGGGCAAGGCCAGTGCTGGTTCTGGTGGAACAAAAACTGATTAAACCCAGTGGTAAACACCAAATCAACTGAGGGAATCACAAATGATTCTACTTGTGGCCTTTGGTGGAGGTGATTGTGTGGCTGAAAAAGAACTCAGGGTGCACACTGGAATCACAATGTGAAACATCCCCTAAACTCTCATTTATTGAAAGAACAAACTGCAGAAAAGTCAAAAACCCCAATCCAGGTGGGCCCAGGCAAGTGGGGCACGGTGTTGCCACATTTATCTTCACAGAAAAAAGCAAGGCCCGATTCTTCCCAATAATATTTCTGAGTTTTGCATTCTCTGAACCTCAGAGAAAGGAAAAGCAATTATTATTATTTTCTGTGTTTGTGTTTGTGCAAAAGTAGAATGCAATATGGAGATTGTTTACCCACAGTGATGGGGTTTTGTTTCCTTGGCCTGTCAGGGCTAAGTGTGTAGCCCCACATTTCTCTTCTCAGAGAAAAGCAAGGCACAATTCTTCCCAAGAATATTCTTATCTCATTTGCTATGCCAGTGTTTGTGCCCAAGGAGGATGCAATATGGAGATTTTTTACCCACAGTAATGGTGTTTTGTTTCCTTGGCCTATCCGGGCCTAGTGTGTGTGTGTGGGGACTGAGGGCGACAATCACGAGATTCAGAGCAGTTGAGTGCTTGGCAGATTCAGTTTAGATGTAAAATAATATAGTGTAATATGGTATAGAATAATATAGTATAATAAAGTAATTAATTAGCCTTCTGATGCATCATTTCTCCCTGCTACTGTGGTTGTCCTGTTTCAATAGCACGGGAGGTGTGAGGTGGGGACACATCCTGAGCAGAGCACAGAATGTGCTCCACCATCTCTATCTTTGTATGTTCCTGTGCTCTTAAAAAGGCATAGAAATGGAATTAATTAGAAGAAGATGAAGCTGTTTGATTAAAGGGCTCACTTGTTGCCCGGCCGTATGTGGAGGTATAGAAATGCAATTAGTCAGAGAGTGCCATTAGCAGTGTCAGGGACCAGAAGTAATAGAGCTTAACCCTCCCGGGAGGCTGGGATCCCGGGCTGCAGGGCCGGGGTTACACCACCACAAATGTTTTTCCCTCTTAACTCTTTCTGTGGAGAGTTTCCCAGCAAGACCCAGCCTGTTCAAACACACCCAGAGCCAGCTCTACCCTCCCTGCAAAACGAGAACTTCCACGAAGACTCGCTGCTAAAAGATGCAAAATGCATCAATTTGTCAGCTTTCAGAAATCCCTTGAGAGCGTGGCTGGGAGCGTGATGCTGCTGCAGCGTCTGTTGGTGTGGCTGTGACCTGCAGGGTTTTGGGGTGAGAGTGGTGAGAAATCACAGGGGATAGAGCAGGAGCCCTTGCCAATGGCTCATTCAGGGGGCTGCTGCTGCTTCACTTTACCAGGTGCTGCCGAAGTTCACCTGGGCAGCATCAGAATTTACCTGCCTGCTGCTCAGGGTGCACTTTGGACACCTCTGGGATCTCTTTCAAGGAGTTTTGTGTGGTTTGCTGCTGCTGCTCCTCGAGTTCTGCTGGGTGTGAGGAGGGAAGTGTTGGCTCCGTCCTGGCTTTTGAGGTTTCAGCCTTCCTGCAAAGCACTTTTTCTGCCCTTTCATGGATTGACTGAAGTGCTGGAGTGTGAGTGCTCAGCCCTGCTGCCAGCTCAGCAACCTGCCCTCAAACATGGTCTCCAAACACTTTTTGGGGGAAAACATCCACCTATGGGATGCCCTTGGGTGAGAAGATGCTCCCCAGCATCAGCCAAATTTGGGGCACACCAACTCTAAAGCACCCAAAATGTGTCTGAGGTATCTGTCCTTTCCCTTGAGAAAGTGCTGCTCTCCAGATGAAAAGAAATGCACTTCATATTTCAGCTGATAATGAGAAGTTAATAAAATTGGGATTTTGTGCAATGCAGGACCTCTGACATCTTAATCTTTATTAAAGAGACTTAAACTACCAGGAACTGCTGGTGCTGACTGGCACAGCCAGACTCGAGAAACACCAGGAGAGACTGGTCAAATGAACTGTTAAACAACTCTTCCTAATCCATCAGGAAGAAACAATAAGTGCTGGAAACATCTATTTACCATGCATCAATCACGCTTACCTAAGCAATTTCTAAGTAATTATACTTCTGTTATATAGTTCCTGAGATGACTGGTCTGAATGAGACGTTGGGTTTATTAAAACAAAAAAAAAACCACTTTACTTGACATATCAAATATTGTTTCACATTCTGTCACAGTAGTAATTTTTCTGGACATGATTTCTGCTAATAGTTGTGTTAAAATCCTATCTGGAATTCAAATAGTTGTTTTTCCCTTTTCAATATATGACAAAAGGAATGGTTTAAAAATTTTTAAGTGGTAGAGATTTTGTCTGTTGAGTTCTGCAAAGTCAGTAAAAAAAGGTATTGGGACCAGCTTGCCATAATGTGACCCATGGGAAGGGAATATTTGGAACAGGGAGAATAAACCTGATCTCTGCTGCAGTGAAAGCTGAGTGCTTTTTTCCTTATTTATTTCTATTTCTGCCTGCTTTTATCCAAAGGCATCCCTGCAGGAGTAGGCAGAGATAGGAGGCTCTGGTGGTCTCCAGGACACACCAAGCTGTGAACAACCTCCTCATTCCTATTCTGAAGATTTTTTCCTTATATTATTTTTCCTGACCAATAGAACATTCCAGGCTATTGGATCAATTAATGGAGGGCAGTTTGTCTCTGCATTTTATACAGCCATGCAAATGCAGCACCTCGTGGCTCGTTGACCTTTGATGTTTGAACATCCCAGAGTTATAAAAACAGATATAAATATATGTGTGTTTTACAGACCCATCATTGTGTGGGGCTTTGAAATGTCGTTTTCTAATCCACTCAGAGGAAGGGGAGGGATGGAGTCTTTGTCAGTATCCAAGCAATTAGGATAATTAAAAAAGAAAGCTTATTGGGTAAACATGCTCTTAGATTGTGACCTCTTAATTAATGGACTACAGGGAGAAATTACAGCGGTGGCAAGATAATTAACACATGCATTTAAAAAGAACTGTTAGACAAGGGTATTATAGGATAGTAAGACACAGATTTGAATCAGGGAAGGACTCTGGAGGTGAACAAACACGGTGGAACAAGACAAGATTTGCATGTGTGAGTGCCCCAGCACACAAGAGGGACAGATTAGGATAACTTTGTTATCACACCCTTCAGTGCCACATTCCCCCAGCCAAGGGCTTTAGGTCCAGGCTGGGTTTTGTGGAGTCTCCCAGGAGCAGAATTCCACCACAGGATGTGTTGCCATTCCTGGTAATTCTGAATTTTGGAAACTTTACTCCCCTTGATAGGGATGTTGACACCCATCAGGAGCTCTTTGTTTTGAGTGTGCCCTCCTGGTTTTGTGGCTCTCACCAATCCTGACAGCTCCAGTCACTATTTTGGAAACTGAATCAGTCATTAACAAATAAAAAAAATAAATTTAGGAACCAGATTGTTTCCCTTCTGAGAGCAGAGTTTGAGTGGTGTGTGCTGTTGGGTTACAAAGTCAATCATCACCCCCAGTGTGGAGAGAGCTCCAAACAAGCCAGAACACCCAGAGCAGACATTTTTTGATTGATTTGCCACTTTCTGTCACCAAAACTGTCTCATCCTTGGCAGGTACAAAGCAGAGCAGGTTGAAGGGGGGTTCTCAGGCTCTGCTGTTGTACATGAGCACCCAAAGCAGTGTGAGCACTGAGATGAGTGATGGTTATCAGCAGTGTTATCAGTAATTCAGGGGTTTGGTGCCTGGCAGCTGAGGGGCTGAGCACAGCAGCAGCATCCAGGCATCTTCCTCACCTGGAATCATTTCCCCAGCACCACTTTTGGGGTTTTTTTCCCATTTTTGAAAGAGAAGGGCACAATCAAAGCTCTGTGATGCCCAGACCTACTTCTGCAATAGGATTTTATCTCTACAGAGTGAGTGTTCCTGGGCTGGCTGTCAGGATTGCCCCGCTCAGTGCAGGGCAATCCAAAGCTCAGAGCATCAGAGACTGTGATAGAGCATGGTGGGTTGCTCAGGAAAAGGTACAAACACCTAGCAGGGATCTCCATGCCCACGGAATTGCCCTTGGGAAGGGTACAAACACCTAACAGGGATCTCCAAGCTCATGGAATTGCCTGTGGATCAGGCAAAATCTTGCCCAAAACGAGGAGGAACTTTGGATGGGCTATGGAGGTGCTTTGTGGGGTAGAAAAGATCCCAGGGTGCACACAGGGCCAGGGTTTGGGGCTCTAAAATCACAAAATCCCCATAATTCTCACTTATTGAAAGAACAATCTGCAGACAAGTTGAAAACCGAAATGATTTGTGCATAAGGCATCAACCCTCACGCTCCAAACGTGCACACAAGCCAAAGCTGGATGATTAAGTACAGTTTGAGGAACATGTGATTTGCATAAGTCCCCACTCCCCACAGCATCGCAGGGAACAAAGAGATGCTCTGCCAAGCCAACATTTCAGGGATCCCACCGAGCACTTACCCAAATCCCACCCACTTCTTGGTGAGTCTCAGCACTGCTGCTTTTGTCTGAATATAAATGTCCCTGTTCAGTGCAGTGTTCATCCTACCTGGGACATTAAGAGATGCATGTGGACTAAAAAAAAAAATCTTAAAAAAGCATTATGAATGTTTGATTAGTGACTTGGGCCCCAAATTTTTAACTAATTGAGCACATTAAATGGTATGTCTGTGAAAGACTAATACAAGACACTTTTCAAAGCTTCTTTAATAAAAATTCTATTTGGGATTTGACCATAATGGCTATCCTTGCTTGCCAAAACATGACTTCTTAGCAGGTGACTTTCATCAAGTACATCTGAAATAGTACCTAAATGAATTAGCAATAAAATGGACTTAGGCCGAGCAGTAGGAGCCTCCATTAATCTTGGGTTAATCACTAAAGAGATGCCATTCACTTTTCTTAAGAAGTCACATTTTTCTCCCCTTGCTGGCGACCAGATTTCATAAAGTAACATATTTCTAATGAAAGGGCTCTGCTTGAATTAAAACCCTGAAGGTTTATGCAGATTTTAGTTTTGATTACTGCTGGCATGGGCTCTTAGCAGACTCCGGAAGGTAGGGCCGCAGTGAAAGAGTCCCAGCATGCAGTTCATAATATTCTTTGAAATAAAATAGTGCACTTGTACTTAGTGGCTTTAATCAGCTCTGACTTTTGATAGTCAAACAATAGCTAATTACAGTAACACCTGCCTTCTAAGTCATGTCATGTAGGTTATTGCCAACAAGAGACCTTGTATCTTAGCTGCGTGATTATTATAGAGTCTAAAACCTATCTGTTCAAAAAAGAGGGGGGAGAAGAGTGGAGTTTGGTGGCCATTATCCCTCTTTTTTATTGTCTGATGCATTTCTGGCTTTTCTCGTGGCAGTTTGCAGCGTTTGAAAGGCACAGAGTTGGTGTTTATGGCCAGATTAGAGATGGGAGTCTCGGGGAGAAGGATACGGTTTGCAGCTCTCACTTTTCCATGCACTAACAGGAGATAATGCTGGATGTGTGCAGCCCCAAAGCCATCTGAGTGCGTCTCAATTTTCAGTGTAGCACAAAATTTGAAATATGTTGTGAGTTGGTTGTATCATCGGATCTCTGGCGGGCAGCCACGGAGCAGAATTTTATTTCGCCGTCATTAAATGCACTGGTACGGGAAGGGGAACAAAGGGCCATTTATTCCAACCTTCATCCATTCTGGAAGGGTTTCATAACATAAAAAATACCCAGCTAAGAACCAGATTTTGAAATGACAGGCCATGTTTCTGGAAAGAAATCCACACTTTTTCCCCCCCAAAATATCTATCTGCCTTTCCTGGGAGGAATTGAGTCGGACGAGTTTCCCTGTCGGGCAGAAGCCATAAATTATTGTCTCATTGAAGACTCTTTTCTCATTAATTTTGCCAGCAAATAAGGCTTCGTTTTCACAAACTCAGTCAAGTGAATAATATCAGATGTTTGCCAGAGGGTCTCCAAGAGCTGCAGCTCCATGTGCTGATCCTGGACTCTGCCTGATCTGGACCAAAAGGGTAATGGGAGAGATTTGGCCCCCAGTTCTCCCAGATTTGGGCTCAGAACTGTGTGAGCAGGGAATTTAAGGGCTTTAATGCTCAGAGCATTCAGAGAAATCCTGGGAGTGTAAAAGGGACCAAATTGGATCTTGTTTTGTAGGGTGTGTTTTATGTGTTGACATTTAAGGAAATTGTCACGGGTGGGTTATGCATGCCCAGGGTTCCACTGTTCTTCCTCTGTGATTTTGAAGGCAAATAGATTAAATTCTGGGAAGAGCATCATTCTCAGATAGTTCTTCTCTGGCTGGCAATAGAATTCCTTAAAACTATTCGGGGATTTTGGCAAGATGTGGTGTATGTCTGCTCTGGGCTTTTTACCTGGAATCTTCCATTTTCTTCACTGTAACCCATCACAGCTGAGTACTGGCTGTAGGAGGGTTAAATTTCCCTTTACAATCAGACTGCATGTTTAAAAAAATCATTCCTCCTGGATTATACAAGGAATTTGCGAGGGAATGTATTCAGGGTTACCTCAACGAGCAGGGAATTCATGTCACAAGGCCACGTTGTTAACTCTGCTTCCCAAAACCACTTCTAAGTTCAGCCTTTAATGGGTTGGCTTTTCCCTCTGAGTTATTCTTTCTCACTCCATCATTTGTCACGTTAACCTCGAGCCGTGTAGCGAGAAATCTTCTTTATATCAGTTACCATGTTTGCCATATCTGATCAGCGTGATTGATCATGGCCCCAGCCACAGGTTGGTAATAAGCTGTTTTGAGAGAGACACACATTTCCCCCAGGACAAAGCTGGCATGACAGCATTATAAACTGGCCATTTATCAAGCTGCTCCCAGGTGGTCACTGCTGGAGCACGGCTCGGCTGCCTGGGCTTCCAGGGAGCTACGGGGGGATGGACCAGGGGCTGGTGGGCACCGTGCTGCAGCTGATGCAGGAGACAGTAACAAATGACACCGTGCTGCAGGAGCCACCCCCAGTGCAAATGTCACGCCTGGAGTCGGCCAAGTCCCTCCTGGAGAGTGGCAGAGGGGTGGAACACCATGGGATTGCTCCACAGGGATGCTGTGTCAGAACCCAGGACATTCCTCTGGCTGCACTGGGTGATTCAAGACCCTGGCAAGGGGTTCAGAGACCTTGGCACAGAGTCAAAAACACCTGTGCCTTCCATTTTAGCCCATGGAAAAAATTACCAACTTTGTGTGAGGATTTACAAGCCACAAGAGTTTGAGTAGAATGATAATGAATTTATCACAGGGTGAAAAATAGATTTTTGGGGTTTTAGAACGGGGGTTCAAGAGGCAAGATGGAGGAATCTGGGTGTGTCCTGTCCTCCTTCTCCTTCCCTTTCTCCTTCTCCTTCTCCTTCTCCTTCTCCTTCTCCTTCTCCTTCTCCTTCTCCTTCTCCTTCTCCTTCTCCTTCTCCTCCATCTTCTGCTCTGATGGTGACACTTCTGGATTGGTTTAGAGTAGAGACAGACTGTCTAACATAGGTGATAGGTATTGGAAAATTATTGTAAATAAAGTACACATAGTTCTTAGTATAAAAAGCTGTCACCACCCCAAGGGTGGTCAGTGTGCCACAAACTGACCTGTCAGACAGATCTCAGCAGGTCAGAGAAGGAATGGAAAAGATAAGAGAAAATGAACAACCTTGAGAAGCAGAACTGAGGAATCTCAACTTCTTCTTTGGTCATTGGACTGGGAAAAATGAGACTTTTTCATATCTCAGGAACAATTTCAAGCACAGAAACCCAAGAGCTGTGAGGTTTGCTGTGCCCTGAGGGCATGGGGCTAACAGGCTGTTTGCGCTTATTTTAATATTTAATTAGTTGAGGTGCTGCCCAACCTTTTTTTGGACTGTGAAGGTGTGGTTGTGAGCAGACAGCCCCCAAGGTGTGAGGGCATCTGTGGAGTCTAAAACAGAAGGAATTTAGGAAAACTCCTGTGCTTTCATGAACTTGCTCACTGAACTGTATTCAATGTGCTCTATTTAAGATCCTCACAAAACTGAAATGCAATCTTGTGTAAACTGAAATTCAGAAGAGTTATAAAATGTCCATGTATCCAAAACAATTTGTAGGATCTGTTAATTTTTTTTAATTGCGTGTTTTTAGTGTATAGAGCCAGACACTGAGATGGAAGCCTTGCAATTGCATGTATGGCTTGAGGTTTACACATCAGAAAATAATCTAGCAGAAGTATGAAAATTTAACTGGCATCCAGCTGCAGGTTTTATTGAAGCATCCTTTGGTTGGGGTTTATATCCTACTTTGGGGGATGGTGCTGTCCAAAATAGGGATGGAGCAGAATCATTTTCATCACAGCTTTGCAGCCTAGGACTTTCCAGAGGCTGTGTTCAGGGTGGATATATGGAAATATGGAAAAAATCTTTCCATGTGAGGGTGGTCAGCCCTGGAAAAGGGTGCCCAGAGCAGCTGTGGCTGCCCCTGGATCCCTGGAAGCGTCCAAGGCCAGGCTGGACCAAGCTTGGAGCAACCTGGGATAGTGGAAATTGCCCAGATTTATCTTTAAGGTCCTTTCCAACCCAAACTACTCTGAGATTCCATGAAATTCATCTTCTGAAGAACTGAATAAGGTGTTACAAAATTGTTTTTGTTTTAAGCTGCTCTGTGTTGTGTTCCCCCCCACCCCCCCACTCCTCCCTCTTTCCCCTGAATTTTGGTAAAGTGACTTTTATTTTCCAGCTTAAATGTGTAGTTATTCCCAGACTGCACAAACTGCAATTTTTAATCTTAATGATAGATTTAGTGACCACTGAAGTGTAAAATAAACTGCTGTGGCCTAATCAATCAAATCTGCATAGTTGAGAGAAAGCACCTGTATGAGGCTTTTATATCAGAATGTCTGTAATGGTAATAGATGTTTATTAGCAACCATAAAGCTGTTTGAATTTAATATCTCTCTAAATAACACCAACAGCATTAAAACAAATCTCTAAAGCAAATGCAACTGTGCCATAAACAGCCCACAATGCAGGGTTTAAAAGCCATTACAAGAATCCTGTGAGATTCATGGGTTGTTCTGTGGCTTAGGACACTCAGCTGGGAGGCAGCAAAAGCTGCACATGTGGGGAGGAGCTCAGGAATAAAACATTGCTCAGGTATTTGTGGAGGGATAAATTTTGTATTTTGGCACAAAACGTTTTGCTGAATGCAACAGGCAGCAGAGGTTTCCACCAGGGCGGTGTTTACAGCTGAAATGTCCTGAAAAAGAAATCAAACCCCATCAGGTTTCAGGCCAGGAACCTCCCCCTGTTCAGCGCTGAGGACCCTGAGGTGGTTTTGAAACTCTGAAGAGGCTGCAAACACTCCAGACTTGTTCAAGTGCTCGTCCCTCGTAGTCAGAAGTGAACACAAAGTACCTCCTGAGCAGATTTTACGTTTCCTTGGCACTTTGGTACCTGTGGAAAACAAACGTGTGGTCCTAAGAAAGTGGCATAAAAATAAAATGATTAACAGAGCACTAAGCCCATTAATGCACTTTCAAGGATTAAAAAAATAATATTCAGGTTTTGTGGATTTAAAACTCTGTTTAATCAAGAGTTCTTCTTTAGTCCCTTATTTACTGGAATGTTAAAAACATCCTTGGGGGTGGTTATAAGCTGGAAAACTCTCAGAGAAGCCGCTTTTAAATCCTGAAAATACAATTTTCACTGAGTATGGCTGCTCATGGACTGGGAAGTATTTTAAAAACATATTTTAAAAACTCTGGGAACTTTTGCTGGGCAGCTTTGTGAGAGGATTGGGGTGAGAGGGAATGGATCCCATGGACCCACAGGAAGGGATTCGCTGCACTGGGTGGTGCTGGTCCTGCCGAGGTGCCTAAAGCTCTTCTCCTGGAGTATGGACACTGAAATCCACACTTTTGTGGGATATGGAAGCTGATAAACCACAGTTCTGGGATCCTGACTCAGCCTGAGGCTGGGGGCTACAAGTGGTGGTTTTTTGGGTGACAGTCAGATCAAAGTGGTTGGGAAGAACAGGAATGTTCAGCTGGAGGAACAGGGACAGCATTCCCCAGGTTTGGGACTCCCATGGGTGACATTGGGGTGCTCTGTGCTCTGACACAGCCAGATCAGCCCCTCCTGGGAAATGCCAGATCCCCTAAAAGTGAGGCCTGAGCAGGGATTTTTGCCAGTAGAGGAGGAGAAAAGCAGAGTGAAACATCAGCCTGTTCCTGGGAGGGAGCAGCGAGGGGGCACCCAGTGCTGGAGGAGTGAGGCTGAAATCTCATCTGTTTCTGGGAGGGCCTGGAGTGGCAAAGGGAATCCTCTGAAAGCCTGGGAATGAAATTTCCAGGAAGGAGGAATTTTTAGGGTGTTACAAGGCCAGGCACGGCTCTGCAGTGCTGGCACAGAGGGTGCTCCCAATGCCTGGTGACCTCCCTGCTGTATCTGTGCCTTCCAGGCTGAGCTGGATGTCCCAGGAGTCGGGCAGGGGACAATCTGTGATCCCTGGGGACTGGAGCTGTGCTGGGGAGGGCTTGGACCAGCCCAGCTTTGTGTTTGTGCTGTGCCCTGAGCAGGAAACCCCCGGGTTCCGCTGGCAGGGCTGGCACGGGGGAGCCGCAGACAGTTTGGGCAGGAGGTGACAGACTCAGAGAGGAGCCTATCACCTACCAGCCCCCAAAACAACTGTGAATGATCAGAATGAACGCTGCTTATCATCTGTAGGAAGTGCAGGGTTGATATGTGGCCTGTGGGAGGTGTTAGGAAGAAGAAGCTGCGTGGTTCCATGGCGAGCCACGGAACGGCTTCTCCTCAGCTAAACAGAACAGACAGAATGGTTTCTGCTATAAAGAATCATTTCTTATTTTGCTATAAATTACAAAACACCACCACCACCCTTAAAAAAAAAATAAAAAAGAAAAGAAAGTGGCTTGAGCAGGAACAATTGCAGGAGACAGCGCAGGGGCTGCCCGGGTGCGATAACGAGCCCTGAGCTCAGCCGGGGAAGCTGAGGGGCAGCAGCCCCCCAGCACCAGAGATTTTCCTTTCCAAAGGAGAGAAAAAAATCAAACAGAAGGCCAGAGAGGGTGGGATTGGACTGTAGAGGCCACAAACCAGAGAGAGCACCAGGAATTATTTCAGGGGATTAATTTCAGGACTCGTTCTGGGCTGGGTTGGACTTGATAAACTTGAAGTTCTCTTCCAACCTAATAATTCTATGAATTCTGTGAACCCATCAGAAACTGTTTTGTACCTGTTTCATGTAGCTATTAAACTATTCTTTCAGTTTAAGATTGAAGGTTTAAGTTTTGCCCACTGTTTCCCACTGCTGTTCCTTTTTGTGCCAGCTTTGTCCTTGCAGCCGCTGGAATTTTCTGTGCTCTCTGTTTGGACTGTGAGTTCACCTCGATGCCTGGGAATCCCCCAGGTGTGATTCCAACCATGGATCTTAGGAAGCAAACAGCAAACCTGGCTCAGCTGTTTCCTCCTCGTGCTCTCCCATTTCTTTCATATTTTGCTTCACTCCTGATTTATGAATTCCTTGAAAGAAGCCCTGTTTTCTTTGCCACTTGCCTGCTGGCACTTCCTCCAAGGTGCCAATCCTTGCTGGATTTTCCTGGGTGCTCTGACAGTGCTCTGACAGCTCCTTCCAGGGATGCTGGAGGAGCTTCTCCCTGTTTTCTGTGAGGTGTGACATGCTGAGGACAGAAACGAGGTGTTCTGGGGCTCTGGAGGGGTTCCAGTGGTTTTTTGGGGAAGCCTTTTGGGGTGTGAGCAGCTGGGTGCAAAGCTGCCATATCATGGCTGCTGGTTTTCACACTCTGTGCAGGAGGAGAGATGGGTGAGCTGAGCTCAGCAAGTGTTGCAGATTTGTCTTGTACTGAGTGCAGCAGGATGAGGGAAATTGGGATGGGAAGAAATGGAGAAACTCTTGTCCAGCTTTGCCATAAGTGTGGAAAGATAACCCAACTCTGGTGCATTGATCCCTGCCTTGTGAACACAGCTTTTAAAAATATTTCCTGCTTTGTACATCTTGTGCAGAAACAAGACACCAAAACTTGGCCATTTTCAAAGCTCCAATATTAAATTATGGTGCAGGCTCACAGCTCAGACAAAATTCTCCAATCTTGAGTGCATTACTCAATGTGAAGAACAATCATCTTAACTAATTATTTGTGGGAAATGGATTTGTAGAGAGATTTTAGGGTTTGATAGAAGGCTTATATAGAACACATTTGTATGTAGACTTTGAGATAAGAAATGTTGATTTGGAAAAAATTTTAGGAAAAATTTTAGAAAAAAAATTCTCTTCTCCCAGAAATTAGTGAGAGGATGAGAGGAAACAGCCTCAAGCTGTTCCAGGGGAGGTTCAGGTTGGACATCAGGAGGAATTTCTCCATGGAAAGGATGGTCAGGCTTTGGGAGGGGAGATTTGGAGTCCCCACCCCTGGAGGTGTCCAAGGAACTCCTGGATGTGGCACTCAGAGCTCTGGGCTGGTGACAAGGTGGGGATTGGTCACAGGTTGGACTTGGAGGTGTTCTCCAACCTCAATCATTCTGTGATCAAAAAGCCACTGCTGTGCTTCAGGGAGGGGAGAGCTTCCAAATTTTGGGTAGAAATCTGAGAAAGGCAGCCCGTGCTCTCAGGGATTTGTGTCCCAGCACAAATTTGTGGGGATGTTTGAGCACCTTCATCATCTCAGTTCATCAGATCCAGCTTCCAAACAGGGGAAATCGATTCTGTCCCTGAATGGGGTGGATTAGGAGCTCCTCAGCAGTGTGGTGGTGCAGCACTTTGTGTAAGGAGTCTGTGCTCCTCAGAGGACCAGGAATTATCCCTAAAATTCCTAACTTTCACATCTGGGAGCAGGACTGTGATGCAGATCCACAGTGGAGGGCAGTGTCCTCTTAAACTGCTGGAACTCTCAATCTAAAGTACTTCTTCTGAGAGTTTTGCTATAAAATAAATGTCCTGTCCAACCACAGCACTCATTGGTCCAAATGAAATAATTTGTCTTTAAAATGCATTATTTCTCCTTCTCCAAGAAAGCCAAAGGCCTGAGTCTGCCTTCAGGATTAGCAGCCAGTACAATTTCAATTTATAAATGAAGCCCTTTCTGATTTGCAAATAAAAAGCATCTGAAACCACTAACCAACTTGGCTTGAGTTTTTCTGCCTATAAAAATGTCTGAACCATTTGTTATTAGAATTTTCTAACTGGAAAATGTGCTCCTATGAGCAAATATGTCCAAGTTTCAATTGGAAGATGAGAAGAGTTTGATTTTTAGATGAGAGGAGTTAAAAAATCTTCATGTTTGCAAGGAAGCTCAGAGCATTTGGTTGTCTATGAACAGCTACAATTTAATTTTAAATAACCACCAAGCCATGTTGCTGCACCTGAGTTAGGGACGTGGAGCTAAAGGAGTTGTTGTGCTTGAATCCAAAATTTCAGGTGCAGAATTGTAACCCAAGCAGGGCAAGGAGGAGTTTTCCTGTGGATTTCAGAGAGATTGGTATTATTAATCCAGCACCTGTCCCAACAGGAAGAGTTTGCACAAGCACACACAGTGCTGGGACTGGGGTGTTCTTCCCACATTTCTTGGGCTGCTTGCACGTGTAGCCACTGAAAACCACAAAAATACTAATTGAGAGCAGAGCAATTGCACTTTGGTTGTAAATGACTCAGCAAAGGGCCATAAATTCAGCAAGTTCAGCAAGTTCAGGTGAGCTCGGTGATGGCCGTGGCTGTGTGAGAGGCTGGGCTGGCTCAGGGATGATTCTCCTGCTTCCCAATTTTATCTCTATCCTGATCTGTGCAGGAATTTCAGGAATATTTTAGTGCCCTCAGTTTCATAGCAAAACAAGGAAATAAAAGGCGCGGAACTCAAAACTCAAGGTTACTTTCTAAATATTAAGTTGGTTTGGGGCTGTGGTAGGAATTCAGGGCAGCTCCTCTGAGTTTTGGGTTTCTTTAAATCAGAAAGATTTAAGTCATCACCCCTTTGCCCAGCTCTGATTTCCTGATTTCTTAACCCCCAGTTTAATATTGGTTTCTGCTGCTGGGAGAACGAACTTTGCTGTGCCAGGCATAACAGTTGGGGTGGTTGGAAAACCATTCCCAGCTGGGAACGTGCAGACCTGGGGCAGAAGATCATGGCATCATTCATTTTGGAAAAGATCTCCAAGCTGATCCAGTCCATGGAGATACACCAGGGTGGAGGAGGGATTGGGCTGCATTTGCTTTTCCTTGCAACTTTACAAATTGAAAAGGAGGGGAAAAAGAATTGTAAACAAACTAAAAGTCTCCACTCTCAGTTTGTTTGTGTTTTCCTGGTTCCAAACTGTTCCTCCCACTCTTTCCTCAGCTGGTGCCTCAAACTTTGGCTGCTGTTTGTGTGCAGGGTTTTGCAGTGCAGTGTCCAGGATGGGGAATTCTCAAGAATGAGGGACATAGGGAGCATCTTTCCACAAAACAGAATAATATCAAACGTTATACCAAATTATAGAATAATTTTCATAATTTCCCATGTTAATCCTGCCTGTCCTGCTCCTGTGTGTCCTGTACTCCTCCTGGAACACCTCTGGCCAAGGAACTGCTGCCGTGGATGTGCCAGGGCCACTGCCAAGGGGCGTCTCCAGGTTCTCCCCATCCCTGTGCTCACCACAGCAGCGTCCCTGGGCCTGGCAGGGCTGGGAGAGCCCTGTTACCCCCTGTTATACCTTGTTATTCATGTTATGTCCCGTTATTTCCATTACCCCTTGTTGTCCCCCATTATCTCCCGGTTACCTTCCATTATTCCCGTTATTCCCGTTATTCCCACTATCCTCCATTATGCCTGTTATTCCTGTTATCCCACCGTTATTCCTGTTGTCCCCCCATTATTCCCATTATTCCCATCATTCTCCTGCTACCGTGGTATCCCTGTTATTCCTGTTATCCCCCCGTTATTCGAGTTATTCCCGTTATCCTCCCATTATTCCCGTTATCCCCCATTATTCTTGTTATCCCCATTATCCCCCCTTATTCCTGTTATTCCCATTATCCCCTGTTCCCCCGTTATCCCTGTTATTCCTGTTATCCCCCTGTTATTCCCGTTATCCCTGTTATTCCCCCATTATTCCCATTATTCCCTTTATCCCTCTGTTATTCCCCATTTTCACTGTTATCCCCGTTATCCTCCTGTTATCCCCATTATTCCTGTTATCCCCCTGTTATCCCCCCATTTTCCCCCCAGTTATTCCCGTTATCCTCCACTATTCCCGTTATCCCCTACTATCTCCGTTATCCCCGTTATTCCCCCATTATCCCCCGTCATCCCTGTTATTCCCCCATTATCCCCTATTATCCCCATTATTCCCGTTATCCCCCCCATTATCCCCGTTATTCCCCCGTTATCCCCGTTTTTCCCCTGTTATTCCCATTATCCCCGTTATTCCCGTTACTCCCGTTTTTCTCCGTTTTTGCCCCGTTATCCCCGTTATTCCTGCTATCCCCGTTATCCCCATTATCGCCCCGTTATCCCCCCGTTATTTCCCCGTTATCTCCGTCCGCCCCCCGCGCTCGGCCTGGGCGAGGGTTCCCCCTCTCGGCTCTGCTGCGGAACTGCCTCAAACCACATTTCCCCCTCAATCCCCTCCTGCTTCTGGAATAGGGAAAATCCCATTTTTTAACTCCTATTTTTTTATTTCTCATCAGAGGCGCTGCCCTTAACCACTGCTCAGCCTGAATCCAGGATTTCCTTCGGGAAAATCTTTTTTTGGAAGAATCATTCCTTTTCAGTCTTGGAAGAATTTCCTTCCTTTCCCTTTTTCTTCCAAAGTCTCAACTTCCAGGATGGTTTGATTTCAAAGGAGCTGCGTAGGGATTAGTGTCTCTATCGAGTCTTTAAGAGCTTTGGTTCTGTTCCCCATAGTGGGTCTACATCAAAATGACTTTTCTGGACATTGTTATTTTAAAAAAATATTTTTCTGGATATTATTATTTTTTTAAATACTTTTCTGGATATTATTATTTTTTTAAATACTTTGTTATTATTATTATTATTCCAAAAGAATAAACTGTGCCTGGATACACCGATTTCCAGGGCATAGTGAGGGTTGTGTGGGAGGATTTGGTAGGAATGAGATCCAGCTCCGGAGCTCATTTGTTCAAAAACAAAACAAACAAATAACCCTCCTCAAAAAAAAAGGCCTGAGATGCTTTTAGGACTCAAATAACTCCATTTTCAATTTTGCCCAAACAGCAAAATATTTAAAGGGAAGATTTGTCTGGAAGTTGTGAAATGTTGCCTTGTGAGTCAGTTTATTCAATTACTCCAAACTCTCTTGAAAAACATCCCTTTTCTCATGCCAATTTGAGGAATTTGGCAGAGTCACTAAGGGGGAGTTTTGCCCTGTGGGATGATCCCGTATTCCTGGTTCTATCGGGGAGTCTCCCAGAGGAGGGATGGCACCGTGGCTTTAGCGCCAGAGGATTTCAGCCCCTTCTCCATGTGCTCCATGTGGAATGGGAATGCTGAGGGAGGGGATTTCAGCTGCTTTGGGAGTAACACAACTAAAATTCTGGATTGATTTCTCCAGAGACTCGAGCCTGCAGCATTTCAGGAGAAGTTCCAGGCTCGGAGAATGTGGAAATGCTGTCAGACATGTTCTGAGTTTTGTGTTTATCCCTAAACTTGTTTTAATATTTGTGGGTCCCTTTAACTCCTGAACTGTGGCAGAGCAAGGCTCTGAGTTAACAAAATCCCTGTTCCAAACTGTTGGGATTTATGACGGCACTGGAAATATCTCTGTGGCGTGTGTGTGACATCAGCTGGGGTTTTATTAGACCTGCACTTGAGAATCAATTCACAAAAGGCAGAAGCAGGAAAATCTTGGTGAACCATTAATCAGCCCTTCTTAGAAGCAAACCCAGAGCAGTGTTTATGTGACAAGTGGAATGGATTCCATGACAATTTTATCTGGAAGTTCTCTTTCTGCCTCAGAGCAGTGCTGAATGCAATTCCCTTGTTATGAGTACTTAAAAATATATGTTTATTTAGTCTTTTATTTCTGATAGCTCTGACTGTCTGGAAGTTCTCAGCAGGTTTTATCTTCTGTCATAAATGATGATCCCTCTTTGAATGTGGGTGAACACACAGTATGTGCAGATATTTGTGATTTTTCTTCAGTCAGGGAGTTCAGCCTCTCTCCTAGTGTTCATTATCCCATTTCCCTGAGCCAAAATTAATCCTTTTTAATGTGAGAAACATTTCATGAGCTGTGGGAGTAGGAAAGGCTGTGGATCTCTTTGAACCCCCCTGCAATAATAATTTGAATGGGTCATTATGAGCCAACATGATCACAGGAACTGTAAAATGTTGGGGCTCATCCAAGTTTGTTCACAACCAGAAGTCCTCCTCCAAATGATAATTTGCTTGGGTTTGGGTGTATTTGATATTTCTAAACAACATTTGTATGTACCAGATATTGGAAACCAATCAGAGGTTGGACTTGATAATCTTGGAGGTCTTTTCCAACAGAAATGATTTTATGAATCTGTGATTCTGTTCAGTTTGGAGCTGCACCCAAAATCTGCTGAGTAGGGACTGGCACTTGGAGATTTCTGTTGCATCCATTTACCTCCCTAAACAGCACAACCAAAATCTCTTTGGCTGTGACATTCCAGCTTCTTCAGGCCGGTGAAAGGTGCAGAAATGAATTTGGACCTGAGCAATGTTTGTTTTCTGATCTTGTTATGTTGTGTCTGAACCCGACTGAAACAAAAATTTGCAAGTCTTTATGGAAGTGAATTTAATTGGGAATAAGCAGGGGAAAGGGGAGGTAAAGGATCTAAGGTGTCTCATGGTAGATTTCGAGCAGTTTTTCTTTGTGAAATTAGCAGAGTTTGTAAAGACAATTTCAGGTCACTTTATCATCAAAGGGTTAATTCTAATTTTGAACTTCCCAAATGTCAGTGCTCTTCTATCCAAAATTACAGCAACTGGCTTTATCAACATATGCTTTTCATTACCTACAAGACTTACAATATTTTTGGTGTCTGTATCAACTTGATTCAATTACTGGTACCACTGCAAGGGAACATTCCCTCCAGGGAAAAGGGGGTGAATGCATCAGTGCCCATGGATACAGTGTAGGGAGCAGATTAATATAACAGATTTACATCAAGACTGCTGACTCCATTACTTTAAAACTCCTGTAATTGACTTTTTTAAAAATGACATTAGCATTTAAATGGTACTATCGTTACAAGGGTGAAGGTTCAGCAGAATATGATCAATTTATTGAGCTCTTCAAATGTTCTTTTGATATTTATTTTTTGTTGTCATGCTGGAGGGGTTTTTAGTGTTTTGTCAGAGGCAGGGAAAAGTCTATAGCACAGAGATCTTGGGCTGAGCAGCTGCTGGGGAGGAAAGCATGAGAAGCACGAGTTGCTCAGAGTTTTCTTCCTCATCTCCATCCCTCCCACCTGGAACTTTTCTGAGATGTAAAATTCCAGTAAGACAGAAAGGGATGATTTGCAGAAGCTGTTATCCTGTGAGAAGAGCCTGATGCTTCTGGCCTTTTATGGAAAACACGCAGGGCCATTATCCACCATGAAGGACCTTTCCAGCATCACACACCAAAATTATTTCAGTTGCCTTCAAAAGAGCTTCCAGTCCCACCAGTGCAGCTTCCACTTCCAGAGATTTCACATGATGCTCTCCAAACTCCACTGACTTTGGGCCAAGCTTTTCAGGAGAAATTTCTTCGTGGAAAAGGTGGTCAGGCTCAGGAAGGGGCTGCCCAGGGAGGTGCTGGAGTCCCCATGCTTGGAGAAGTTCAAGGAATGACTGGATGTCCCCTAGGCTGGGTGACAAGGTGGCCATGGGGCACAGGTTGGATTTTTTAGAAACGGACTTTTGGGAACATCTGTTCCAGCCTCAGTGATTCCATGGGTTGGATGTCTGGTACACTTTTCTCTGGGAAGGTTCCATGGAAGGTCCAGCACCCTTCCATCTCTGTGGGAGATGCTTCTCTGAAGGTGAGAAGGTCCCTGAGAGTTCACTGAATACACCAAACTCTGAGTTTTGCTGCACTGACAGAAATTTGGAGTAATTTCCTCAGACTTCAGCAAGGTGGGAAATGCTCAGGAGGACGATCCTACAAAACCAGCATGTTGTGGCTGTAATCTATTAAATACTGGATTATTCTAAAGGTGGCTTTTTGGGGTGCCAAAAAAATTTGTGGGGCTGCAAAGTATTTTGAGAAATAGACATCTAACAGAAAATTAGTAGGACAGAGACCATCCTTGTGGAAATCCTAACCCAGAAAACTGGGATAGCCAATAGCTGGCACCTGCAGTGTCACCCCTGCACACCTCTGTCCCCTGACACACCCATGACAGACAGACAGACAGACAGACAACTGTGTGCATATGCGCATCTCTAAAATCAGTAATTCTGGCCTAAATATTCAGATGGCATCTCTGAAGCAAAGTTCTGGAACTTTCTGAAGGCCAATCAAGGCCTCCTCAGGAGTGTCATCATTTTCAAGCATTCAGACTGAAAAAATGGTGGAGATTTGGGGGTAAATTTGTGGTGCCTTTTGTGGATAAATAAGCTTTAAGGCTTTTCCTCCTGAGCCATCAAGTGCCACAAACCCCAGCACAGGAATGTAACAGCCCACAGGGTTTTGATGGGCCCAGTTTGTTTCTCCCAGTTTTAAAATGAAAAATTTAAAAGGAGAAAAGAACAATGGTGCTGATTTTTAACAGTTTTAATTCACATCTCTTTGTCTGCTGCCGATAAAATCGATGGATCCCACTCCTGGAAAAGCAGGTCTGGGATGCAGGGGGAGTTCAGACAGCAGCAATAGGTAACTTGGGATCCCTCCTGCTTGCCTGGCTATAAAAATGCTTTGTAATGACCCAGTTCGACCCTGCCAGTTCTCCCTGACCTCCTCCTTCTCAGGATGCTGCTTAATTTGCACTAATTACATTCCGTTCTGACAGAAACTTGGACATTGTCTCAAGCTCTCAGGTATTTCCACTGCCACGTCCCAACTCCAGAGTGGGAAAATGGCAATAAGCAATTTATGAAAATGCACTTTGTTTAATATAATACATCAGTAGCTTGCACCCAGTGTCATCTGTGTGTATAAACACCCCTTCAAGTATGACTTGGTGTTTTAATCTTGAATTCTTCCTGGGATTCAGGAGGGCTGCTGAAACCCAGCAGCAGCACTTGGAATAATTAGTGCAGTCATTGGCTTTGGGGTGGTTTTTCTTGGTTTGCCTCCAGAATCCCAGGTTAAATTCCTAATAATAATTCTGAGGTTGATGATCACTACAGAGAATTCTGCTTCAAGGAGGTCAGTAAGGTAGGAAAGATCTTCCAAGAGGAAAATTTATGGGACAGGTTCAGCTTAGGTTCTCCTAAAATCAGAGCTGAGTGAAGGTGTCTGCAAGTGTGGGTTGAATGGAGATGAGGAAAAGTGAACTCATTTTTTTGGCTTTCAATGGAGCGAGCAACAAACCAGTCCAACAAGTTGTTCACAAAATTGGACTGTGTCAAAATGCCTGTTTTGGCCTAAATTTGGTCTTTTTAGTGAGAAGGGAGCCTGGCACGAGCGTGTGTGTGAAGGAACACGAACCTCTCTCTCCTGCTTTGCACTGACACAGCCTCTGTTCCCTGCCTGGCCGATGTGTGTGGAGTTGTCACCCCACCTCCCTTTGCTTTTTGGAGAATAATTTCCCCAGCCAGAACTGTTCAGGTGTGTGGCTGATGCTGAGCACAGCTCAGGACCCCTCTGTGCCATATCAGAGCCACCAGGCTGTTGTTATAGGACATGAAATAACACAACGTGGGCACACAGCTTTCTGATTGTAAAAAGAGTACTTTTAACTTCTGCCTCTAACATTTCTAGATTTCCAAAAGTAGCAGTGGATTGGAGGGTGACAGTGCCACCTCTCCAGTGAAACTGAACAAGCTTACACTCTATCAAATTTCTCCTCCTTCTATGGAATGGCCATAAAAAAATACAAAATTGTCAGTAAAACAAAAGGCCATAAAAATACAAGTAGCCATAAAAAATACAAAGCAATGTGTTATTTACATAAAGTGTGTAAAAAATTCATTACAAGAATATAAGCATCCAAAAATTTAGAAAACAAAAATCAGGACAAACCAGGCCTATTGTGCAAAGAATGGCAGAGAGGAGTTGGGATTGTCACAGTGTGACATGGGGACACAACCCAGCTGTGACAGCCACATGGCCACGATGGATCCCACTCTGGGAGCTAGGAGAATGTGGTTTTGGGAGAATTCAGGGCCCTGCTGTCCCAATGGAAGCAGATCCCCACCTGAAGGCCCAAAATGACGGCCAAAAACCATCCCAGGGAGAGCATGCCAAGGCTTTGTGTTACCTCCCAAAGCAGCAGAGCCCAGGCATTGTTGGACTGCGCTGAGGCTTTTAGGCACAGACGGTATCAGCAAAGCAGTTGCATGTTTCAAAATATTGTATCATTTTAAAGTGCAGTGCACATTAGGTCAGTGAAAGGGGATCCGCCAATTTGAAGCGCGGGTGGATAAAGCGGCTCTGTGTTCGCGGAGACAGAGGCACCCCGGGCCCGAAATCCCTGGAGCTGTCTTTCAGAGAGTGATAGTTACGGAAATTAGCAGTGCAGAAATCCATCCTAATCATTCATCAGGGGCCTTATTAACTGTCTTAGCCGTGTTATTAGCACAGGGCCCGGCCCCCGCGCGGGCACAGCCACGGAGATGGCTCCGGCCCTCACAAACACCAGGAATCGCTGCACAAACATGAGGGAAAAAATGATCTCATCTCCATGTAAATGCCTTCTTGTGCCAGGCAATCGCAGAGAGAAACACCTCTGGAAGAAGTTCTGGTGTATTGGGAGAGCTGGGGGTGTTCACCTGAAGGAGAGATCTGGGGTGATCTTAGAGCTCCTTCCAGGGCCTGAAGGAGCTCCAGAAGAGCTGGAGAGGGACTGGACAAGGGATGGAGGGACAGCACACAGGGAATGGCTTCAAATGGACAGAGGGAAGGGTTGGATGGGATTTTGGGAAGGAATTCCTCATTAGGAAGGTGATTAGGCCTGGCACAGGATGCCCAGAGAAGCTGTGGTTGCCCCATCCCTGGAAATGTCCAAGGCCAGGTTGGACGGGGCTTGGAGGCACCTGGGGTTGTGTAAAGTGTCCCCTGGCCATGGCAGGCGGTGAGAATGGATGGTTGTGAGGTCCCTTCCAAACCAAACCATTCCATGGTTTCCTGAAGGAGGTGAATGTTACTCTGAATGTTGTGACTCTGAGCTCCTGCTGCTCCTCTGTGAGCACCACAGGGCTCTGCCCATCCCTCCACCTGGCATGGGAATAACAAAAGGGAGACACCAGGAGAGGGTCCTGGGGGACTGTGCCAGTGGCTGAAGCCATTGCAGGGCCTGGTTTTGAATGGCCATGGCTGGAAGCGGGAAGTGCCTTGGAAGCAGAGTCAGTGTCTAAATATTTATATTTAAGGGAGTTAAAACTCTTTCTTATTGACAAACTTTACCTGAATAAGGAAAACCCAATATTTAGTCCAGCTGGCTTTCCCATAGAGAATTTTACAATAAACTTTGCCCCTAATTTAATTTTATTTTCTGAGTATCCATTTGAGCCCATTTCTTAGAAAAAAGAACACCAGAGTGTTTCAGAAGGGTGACCCTCAGGATCCCCATTTGATGTTAGCTCCAAATGAAAGAAAATTAAATTACACACTCGTGCTCGAGGATTTACATCTGTGAATCCCACTCTGGCTGATATCTCCACCATTAGGGGAAACAAAGAACACAGAGGAGATAAATAATACTTGGGAAAGACAGAATCTTTTTTGTCTGCTCCTTTATCTGTAGTTTGACTGTGTTCCTTAAGTGTTGAAAGGGGCACTTTCTTGGCAAGTATGACACAAATAACCTTCACCCTTGACTGCACTGTCGGAGACAGTTATAAATTTGAGGATAAAGGACATGAACAAGAGTTACTTTATATGACATTTTCTCATTATAGCAGGGATGGGGAAGTGAAGGAGTGTTCCCTCCTCACTTGTGCTGGGGTTGTTTGTCACACACTCGAGTTTATGGCCCAGCAGTTCTGTGCCATAGCCAGTGGCAGTGCTGGTTTTTGCGCTGTGGGGTTCTTTTTCCTGACTTTTGTCACCCAACCAAGCTGTCCTTCTTCCTACAATGATGGAGCACTGGGCAGCCCTGATCGTTCCCAAAGGGCCATTTGGGAATCCCAGTATTTACTAATCTGATCCCAGTATTTAATAATCCCAGTATTTCATAATGATCTAAAGGCAGGGGAGAATTTTCTTTTCATGAGACAGCTCAAAAGAATAGTTTTTTTTTCAAAGAAACTGTTTGCAATTTTTAAATGAAGTGTTTTCTCTTGAGGGTGAATGCATCATGTAGAATTTCAGAGTAAGAAAGATCCTACACAGCAGTACATTGAAATAGTTTAACAAAAGCAGCTGAAAGATATTAATTAAATTTATTAGTTATATATTCTTAGAAACAGTTTCATCATTTTTCAGGCTGAAAAATGGGAAATTTACATTGGATATTGGGAAGAAATTCTCCCCTGGAGGGTGCTGAGGTTACCCAGAGCAGCTGTGGCTGCCCCTGGATCCCTGGAAGTGCCCAAGGCCAGGCTGGACAGGACTTGGAGCACCCTGCGATAGTGCAAGGTGTCCCCGCCATGGCAGGGGTGGAATGAGATGAGCTATAAGGTCCCTTCCAACCCAATCCATTCTGTGTTCTATAATATTTTTAGACACATTCAAAAGATTTTCTAAGGTTTTTTCACTCCTTTAAACATTTTTGGTTTAATTGCAGCAACCCCCCAGCATGTGGCTGTGCTTATGCACTGAACAAACTCAGGGTATTTTCTTCTTTCTCCAATTGCAGAGCTTTTGAGGGAATTTTTCTGACTTTCATAAATGCACTTAAAGATTTCTTTTTTTAAGGTTCAGTAGAAAATTGCAAAAACGTGCATCAAAAAAACAGCAGAATGTTTAACACAGAAGCCCTGATTTTTGTTCCTGGGGACATTTGGGGGGTTCATTCCTCCTCCAGGGTTGGGACTGGAGTTGGGGCACATGAGGTTAAAATGAAACCTGCCCGTGGACACTGGGTTTGATAACAGTGTCTGGCTAAAGCCCAGTGCTATCTGTGCAGTGATTCATCAGCTCACAACCAGGACAAGGCTTTAATAAGAGGCAAATATTGCCCTGGGCAAAGTGAGAGCACAGACTTATCAAAGGCACTGAACTTTGATTCAAATCTAATTCCATTATTGCCTCGGAAATAGGTTAAGGTCTGTGGGCTGCTGATTGCTCGGGAATGCACTTTAGGTAAATGAAAAGTGTTTGGTTTGGGGGAAAATTTCTCTCAAGCCAAATCATGAGCTTGTTTCCAGAGTTTGTTGCACAGGTTTTTGAGGAATTCTCTGTGTATGGCAATCCGGAGTACCAATGGTTGTCCATCCTTTTTCCTTATCTTCTTCCTTTAAGAGCTGTGATTTTTTACTGGGAAACCTGAGCTCCAAACTAAAATCAAAGATATCTTCAGCTGTGGTCTCATCCCTCAGCTGTGGAATTATATTAATAACTTGCAATTTTAATAATGTTACAGCCATTCCTTAAGTTTTCTGTGTTGCTGGCAAACTTCAGAAATAACTGTGGTGACTAAAGCTCTGGTTTGAGCCAGGGGGATGGACAGAACACCTCATCCTGTGTCTCTCACACACCTTGCAGTCTGCTGAGCCCTCCAAGCTGGGTGATGAAGGAGCTCCTCTGTCTGTTTCCCTGATGAGCTCCATTTTCTTGTAGGATTATCCATAATTAGTGAGGCTCAGAATTTCTGCAGCCCTGAGTTAGGCAGTGGGAGCAGAAGATTGTAGGGTGAGACTGTGTCCACCTTTCCCCACAATGTGGGCCCAAGGAGCTTTTGCCTGGTTTTTGGCACATGAATTGGGTTTAGTTTCTACCTCTGAGCATTTATTTAATTTCACTCCTGTGATTTCTCCTGGTCCTGGCTAGCTGCTGTCCCATGGATGGGACACTGATGTCCTCTCAGGGGAGCTCTGTCCCAGCTCCCGTGTCCTTGTCTTTCCTGGGCAGAATCCATCAGCTCTCATTCCTCCTTTTTCACTGAAAAAGGTCCTTTGCACACCTGTTTCAGGGAGGCTGTGGCTGGATCTGCCCGAGATTTTTATCATCTCCCCTAAGTGTAGAAACAAAAGGCCACTTTGTTGTTGATGGATATAATCCTTTTTTATATCATTCCACGCTTCCACACACGTTTTTAAGTCAAAGCAACATTGCCATGAGTTTGTTTTTCTACAAAATCCCCTTTTTTCCCTGTAGTTAAAGCTGTATTTTAAGCTCTATATGGAATTGTCTATACAGAACTGTATTTTGATAGAAAATAGATGCTGCAGTTGAAATGGCAATAAGGAAACAGAGAAACAACAGGCACTGCTGAGATCGAAGCACTGATTAGGAGGGCAAATTAGATTTAGATTTCCTGAATATCTAACAGCAGCTAAACATTTTTTTTTTTTTGTCCTTTGTGTATGAGCATTTCCATTAAAATTTACAAAGGGCTTGAACTGGATTAGACTCCCACAGTCACTTTGAAATAACAAAATACAACTTGGCTGACAGGGGCTGTTTAGAAACCTTTCGCAAAAAAAAAATTATCTTCAGAAACATTAGCACTTAGCAGTTACAAAATGTCTACTTTTGTCTTGCCCCCTCTGCCAAGTTCCCTTTTTTTGTCTTGCCGGGAGGAGGATAAATTATCCGACTTGCAGAGATAAACCACAGAGAGGTGAGATTGCTGCAGCTCAATGCTCGCTCCGGCCTCCGCCCCGGCTTCAATTTAACCCCCTGGCTCTGGCCGTGTCAATCAGGCCCTTAATTAATACATTCCTAAACGAGCTGCTGGTTTTTTCCCCTCTTCTAAGATGCAATTAATGTTTTGGCTTAAGACACCAAGTTTAGAATAAATGTATAGGGTGCAGCGCGAGGTCTTTGGGGTGAAGCGAGGAATTATCCGAACAGAAAAAGGAATTTTTGTGTTGGCACAGGGCAGAGCTGGGGAAATGCCACCTCAGAGGTGCCACCAGGAATTCTTGATGCCCTGCCATGTGTGGTTGTGCTCAACACGAGCTGGGCATGGGGCTGAGGGCAAGGACACAAATAAAGTCCCTTTTGCTGCTGTGTTCTCGGTGCCTTTCTGTGGCAAATGTCTGCAAGAATGTGCCCCATAAAAAGGGGGGGAGTGTCTGAGAGGTTTCCCTCCAATAAAAGGAAGAGCAGGATTTTCTTTCTGAGATAATTCCCTCCAAAGAAGCAGTGACATGCAGACTGGCTGAAACAGGAGGTGGAAGACAATTTTAGCAATAGGTGGTGACAGTTCCTTTTAATCTCCTTTATATTCTGATGTCTCAGTCTAGTGGCTGACTAACCATATCTGGGGCTTCATCTGAGCAGGAAGCCTTTTTACAGTGTCATTTTTCCATCTATTTATTAGCCGAGATCTCTGCTCTGAGGATGTGCTGGTGGTGCCATCAGAGGGCTCAGGGGATTGGAGGAGTTTCCTCTGTTTTCCCTGGTCGGGAATAGATTTAAGGGCAATGCAATGGGGCAGATCTGCTCAGAGCAGGTTGGGGGTTAGGGGAGGTGTTGAACTGGGTGAGATTGTCTGTTTCTATCTAAAATCTGCTTTGCGAGGGGTTTGCTCCATGATGCCCTCCCAGTTCAGGGTGTTGGGATTGGCAGAAGACAGGGGAAGAGGCCAGGAAATCCCATTTCGGGCAAACCTTTTATCCCAGTGCATTCTGGAATCAAACCTAACCAAAGCCTGGGCAGGGTGTGCAGGTCCAATTCTGGTACTTCAGGCCAGACACCAGCTGCAGTTTTCTTTTGGGTCTCTCATGTTTTGGGCCCCAAATCTGTGTGCCATCCCTTCAGTGATTGATCACCTCACCTGCTCTCCTCATTTCATGGAATCACAAAATTCCAGAATGGTTTGGGTGGGAAGGGACCTTAAAATTCATCCAGTTCCACCCCTGCCATGGCAGGGACACCTTCCAGTGTCCCATGGTGGCTCCAAGTCCCATCCAACCTGACCTTGGACACTTCCAGCCACAGCTTCTCTGGGAAATCCATTACAGGGCCTCCCCATCCTCACAGGGAAGAATTTCTTCCCAATATCCAACCTAAACTTCCCTTCTTTCAGCAGTCTCTCTCCATATTTCTTGTTGGCTCATTCAGGCATGGAAGGAAGACCACAGTTAGATCACCCCGAAGTTTGATTACCCCAAATCTCTCCCAGCAGAGCTGCTCCATCCCTCTCCTCACCTTGGTGCCTCCTCTGGACGTGCTCCAGCAGCTCCATGCAGTCCATCCACAATTTTCCCTCCCACTGCTGGATTGGAGTAGGGGTCTCCCTGCCACGGAGTGTGTGAGGATTTTTGGGATGTGGAGGCAGCACAGGGCACATCTCCCATGTCCCCTCCTGGCAGTGCTGGCTGGGTCACCTCTGGCAGCCTCCCCAGGTGCTGAGCTCACCTGGAGGGACACCTGGCCCTGCAGGTATTCATTTGTGCATCGAGTTTTCAGCCAATTTATAGATAGATAAATACAGGGCTTGGTTTTTTGGTTTTTTTTTTTTTTTTTTTTTTTTTTTTTGGTAAGATAGCCCTAATAAACTATTTCTGAATTCCTTCCAACATGAAGACTGAAGGCAAAAGGTTCTGTCTGCACTCAGCCTGGCTGCCAGCAGTGCCTGCAGTAATTCCATAGTGCTCTGCCCAGCCTGGGGTGATCCCATTGTCCCTGGAGGTTTCCCACTCTTCCTGGAGTGATCCCATTGTCCCTGGAACGATCCCATTATTCCTGAAGTGATCCCCCTGTCCCTGGAGGGATCCCACTGTCCCTGAAGGGATCCCATTGTCCCTGGAATGATCCTATCATCTCTGGAGGGATCCCATTACCTCTGAAGCAATCCCATTATCTCTGGAGTGATTCCACTGTCCTTGAAGTGATCCCATTGTCCCTGGAGGGATCCCACTGTCCCTGGAGCAATCCCATTATTCCTAAAGTGATCTCCCTGTCCCTGGAGCAATCCCATTGTCCCTAAAGCAATTCCATTGTCCCTGGAGTGATCCTATTGTCTATGGAGTGATCCCATTGTCCCTAAAGTGACTCCATTATCACTGAAGTGATCCCACTACCCCTGGAGAGTTCCCACTGTCCCTGAAGGGATCCCATTATCCCTGGATGGATCCCACTGTCCCTGGAGCAATCCCATTATTCCTAAAGTGATCTCCCTGTCCCTGGAGCAATCCCATTGTCCCTGAAGGGATCCCATTATCTCTGGATGGATCCCATATCCCTGGAGCAATCCCATAATCCTTGAAGTGATCCCATTGTCCTTGAAGGGATCCCACTGTCCCTGGAGGGATCCCACTGTCCCTGAAGTGATCTCATTGTGTCTGGAATGATCCCATTGTCCCTGGAGCAATCCCACTGCCCCTGGATGGTTCCCATTATCCCTGGAACGATCCCACTGTCCCTGAAGGGATCCCATTATTCCTGGATGGATCCCATTATCCCTGGAGCAATCCCACTGTCACTGGATTGATCCCTCTGTCCCATTGTTTCTGGAATGATCCCATTATCCCCAGAGCGCTCCCCCTGTCCCAGCCTGTGCCAGGTGGGTGGGATCAGCGGGGCAGGCTCGGCTCCCAGCAGGAAAGGGTTAACTGCCAGGGCCGAGCACAAACAGAGATGCGAGCAAACAGTCCCGGGCAGAAACCGGAGCCATCACTTCCCTCTAATGAAAACCAGATTCACTCCTCCAACAATCATCCCACTGTTCCCTCCCTGCCCAGGAACGGGACTTTTGTTTCTCCTAAAAATAAAAAATAAAATAAAATAAAAATCCCCGAACCCCTATGTTCTATTTCTAAGGATAATCTATTTTATCATCTGGGTAAGGGAAAAAATAAAGTTAATTTTGTTTTCCAGGTCAAACAAAAGGGAGTTTGCAGTGCTGTCAGTTCAGATCTGAGTGGGAATTAATTCAGATAAAGTAACTGGAATTGCACTAGTTAAGATCTTAAATGTTTGCTGAATTCTTCTTTTTTATTATTTTAGAGGGGGGAACAGGTATAAAGGCTATTTGGAGAGAGAATTAATTCCATTTTGGTAAGCAGATCTTGTTTCCTTGCACCAGCTCCATGCAGCCCTCTCCTTCCACATCAAAAGGGAGACTCGACCTGAGAAATCTTTATTATCATTTATTAATATTTATTAATATTTATTGATATTTATTATTTATTGATATTCATTAATTTTGATTATTATTATTATTTATGGTGGCCAATTGGGCTGCCAGATTTGGATTTTTCTGGTGTGGATCTCACTGGCCCTTCACAGACCAGAATCCCATTTTGGATTGCTCTAGCCAGACTCAAAGTGACCAAAAGTGACAGATTTTTTTGGGAAACTCAGTCTATTTTCAGCAGAACCTTGTAAAATATGGTTCTTTCAGACACTTTTGCTTGAAGTGTGAATATTTTTGCACGTCCCTGTTGGGTGTCACATCTCTGTGTTTCTGGGGTGCCACTGAGAGCTTTCAGTGCCTGCCCTCGTGAGCAGCACTGGCTCAGCTTTAACAACCTGATCAAAACAAGCAGTGCTGAGCCTTTTCTTCAGCTGTTGGTTTGGATTTCATGCTTTGGGTGAGGAGAGAACAGGATTCTGATTTGACTGCGAAAAAATCAGAATTCAGACTTTTATCTCCCCGAGCATTTCCCTTGAACAGGCAAATCAACTGGGAGCTCTTTATGAATTTCCCCTGGCCCTTGATATCTCCCAACAACTGAGCTGTTCTCTGGGAAGGCAAGCACTTCAACTCACACAAATCCCCCTGTGCTTTTTAAACAGGGTCCAGAGAGACATTTATTTTGGCTACAACAATATTTTCCTTTTATTGCTGCTCTGAGATTCAACATTTCCAGAAATAACTTCTGAAAGATGCTGAGGGTCTGGGGTGTAGGTGTTGTCAGACAGAGCAGGGAAGGCTTTTACAATGCACACTGTGTGCTAAGTCTGATTTTAAGAAGCAAAGAGCTGGGTTGGGGGACTGGAGTAGCTTTTCCAAGTAATTTGTTGTGAGTCATTAGGAAATAACACCCATTCCTACAGAGCTGCTATCCCTTAAATTCACTGGGAAGGGATTACTGGGTGCATCTGATGATCTCTCACTGATGGTTTGGGTTTGAGTTTCTTCTGAGCGGGCTCATCAGCCTACATGGGATGATTTCTAAAGCTGTATTTTGGGGGGGGGGAGATTGAAGATATTGAGTGATATTTAATTGACTAAAATCAGGAATCAACAGATTGTTTGCTCTCCTAAACCTAAGGGCCTGTTTGTCTCTTGACATTTTCCCAATTATTTCCCAAATTACCCTTCAGCACACCCCAAGTGTCAGCATCCCTTGCTCTGATTGGGTTTGCCTGGAACCAGGTGGTTTGGGCTCAGAAAATGCAATTCCAGCCTGTGCCCATTTTCCATTCCCACCTGTGCCTGTTGCAGACATGTCCTGGATGCTTGGGCAGTTGTGATTTTTAGGATCATAAAGTCACAGAATCCTGGAATGGTTTGGTTTGGAAGGGATCTAAAACCTCATCCAGTTCCACCCCTGCCATGGCAGGGACACCTTCCACTGTCCCAGGCTGCTCCAAGCCCTGTCCAACCTGGCCTTGGACTCTTCCAGGGATGGGGCAGCCAGAGTTTCTCTGGGAAATCCATTCCAGGATCTCTCCATCCTCCCAGGGAAGGATTTCTTCTCCATACCAAATTTATTGGACTCCAATTAATGGTACCAGGTCCTTCCCTGCAGGGCTGCTCTGCTGGGAACTGCTCAGTGATTTGCCTTTCCATGGGGCTGCAAGAAAACCTGCAGTGCTGCATGGCTGTGCATCAATTTTGGGATTTCTGGGAGCATTCCATGCTTTGGGGACTTCCCTGTAGGGCTTTTCTTCTGAGAACCCCTCAGTGCTTTGTATTTCCAGTGCTGTAGGGCTGTGTAATAATCTTTGGGGTTTTTTGGGGCATTCCATGCTTTGAGGCCCTCCTTCGCAGGCACAAATTGACATTTCCATGAGGCTGCAAGAAACCTGCAATGCTGCATGTCTGTGCTTCAATTTTTGGGTTTTTTTTGGGGCCATTCCATGCTTTGGGGGCTTCCCTGAAGGACTTTTCTTCTGGGAACAGCTCAGTGCTTTGCATTTCCATGGGGCTGCAAGAAAACCTGCAGTGCTGCATGGCTGTGCATCAATTTTTGGGTTTTTAGGGCCATTCCACCGGGGAGCAGATGTGTGGGTCTGTCTGGCTGAGGGGGGAAGGTGCTGAACATGCGTTCATGAAGAGCCCAGTGTTCAAAGAGAGCTGCATCACTTCCCATTCATTTCTGCAACACTCCCAAATGTGCTGACCCAAGCCAAAAGCTCTCCTCTCCCTTCTGCTGCTGGGGAGGGGCTGGGGATTTGTGAATGTGTGAAAGTATTAGCTGCCAGTTATAACTGGAATGGAGCCTAGAGGAACCCAAATCCTTCAGCAGGAAAGTTTGTAATACATTATCTCTGGAATTGGCCCAGCTTTCAAAACCAGGAAGCATTAATAGGAATAAATGTGAGCGCCATTAGCACTTCCAAAGGCCGTGATTTATTGGCCATTTTGGTTGCAAAATATTGTTTAGCTGCATAATCTTGTTCATTTAAATAGGAAATGTCATCAATGGATTAGTTTATTAAATACACAGACTGCAAGTGAGGGAATTCCTTCAACTCCCAGCCAGAGCAGGCAGGCACTGTGCACTGTCTCTGCAGTCCCTAGCTCTGGGACATTTTCTGCTTTGAAGGGATTTTGGAGATTTTTAAGAGGAATTAAAGCAGAAGAGTTTGGCCTGAGGGACGCTGGGCATGGGCATCACCAGAGCAGCAGTGGAGGGGCTGGCACTGCCTGGGTGTGAGCAGGGAGGGCTGGGATGGAGTGCCAGGATTTGGGGCTTTCTGCTCCTGTCAGGGTCTGGTTTGTTCTGCTGGGCATGAAACTGGATCCCTGCCCTGGCTCCAGGAGAGAGCAAAGCTGCTGGGGTGGGAGGGACAGGGAGGGCTGGGATCAGAAAGGGATGGGATCAGGACGGGCTGGCATCACAAAAGGCTGGGATCAGGCTGGGCTGAGATCAGGGAGAGCTGGGATCAGGCCAGGATGGGATCAGGCTGGGATGGGATCAGGAAGGGCTGGGATGGGATCAGGTTGGGATGGGATCACACAAGGCTGGGATCAGGAAGGGCTGGGATCAGGCAGAGCTGGAATTACACAGGGTTGGGATCAGGAAGGGCTGGGATCAGGCTGGGCTGAGATCAGGGAGAGCTGGGATCAGGCAGGGATGGGACCACAAAAGACAGGGATCAGGCTGGGCTGGGATCACTCAGAGCTGGGATCACACAGGGCTGGGATTACAAAAGGCTGGGATCAGGCAAAGCTGGGATCACACAAAATTGGGCTCAGGTAGGCCTGGGATCTGGAAAGGCCAGGACGACACAAAACTGGGATCAGGAAGGGCTAGGATCACACAGGGCTAGGATCACACAGGGCTAGGATCACACAGGGCTAGGATCAGGCAGAGCTGGGATCACACAGAGCTGGGATCACTCATGGCTGGTTTAGGGTTGGTGCTGTCACAATCTCCCAGGGTGTCCCAACACAACCCTGTTCTCTCAATATTTGTGCCCAAAATCCTCCAAGGATTCTGAAGATCCTGATCTTGCTGCAGTTCTGTTTTCTCCCAGCAAATCAAGCTCCACTCTCCCAGCACGTCTCTTACAACTCAGAGGAAACATTTACCTCAATAAAACACGGCCATGCTCTAGTTCAGTGGGAGCCAGCAGCTGCCCAGTGCCCATTTCTATCTCGTTATCTGCAGAGTTTTACTCTCCAGCTGCCTGATTCATGCAGGCAATGCTAATTACACTGCCTTTTTTTCCTAGTACAAGATATTCCTTTCCCCCTAATGTCCTGCCCCTGTAGTCAGTCTGTTCCCTGTAAAACCCTCTCCTTCCCTCTCCTCCTTTGATCTCCTGGTTAGGGTTCACCTCCTTCATTTTTTGCAATTACCAGTCTGCAGTGAGGATGGCCCTGACCTTTCTGCAGCAGTCTGGCAGACACATGGGGCAGGAAGCTTGGCTTTTATTTCAGCCTTTTCCACGATCCATCTTGGATGGATTACAACAGTAGCAGCTCTGACTGTCTTGGAGCCCTTTTTGTGATAAACAGAGGTAACCTCAGAGACACAGGGAAATGTGCAGCAGGCTGGGGCCAGGCTGAATGGGCACATTTTTGGTGGCTAATCAGATGCAAAAGCCCCTCATGGTCTCTATGTTGCTGTACTGGGAGGAATTTCTTTTATATCAAGTTCAGCAGTTCCTCCAGAGCACAATCTGTTCTGGGGAAGAATCCACAGGGATGTCAATACAGCAAATGAGTCATTTGCTTCCAAAAAAAAAAAGAAAAAAAAAAGAGAAAACTTCCTTCTGTTCTGCTGCTGCTTCGCTGCATTCTTCTGATTTCCAAGTTTTGAATCTACAGCAGCAGCAGAAGAGGCAAAATAAATCAAACTGCCAGAAAAACTGTGCCAAAGATTAGGGTGGATCTTGGGATTTGTGTTTGGATCTCAGTGAGATGGGTGGGTTTATTAGGAAGAGGATGAGTTTGTCTGGCAAACTGAAAGAAGGGGAATTCAGGGAAGAAATCCTTCCCTGGCACAGGGTGCCCAGAGCAGCTGTGATCCCTGGAAATGTCCAAGGCCAGGCTGGACAGGGCTTGAAGCACCCTGGGACAGTGGAAGTTGTCCCTGCCATGGCAAGGGTGGAATAAGATGATTTTTAAAATCCTTTCCAAGCCCAACCATTCTGCCAAACTTCTCTGGGCAATCCGTGCCAGGACCTCCCCACCCTGATGGGGAAGATTTTTTTTTTTTTTTTCATAATATCTGTATTTTTATTTTCAAAATAGTAATAAAATAATAAATAATAAAATAATATCTGCTGTAACCCTGCTCTGGGCCAGTTTGGAGCCAACCCCCTGCTCCTGGCATCTCCTTTGAAAGCTGCTGGGATTGATGGCAGCAAGAAAAAGTGAAGACAGGCTCCTGTGTGAGGGGAGGGGGAGATGAGCCTGCAGAATGACATTCTAACTTTACCTGCTGGCTGGAGGTATCTGTGGATTTAAATGACATCTCAGGGGACAGTATCAAACTTCTGAATTCCATTCATCCATCAGATGGGGAGAACAAGCCCTGGCTTTCAGTCAGGCGGGAGCTGGAGATTTCTCCTGCAGTAAATGAGCTCAGACCACACAGATAAAGAACGTCTTCTGTTCCATCTGAAAACATTTCAGGGGAGAATCATCTGTCACTTGGCTCCGGGCTGAGGCCTCTCAGCTCCCCCTGAGGTGCAGAGGCCGCCACAACAGGGAGGCTTTTCAAACCCTTCCCAGTCCTTCATTCCATTGGAACCTCCAGAATTTGCTCCTTGGAGTTTAAAGCAAATTGCCCAGAGAAGGAAAACTGCAATAATTCCACTGCAGGCATCAATTCCCTGGGCTGGGTCACCCCTGAGCCCTGGGTTTGGAATTTAAAGTCCCTTTATTTTTATTCCCCTCCATCAAGGGTTCTTCTATGCTGACCAAACCCCAAAGTAAAGGAGATTTTGCATGGAGAGTTCATCCCCTCACTCACCTGTGTTATTTCAAATTCCATTGGAACCTCCAGAATTTGCTCCCCAGAGTTAAAAGCAAATTGCCCAGAGAAGGAAAACTGCAATAATTCCACTGCAGGCACCAAGGGAAGGCTGGGCTGGGTCCTGGGTTTGGAATTTAAAGTCTCTTCATTTTTTTCTCTCCATCAAGGGAGAGAAACAAAAAACCCCAAAATGCAGACCAACCTTCTATACAGACCAAACCCCAAACTAAAGGAGATTTTGCATGGGGAGTTCATCCCCTCACTCATCTGTGTAATTTTGAATTTTATCAGGGTTCAGGTGTAATTTTTATTGTTAGAATAAGTGAAATTGAGTAAATGTGCCACTTAATACCAGCCCAGTGCAGGCAGGGAGCTGTAATTTAGAATAACCTCTGGGGAAGAACCAAACCTTCCCATGTCAGCCCAACTACAGGGGCTGTGATTTTGGAAAGTTTTTCCACAGTTTTTATACCACTTTATACCAGGCAGACTGGCTGGTCCTGCAGGTGGTGAAGCCTTTTTTTAATATTAAAAACTGTTAATTCACCAAAAAGTTCTGTTCAGGAGGTGGAGGCTGATCACAAATTTGCTAAATTCTAATATATATTTTTAACTGAATGAAAAATACACTTTAAAATGTCAGAAATCCTTTTCAGAGAGGGGTTTAGAACATGATTCTCCCATACTTTCATTTCCCAGTGGCTTTGAGACACTCCCACCTGGGGCTCCCACCGACTGCCTTGTTTAATATCTCACTTTGTCTGAATAATGACATTTTTATTTGGTGAAGGGGGATAACAGCTTTTCCAGGGAATGGAGATCTGAAGGGGATCAGTGGAAAAGGGCACTGAGGCACGGGACAAAAGCTCCAGGAGTGTTGGGAGCCCTGGGGCTCCTTCATTGCCCTCAAATTAAAAAGTGGGTGCAGAAGTGGCAGAGAAGAAGTTCCCCCAAGATAAAATCACTTAAAGATCAAACTTGGTCTTTTTGGCTTCATTTTAAAGAAGAACAAATTTAAACACAAATATTTTCAACACAAACATTTTCAACACAAACAAATGTGAAATTCCATCACAATCCCAACCTTCCAAACCCAAAAATCACCAGAAAACTCCATGTCTGGGTGGGTTGGTTTTTTTGGGTTATTTGGGTTCTTTTTTTTTTTTTGTTAGTTTTGGGTTTTTTTGTTTTTTTTTTTTTTGTGGGAGATTTTTTTTTTGTTTGGTTTGGTTTTTTTGGGGTTTTTTGTTTTTTTGTTTGTTTGGCTTTTTGTTATTGTTTTTTGTTTGGTTTGGTTGTTTGTTTGGGCTATTGGTTTTTTGTTTATTTTATTATTTTAGTTTTTGGGGGTTTTTTGTTTGGTGTGGTTTTGTTGTTGTTGTTGGTTTTGGTTTTGGTTTCTTGGGGTTTTTTTGTTAAATATTTCAACATGATTCCCAGAACAAATAACTTTGCCTAAACCAGAGATAAGGATCTGCAATGTGAATCACGGGCTCGTTTTCGTTGAAAGCTGCCATGGAAACAGATCCCCGCGTTAACTCGGATATCTCCAAAGGCTCCATCCATCGGAACACACGATCCTAATGATTTCCACCCAATTCCCACCAATGTGGGTCAGGCACAGCTCTGGATCCCAGAAAAATGCGTTCCTCATGTGTTTATAGGTGATTTTTCATGCAGAATGAGGCAAACACACCTCAGGGAGAAAAAAGGGGCAGCAGGCAGAGTTTTCAAGCAGAATTTCGTTTGAATTAAAATAAAAAGCAACTTTTTAAATCCAAACTGTCAGGCTGGTTAACTTTGCATCCCAAGCAGGCAGAGATAGATTTTCATCTTTGCAGAGCCTTAGTTAGTGGTTCCTGGCACATTACATTAACTAATTTGAGATCGAATTATCAAATTTGCTCATTGCTGCTAGCACTAATTTGAAACCTTACAATAAAGAACAGTTTGAGAGGCAGATGAAAGGTTGCCACCCACAGAGGCTCCAAGACCTGTCCCTGGTGTATCACAGCAAGGTTCGGAAAGATTTGGGGTAATTGCAGTCATGAGCTGGAGTTGATTGAAGAAAATTATACCCCAGTTTTTTACTACAAGCTTTTTTTTTTTCCTCTCCCCCCCTTTTTTTTCTTCCTTTTATTGTGTGTGTGGCTTTTCTTAAATTGTGCTGGGAAACACCATTACAGGGGGGACAAAGTGTTGCAATTTTTAATAACTTCATTAAAACTTCTCTTAATTTGCTTGAAGTTTTAACGCTGCCGAAATCCTGAAGGATTCTTTATGTACAAGTTACCTGTGTTTTCCAAGAGGTTTTAAATTTTATTGTCTCTGAGGTTTTTGTGTTTGCTAAACTTCCAGGCAAAACCACATTAACGATGTCAAATCTTTCACGTCTCGTTAGCAAAGCTCTTGTGGCCTTTCTAAGTCTCGGTTTTATGAGGAAGGCTCCTCAATTGCTGGGTTTGAAAATGATAATTGTGAGCTGAGAGCAATTTCCTAAACATTTCCTAACCGGCTAGAAAAGTGATGCAGCAGTTTCTCCGCTGCTTGCTTGAATTACCATCCTCAAAGAACTTGCATTTTTAACAAGTTCTGCAGGCTTGGAGCAGTGGGGGTCCTGAGAGAGGCATTTTCTTTCTGACCTTCCTGAGATAAATAATTAAGATGGAGTCTAGATAAAGATCACTGTCAAAGGTGAGGGGTCAGCCCGGCTGCCTGACCTGAGCGCTGGAATTGCCCCGTGTGCTGCAGCACAGCCTCACAGGCAGCTGGGTGTCAGCAGGAAACAAAAGTTTGGGGCTCTGTGAATAGGCAGAGCTCTGGGAAAGGAGAGGGAGGGGAGTGAAGGTCTCTGTTGGCACTGCAGATTCACCAAATGGAGGGGTTTCAACCCAAAATGTCCCTCTCCGGTCAAATGAAAGGGAACAGGTGAGGGGGTGCTAACAAGGGTTAGAATTTGGAGAGTGCAAAGGTTGAAATCAGAGAATCAAGGAGTGAGTTGGGTTGAGAGGAACCTTAAAAAACATCCAGTGCCACCTCCTGCCATGGCAGGGACACCTTCCACTGTCCCAGGGTGCTCCAAGCCCTGTCCAAGCTGACCTTGGGCACTTCCAGGGATCCAGGGGCAGCCACAGCTTCTCTGAAAATCCATTCCCACCATCCCAGGGAAGAATTCCTTCCCAATATCCCATCCAGCCCTACTCTCTGTCACTTTGAAGCCATTCCCTGCTCAGTGAGGATGCTCAGACACCCCGAGGCCCCTCAGCACTGTGCTGGGCCAGCCCCAACCCAGCAGTGGCTCCTGTGGGAATTCCTGGGTGCCCAGGCTTCTTTTACATCACATTTTCATCTGGGAAGAAACCTGAGGAGATCACAGAAGGCCCTGGGGTGGGAATGACCTCTTGGAACTCCCTGTAAGGAGAATCATCCCTCTCTGCCCCGCTTCCAGTGCTGGGTCAGGAGATCTCACTCCATGAGCAGCAGTGAAGGTTTAGGAGCAGTTTGGAAAATGCTGATAATGAACTCATAGAATCACAAGGTTGGAAGAGACCTTCATGAAATCCAACCCAGCCCAAACACCTCAACTAAACCCTGGCACCCAGTGCCACATCCAGGCTTTGTTAAACACACTCAGGGATGGTGACTCCACACATCCCTGGGCAAAACATTCCAATATTTTATCACTTTTTGCATAAAAAACTTTTTCCTAACATCCAACCTATATTTCCTTTGGTGGAACTTCAGGCTGTGTCCCCTGGTTCTGTCAGCTCCTGGAGAAAGAGCCCAGCCTCACCCGAGCACAGGCCCCATCACCAACCACGAACCAGGATGTGAGAAGGGGAAAAACAAGGAAAAAAATCCACCTCCCCATCCCTCCCTATTTCTGGGCTTGCCTTGTTTCCCAAACTCTGCTTTGGATGATGTTCTTATCAAACACTCCAAATATTGGGGTTCACCCCCTCACAGCTGCAGGCCCCCAAAAGGAGCAGCTTTGCCCCTGTTCCTGCCAGCTCTGAGTAGCACCTGCAGGTTCCCACTTTTTGTGGGGTTTGGAGCACATCCAGCCCGGGGTGCCCTCACTCTGGGGGTGCCTGGGCTGATCCCCCTTTATCCAGAGAGGGAAGGAAGGAGCTGTGCCTTTAACTGTCCCTGCAAGGCCTCTGCAGCCTGGGCTGCTCTTGTTTTGAAGAGGGAGCGCTCGGGGGCTCGTTCCAGAGCTCAGTGACAGAGAGGAAACAGGGCCAGGAATAAATGGCCTGTTGATTTACTCAAGTTACATCATTTTCTTCCCCTCAAGAGCCTATAAATCTCACGCTCCTTGTAAAAACAGAATTTAAAAACAATTGAGAGCTTCTGAGACGACCCCATAGCTTCCCTCCGAATATAGAGCTGCCTTTCACAGCCTGGCCCACTTGTTTCATATTAGATACTGGGAGCCCTGCTCCCAGCTAAGCAGCAGAAGCTGTTAAGATATTTTATAGTCATCCTAGTGGTTCAGATAACACTCTCCCCATACACAGGGAGCCAAAAAGCAGCTTCCTGGCCTGGCCATGCAGCGCCGAGTTGTTCATTCACATTTGGGGTTCTCCTCTCCCCACGAATATTTCTGATCAAAGGCACCCAGGCTGGCAGAGGTGTCTCTGTTAAAAAGTGGATTCTTCTGATTATTGCACAATTTATGGCCTCTCAGCCCTGAGGGTTTGCTTTTGAAGAAAAGTGTTCATTTGTTGAGGTGGCTGTGGCTGTGGTAGTTTTGCTTTCAGGCTCGCGGCCCAAGAGATTTTTAAATTCAACAAGGATTTGGTTTGGGGTTTTTTTTGTCATTTTGGTGTTTTTTCATAGCTGGTGTGACACAGAGAGCTGAGTTCATATTCTGGAGGGGCATCAGTGTCTGGGGTTGAAACAAAGGGTCTGTAGATATTTGAAATGCTCCAGGTGAGGGGTTTTGCACCATTTCTCCCCTCTGAATTAAGAACTGACCAGAAACTGGGATTTCATTCCTCTAATGTCAGCAGCCAGGTCTCCAGGATAATTTTTCTAATTGTTATGTGAGGATGTGGAGCTAATGGAGCAAGGACTGGTGCTCTACATCTGAATGGTGCTTAATCAGTGGCAATGAAAAGCCAGTTCTGGAGGCTCAGGGTACCCTGAGGAAACATCAGGGGCTTTTCTCAGTGTGTTTGCAGCCCTTTGCCAGCTGTGACATCCAGAGATCTCCAGGAGGCATTTCTCAGCCCAATCCAAGCTTTCCAGTAGCCAAATCCAAATTTTCACCCCAAATCAGGAGCTTTTCCCAGTGTGTTTGCAGCCCTTTGCCAGCTGTGCAGCAATGTGATGTCCAGCAATATCCAAGAGGCATTTCTCAGCCCAATTCAAGCTTTCCAGTGGCCAAATCCAAATTTTCACACCAAATCTCCGAAGTTCTGCTTTTGTAATCACAGCTGATATGTGTAAAGTGGCTTCTATATTATTAGATCTGTAAATACATAAAAATTTGTAATTTAAACTACTTTTTAACGCATGAAATGTGAGCGAAGATTGTTCTTTTCATTCAGGGAGTGTGCTGCTTGCTTCTCTTGGCTGAACTGGAGATGGGAGTTTGTATTTCCCTATCAAGGGATGCTTTGATGCTGATATTGTGGTTAAGTGCAGGAAAAGCAGAACTAAACAATGAAAACCAGCAATTCCTTCTAGGCTGATTTTCTTTCTTTTTTTTTTTTTTAGCCCCCCAATAAAAGAAATAAACAGACAAGCTGACACAAGCTGGGAAATGCAGCTTGGCTCGTGCTGGCTCGCTGCCACCCCAGCACAGGGGTGAGGGAGAGGGAATCCCTGCAGGCACAACTCACACAAACTAAGTGGATTTCCTTATCATTTATGAAAACAAAAAAAGAAGGTATCTGATGAATCACTGGCTGGATTGAGGGCTGCACAGGGACAGTTGCAGCAGCGCTTTTCTCGTGTGCTGGCTCCTGATTCCAATTTGCACTTTTCCTTTTAGGAGTTTCCAAAGGATTCCGTGGCTGGGTTAGAACAGCTGGGAGATGTTTCCCTCCCCAGACCTTTCAGTCTGGTGAAATTCTCTTATTCCAGGAAGATGCCCATAGAAATTTAGACATGCCTAGCCAGAAACTTAACATTGAATCGATGTATATAGATACACACATATCTAAAATATCTGTATTTATAGGGATAGCTATGGATGGTTTGTGGAAGTTGCTGCCAACCAATAATTTTGAACTTGACTTTGGGCTGTCCTTACGGCTTTGATTTTGGAGAGGGATTTTCAGGAGGGTAAATGTCATCAAATCTAGTCCAGTTTACTGTGATATTCAGGAGTAGGGCTGGATATTAAAGTATTTTCCTTATGCTGACAAAATTTGCTTTCTTTTCATTCCCAAATACTGCCTAAAAATGAGGAGCATTCTCTTATGTATTATGTAACTTCATATTTGCAGTGTTGTGAAATGGAGTTTGGAGGTTTTTTAAACTGGAATTTGCTTTTTTTGCCTTTTTTTCACTTCTTTCCCATTGCCTGCTGTTCCCAATGTGCTGGTTTGTGCAAGGGATTGCTTTGTGTCTTGCAAATTTGTCAGGTGTGGTGAACCCCCTGACTGTCAGTGCAGCCTCTGAACCAGAGCTGGGGATCACAGAGGGGTTCTGAGCCCCTGACACACCTAAAAGAGCTTTGGGAGCCCATCCCAATAATCCCAGAAGGTGCTTTTGGGTGAATAATGTGGGGATTGGCTTCTGACTGCTGTGGTTTTCAGAGGAAAACTTTAGTTTGCCTGTTTTTGGAGCAGAACTACAAATAGTGTAATTTTGGGGGGTTTATGTTCATCAATCCCATATTTAATCTTTTTTTAAGTACCTCTATAACTTTTTAATGTACTTCCACCACAGTTTCTGTTTTGATGTGGGTGCAAACTGCTTTGTGTGTGGTTTTGTGCATGACTGCAGTGGCAAAAGCCTTGGGTGACTCTCAGCACCCCAGTGTTGTTCTCGTGCCTCTGGTACATATTTCCCATTATTTTTATCTCTTTTCCTGGCCCAGCACTGTAAAGCAGGTTGAAAATCTACTTCACATCCCTGCTGTGTGCAGCAGAGCCCCCTGTTTTCCCCCCATCTCCCCCTCCAGGGGGAACAATGCCTGTTTCCACATCTCCAGCAACCACCCAGTGGCACAGTTGGGCGAGCAGAGGCAGGTTCTGAATCCGCCAGTGTTTCCTTTCAGCAGGGCATTAAAAAGCAGCTAAAAAAGAGACCTCACAGATGCCAGGAGCTGTTGAGCATTGAGTTGTAGCCTCCATGGAGCTTCAGTGCCTCCGTGGGCAGACAGGCAGGGGTTTTCATGCTGTTTGACAGTTATCTCCCCAGCAGCATTACTGGGCTCATACATCTCCTTTCAGCAGCTCCAGATAGAGCTGACAGCAGGGGGATTCTGTTTTGTCTCAGGGAAGGAAAGGAAAAAAAAACCAAAAAGGTGGTCTTGAGGCAGCAGCCAAGGCCACACTGGAGCAGCAAGGGGCACAATGTCTCCTCTGTCTCAGGGAGAAAATAGCTCCTGACAGGAATCAGCTTTCAGTCAACTGGCAGGCATCTGTCCTGCTGGGGGGCCTGGGCTGTGAGCTGGGGTGGAGGTAACTGGGATGGAGATAACTGGGATGGGGATTATAATGGAGATTGAGATGATAACTGTGATGGGGTAACTGGGATGGAGACAACCTGGGATGGGGATTATAATGGAGATTGAGATGATAACTGTGATGGGGTAACTGGGATGGAGACAACCTGGGATGGAGATATGTGGGATGGAGATAACTGGGATGGGGATTATAATGGAGCTAGAGATGATAACCATGATGGGGATAACTGAGATGGAGATATCTGAGATAGGGATAACTGTGAGAGGAATAAGTGGAATGGGGATAACTGGGATGGAGATGATAATGGAGATGGAGACAATAACTGGGATGGAGATGATAATGGAGATGGAGATAATAACTGGGATGGAGATAACTGGGATGGAGATAACCTGGGATGGAGATAACCTGGGATGGAGATAACAGGGATAGAGGTAACCTGGAATGGAGATAACTGAGATTGACATAAATGGCATGGAGATAATTGCAAGAGGGATAACTGGAATGGGGATAGCTAGGATGGGGATAACTGGGATAGAGATAACTGTGATGGAGGTGATAATGGAGATGGAGATGATAACTATGATGGAGATAACTGGGATTAGGATAAGTGGGATGGAGATCATAACTGTGATAGGGATAACTGGGATGGGGATAACTGAGATGGAGATATCCCAGGATGGAGATAACTGTGATAGAGATAATCTGGGATGGAGAAAACCAGAAACATTCTTCCAAACTATTCCTTCAGTTCTTACCCAATATTTAATGTAAAAGGGGTGGAAACTCTCAAATCCTTTGGAAGGAGGAGTCTGGCTCTTGCAGGAGGGCAAGGAGATTTTTCCTGTTCTCTAAGGATTGCTATAGGATTCTTAGGGAAGGGTGAGATTTTTTGGGATAATATTTATATTTTTCTCTTTCATCCCAAAGAAAACTGAAAACCCTGACATCATTCCTGCCCCAGCCCTGGGCTGTCCATGCCCTGCCCTCCAACCCAGGGTTTGCTGCTCCTGCTCCTTCCTCACCTGCCTGGGGTCTGGAGCAGTGACAAAAATAAAGAGGAGACAACACCCAGAGCTCCTCACGAGTTCAAAGGGCCCCAGACACGTTGTCCAGGGCAGGCTCCTGCTGCTATCTGGGACATGACATAGTCTGCCCAACAATTTGGGGACAACTGTGCACTGTCACCTCGCGCTGTCCCGCTGGGGCACAGGCGCAGAAATGCCTGCGTGTCACTTTTATCTGAGCCTGCAGCCTGAGCCAAGGGGACAGGGGTGGCACTGACTCATTTTTAATAATTAAAATAATTATCATTATCTCAATATTAATATTAATATTAATATTAGTAATAAACAATTATTAAAATTATTAGTAACATTATAATTAATATTAATATTTTAAATAATATTTATAATAAATACTGTGTATTTAAGCACTTTTGTTATCAGGCTTGCAGTTTTTGTGTGGCACCTGAGCCAAGGGGACAAAACCCAGAAACACTGGCTCCTTTTTAATAAATAAAATAATAAAATTATTATTATTATTATTATTATTATTATTATTATTATTATTATTATTATTATTATTATTATTATTATTATTTTAAACCTTACTTTTAAAATATTATTTTTTAATAAATGGCCATGGAATTCTGGATGGTTTTCCTTAGCTTAGAAGAAATTGTAGCAAAAATTTCAATAACTATAGATTTAACAACTTTTGCTATCAGGCTTGGAGTTTTTGTGAGGTCTGAATTTGCAGATTATGAAGTAGAAGTGCAGGCTGAGGATCTGCTCTCACACCAGGACAGTGCCCAGCCTCTGAACAGAGCCTGAGCCCAAAGGGTAACACATTCTTTAAACAAATTTTGTAAAAAAAAAAAAAAAAAAAAAAAAAAAAAAACACGAAACCCAAAAATCCTTGGCTTTCTGAAGGCTGACAGTTAATTTTAATGGGAAAAAGTTGAAATATTATCTCACCAATGAGTGTTTTTCCTCCCAAACCCTTCCCAGGGCACATCTATTTCTGCCACTCGAGGCTTTCAGGGGCACTCGTGCTGTCGTTCCCTTAATTGTCTCGAGTCCTTTCCCCAGCGAAGCTCCTCAGCTCAAGAGCTCTGGCTGTGAGAGCTGATAAAGCCCCTCCACAGCCAGCCTGGGGCTGACAGCCAGTCTGATAAGAGCTGCTCTGCAGTGCATCCTCAGGCAAGGAGTGAATTTTGGGTTCAGCCACAGAGAACATCCCCCAAACCCACCCATTTTATTGCTGAAATCCCCCATAATTCGAGGCAATTCTGATTTGGGGTGCTGATTTCTCAGATCTGTTCCTAAAAGGCAGATTGCTGTATTAAAGGTACATTTCAAAAGGTTTTTCAGCTTGAGATTCTCTTCAACAACCCAATAAGGAACTAGAAGATGATGTTCTCTTTTATTCCCTCAAGAGCCAGAGCCAAATGACTTTGCCACCTGTTTGGTGCTGGCAGAAAGAAAACCCTATTTTTCCAGCCATAAGCCAAATTTTGGGTTCAACCACAGAGAGCATCCCCCAAACCCACCCATTCTTATTGCTGAAATTCCCCATAATTCGAGATAATTCTGATTTGGGTGCAGATAAACTCCTGATTTCTCAGATCTGCTGCTAAAGGGCAGATTGCTTTATAAAAGGTACATTTTAAAGGGGTTTTACAGCTTGAGATTTGTCTCTTCGACACCCCACCAAGGAAGCAGAAGATGATGTTCTCTTTTATTCCCTCAAGAGTCAGAGCCAAATGACTTTGCCACCTGTTTGGTGCTGGCAGAAAGAAAACCCTGTGTTTCCAGCCATGATTCGGGGTCAAGAGGTAAGGAGATAAGGCCCCTCTTTTGTGAATGGCAGCTTGACTTTCAGCGAGCAGGAAGTGGGAATGAAAGCAGGAGAATGGCAGGAGGCAGGATGCTGAAACTCCAGCCTGCTCTCATCTGATAAGGGACAGACACTCAACTTAACCCTGACGGGAGCCTCTGCTCACAGCCAGGGCTGTGTGGGGCACTGGCAGCCCCAGCGAGGCCATCAGGTGCTGGGACAAGAGAGAACAGCCAGAGTTCTCTCTGTGCATGAATAGATGCCAGGGATGCACTGATAAATCCCAAGGATAATGCCCACCCCATCCCTCTCCACCTCCTCACATGTGAGGGCACTTCCCAGCCTCCCTCTCGCCACGTTTTGCCCTTTCTAGGAACATTTTGAGTCTAAAAGGGAAGTAAAAGCTCTGGTGCTCCAGTCAGAATTCTGAGGGAGGTTTTGAGAGGTTTGTTATCCCTGAGGAATAACCTGGGAGTGTCAGTGGGGCTCAGGAAGGGCCACCTAAAATACTGAAATACTGCTCAAGGTGTCAAACCCATCCTGCTTTGGAGAGGGCTCAGGAGAATCTCCAGCTGGTGACATCCCAGAGGTACCCAGGTGTCCGCTGGGGATCCTTTCCTTTTTCCTTTTCCTTTTCCTTTTCCTTTTCCTTTTCCTTTTCCTTTTCCTTTTCCTTTTCCTTTTCCTTTTCCTTTTCCTTTTCCTTTTCCTTTTCCCTTTCCTTTTTCCCTTTCCTTTTCCCTTTCCTTTTCCCTTTCCTTTTCCCTTTCCTTTCCTTTCCTTTCCTTTCCTTTCCTTTCCTTTCCTTTCCTTTCCTTTCCTTTCCTTTCCTTTCCTTTCCTTTCCTTTCCTTTCCTTTCCTTTCCTTTCCTTTCCTTTCCTTCCCTTCTTCCTTCCCTTCCCTTCCCTTCCCTTCCCTTCCCTTCCCTTCCCTTCCCTTCCCTTCCCTTCCCTTCCCTTCCCTTCCCTTCCCTTCCCTTCCCTTCCCTTCCCTTCCCTTCCCTTCCCTTCCCTTCCCTTCCCTTCCCTTCCCTTCCCTTCCCTTCCCTTCCCTTCCCTTCCCTTCCCTTCCCTTCCCTTCCCTTTCCTTCCCCTTTCCTTCCCCTTTCCTTCCCCTTTCCTCCCCTCCCCTTTTTCTTTTCCTTTTTTCTTCCCTTTCCTTTCCTTTTTTTTCAGCTTTTTTCCCAGACTGTGGATGTGTAATTAGGATTTTGCCTGCACAAAGCAGCGGTTCCGCAGCAAATCGTCAATTAATTGATTCCAATTACCCCTAATTGTTTCTCATACATTTCAATTAGTCCGTGGGGCTGTTACCAGCAGCACCAGTCAATTATCCAGGTAATCAACGGGTCTTTAGGAACTGGCATGGAAAGAAGTTGGGGGAAAAGGGTTCAGGGAGGAATGACAACATTGAGGATGTCAAAAAGTGCCATTTGTGCTGATTTATCAGCTGGATTTTAGAGACAGGGAAAAAAACCCAAACTGAACGGGGCAGATGTGGTGAGAGGCAAAGGATTGAGGGGCTGAAAAGAAAATTTAGTTACTGCGCAGTAATTAATGTAAAATGCATTTCCTCGCCACTCATGAAGGGTGATTATATTTATTTTACAGAAACTCAAGTTCCCAGCTTTTTGTGCGGTGTCTTTGCAAGAAAATAACCAGAAAATCACAGAATTATGGGATGGTTTGGGTTGGAAGGGACCTTAAAGCCCATCCATGGGCAGGGACACCTTCCACCATCCCAGGTTGCTCCAAGCCCTGTCCAGCCTGGCCTTGGGGATCTGGGGCAGCCCCAGCTTTTCTGGGAAATCCATTCCAGGACCTCTTCACCCTCCCAGGAAAGAATTTCTTCCCCCTACCAAATTTATTAGATTCCAATAAATGGCACCAAAGCACAGCCAGGAAACATCTCAGCCTTGCCCTTGCTTCCAATCCACAGGACTGGAAAATCACAAACTTATCAAACCAATGAAATAATTAACAGGAGGAATATTGGAATTATTACAGTAGATATTTTCGTGTTGATTAGAGATGCAAGCTTGTAATGAATATTTAAAAATCAGTTCTCAACTACAGCAGCAGCTGCAACTTTCAGTGTTCCAGGGAGCCCTGGAAATGCTGGGCTGTGCTGGAGCAGAGAATTCCTGCCTCAGGAAAACCCTGGGATCCCAGGTGTGAGGAGCAAGGGGGATGTCACAGCTCAATGAACCAGCAGGGCCCTCATTGCTGCAGAAAAAAAAACACAAAAAAAAGGGATTGTCATGATTTGGGATGTGTTGAAGAAATGTCAGACACACATTTTGGTCAGGCTTTAGAAATTGTGCAGTGTTGAAAAATTTCCTTTTCATTGGTTGTGATTTTAGAGGTCAAATGGGAAAGACAACCTCACTTCTTTGGCAGTATCCTTGTATATCACATATTACATATAATATATGATATATATTATATATTATATATTATATATTATATATTATATATTATATATTATATATTATATATTATATATTATATATTATATATTATATATTATATATTATATATTATTGACCCATTTGCTGTTGTTTTGTCTCCCACCCTCTCTCTGTGTCTGACAGAAGTATCTGGAGTTGGGACCAGCCCCCTCAGGCACAATTACATAATTCCCATTGCAGTCAGCAGTGGAGAGGGAGCCAGCTCACTGTTGTGACAGCCAGGCTTGGCTGTGAAGTTTTAGAAGAAAATGGCTACATTTTGAATATTCTCTAGAATATTCTCTAGGTCTGAACATTCAAAAGGAAGGTTTCATACATTAGGCTTAAAAAAATTCCTTTGTAAATGTGTTCTCCCTTAACTCTAGAGGCTTTGGAGTGCCCCAAATGGCTCTTGCAGGTGCCTAAATCTGATATAAAGCCTAAAAAAGTCACTCACTAATAAAGCAGGATCACCAAATTCTGGGGATGGATCTTGTCCTGCCTGTGTGAATCCCTTACCTCAATTCCTTTTGTCACAGAGATTTAGGAAATGCCAGGATTGGGTATTTCTGCTGAGCTGAGATATCCATAAAATTGTCACTGTTCCCAGGTGATGCTGTTATTCCCATGATATGCACTAACAAATCCCAAATTCTGTTACTTTGCCTCTTGTGCCAGAAATCACCCCAATATCCACACTGCCAGAACATCCATTCTGCAGCAGAGTGGGTATTTACATAGTTAATAAAATGTTTAATTATTTTTTCCATTAGAAAAAGGGTGCTTCACACAAACTGTGTATCTGTGCACAGATAGATTTTTAACAGATTTCTGACTGCAGCCCTGCAACAACCACTAATTCAAAGAGGTTGTGGGCAAGATGAAAGAAGTATTGGAAATCTAATATTTTGAATGTTGTCAGTAGCAAAGTCTCGCTGAGGCCACTCAGTGCAGCTCCACAAAGCCCATTATTCACTGAAGTTGATAACAGTATCTGAGGTTTAATTAATATTGGTGATTTTTTTGATGTGTGTGGACTCCTTTCTCAGCAGAGTAAAGATGTAGCAGCAAACAAAGCCCGGGGTCCCGAGGTCAGGGACGGTCACTATGGAGCTGATATCAGTTACAGAACAGACAGGAACAGATTTCCTTTATCTGACACTGAGCATTGTGCTGCAAAAGTTGGCAGTGCTAATAATTAGAGATGGGAGTGCTGGCTAAAGGAGCCCTGCTTAGCCTGTAATCAATCTTTCTCCCCCCCCCCCAAAAAAAAAAAAAAAGGAAAAAAAAGGAAGAAAGGAAAAGAGGGAAAAATGAAGCAGCGCACACCTGCGAGGGTCCGGGCACTTGAAAGGGACAGAGAAAGTAAGATCCCATCTTAGGCAAACACTGGGGGCTTTCTGTGCTCAGTGTGGGAGGGAAAACAATCCAAGCCACCCCTGCGGGCCCTTTTTGTTGCTGGGATGGAGGGTGGGGATTGCAGATTCCCAAAGAGCTCCACACGGTGAGGCTGCTCCGCTCCGCGCCTCCGGGGGTGGGAAAAGCACCAAAAGCACCTGGGGACACCCAAATGTGGCTGAGGCTTTAGGGGAAGGGGAGAGGCTTTAGGGCTCAGAGTTTCAGGAGAGGTATCTGTGTGACCAGAAGCCATCATCAGTGCTCTGGGAGGTGGATGAGCATCACACCTGTCCTGATTTCCCATTTATCGCCCCCATTTTGCTCCCCAGCCCACCACTCCTGTCCTGCTCCCCAGTCCCTGTGGCCATGCCAGGCTCAGCTGTGTGCTGAACACTCAGAGAATTCCAGAACCCCAGACTGGCTTGAGAACCTTCCAGAACCTTCACTACTGGAAATGGTGACACAGCCAAGGGTCAGGAATCAATGGACACTATTGGAAGTGGTGGCCAAGGGATGAGGATCAGTGGCCACTTCCAGAATTGGTGACACAGCCAAGGAACTACTGGAAATGGTGACACAGCCAAGGTGACACAGCCAAGGGACCTAGTGGCCACTACTGGAAATGGTGACACAGCCAAGGGACAGGGATCAGTGATCACTTCCAGAAATGGTGACACAGACAAGGAACAGGGAGGATCAGTGGCCACTATTGGAAATGGTGACACAGCCAAAGGGCAGAGATCTGTGGCCACTTCCAGAAATGGTGACACAGCCAAGGGATGAGGATCAGTGGCCACTGTTGGAAATGGTGACACAGCCAAAGGACAGAGCTCTGTGGCCACTTCCAGAAACCACAAGCAGCTGGAGATGCTGGGGCAGCTGGGGCCTGTCCTGCTCGCCATGTCCCATCCATGAGCCAATGCTGCCTCTAGAGCCCAGCAGAGCATCGAGCACGTGCAGACTGAAACAATCTGGGCTTTGTGACAAGCCTTGTGACAAGCTGAGCTGTTCCTGCCCGAGTGGAACCTCCTCAGAGCGCCGCGATTTCATTTTCGCTTTCAAAACCGAACTTTTCCTGGCGTGCTCGGGCATGGAAAACGTTTATGGGGCTCTGCTTTTGTTTATAACGATTGAGAAAAGTCATTATGATGCCCCTGGTCAGTTTAATCCACGCAGAACACGTCAGCCTGATGTGTTTATGTTTTCTGCTCCGTGTGTTTCGTCGGCCTCTTTTACAGCTTCCAGCAGCACCCGGCGCATTCGTGGCAGCTCATGTTCTGACACAGTGTTACCCAGCAGGGGAGGAATAAAGGGAGGATGTTTAGGTTAATGTGGTTTAATAAAAGATCTGGTTTTTAAGTCTGGAAAAGGCATAGAGAAGAGCCTTTATCCCAGTGTTGATGGTGAGGGCTGTGTTAGTCTCCAGACTCAATAACAGGTTGGGGATACGAGGAAATGGAACAGAAGGCACGGTGATTTTTCAGAGTTTGGCTGTCAGAGTTGTGGGTTTCTCAGGTCCCACAAGCTGATCTTTCCAAGTTACTCCAACAAAAGGCAAAATGCCACCGAGAACAAGACACTCTTTTAAAAAGCAGAGAAAGAAAGAAGACAATCGGAAAAAATGAGAACATTTGGGTCGGGATGAAAAGCACTTTGGAATACCCCAGAGATCTTACAGTGGTAAGAGAAGCATCCATGATATTCTGGCAGGATATCCACTGGCAGGAGATGCTCCCCAGGTGGATCTCAGTAACTTTATCCAGTGACAGTGTGATCAGCTTTTCACTTTAGCTCCCTGCAGGGAATGGGCAGCATCAGGTGGATGTTTGGCAATCCAGATCTCAGGGAGGGTGGTTTTCCTTGTTTGTTTGTTTGTGTGTTTGTTATTTTGAATTCTAGGCAGTGCATTAATTTAGGAAAATGTGGCATTTGTCTGGCGCAAAGTGGTGCCAAGGTGTGAAGCCTGCTGTGGCAGAGGGTGTTCTGGGCGTGCAGTGAGGGATTTATCCACATTTGGATGCTCCTTGGGCATCAGGAGGAGCACACAGCTTCTGCCAGGGAGAGGTGGCATTTTCCTGCCAAAACCATCAGATAAATCAGATAATAAACCATCAGAGTAAATGTCCTCCAGCAGAAAAGTGAAATCTCTGTTGCCACTACACGGATTTGGGAAGAGCTGTTGTCCTCAGACAATGACCTTTGGCACTGATGCTTCTAAATATGAAGAGAACATTCCTCGTGTGTCACAAAAAGAGTGTTGGGTTTCCAGAGCAGTATTTTTAATGGGGAGGAGATGGAGTTTAATAAACCTTTAATAAATCATCTTGAACAAGGTAAAAGAGGGTGAGGTGTCCTGGCATCACCCCAATCTCTGCCCCTCATCTGGGCACTGTTCTGAGTGAGCTGCTTCTCCTCCAGCTATCCAAATCTGGGAGATGCCAAAGAAGGATTTTTACGGGAAGAAATCAAGAGAAAAATGCTGTTGTGGCTTTCAGATGTGGGAAGGGAATTCCAGCGCCCAGCCACCAGGAATAAAGCTGGAAATGAAAGATCCTGGCCCTCCTCATGAGCCGGTGATGATGGGAGCTTGGAGCAGCTGCGCGCTGGATGCTGATGGAAGCGTCCCAGTAGCTTTGGGCTGAAATTACACTCATAATTCTTAAATTATAGCAGCCGGGAGTTAATGTATTTCTGCTCGGGCATTGTCAGTGGCAAAGCAAAGCCCATTAATTTCCCCCTCGGTGTTTGTTTGAGAAATCATCCCCTGTCAGCTGCCGCTGGCGGCCGTGTCTCCTCGGCGCATTCCTAGACGCGCTCTCTGTCTCCCGGCGAGGGTCCTCGCCCTGCGGGAGATAAGATACAACCAGCATTCCCCGGGAGGTGTCAGCGGGCTGCTTTCTGACACATGATGAGTGATAAAGGCCGTGGAGAGGTGCTGATGTGGCCACATTAGTTAATGAGGTCATAGCCCAAGTTGCTGCCCCACTGATAACCTGCAAATCCAAATAATGTGCAGATAGCAGTGGGGAGCTCACAAGTCCTGTCCCCGTGTTCTCTTGCTGTCCATCACGGGCAAGGGCCCAATCAAAGGGGAAAAGAAAAAAAAGATGATGCTTCCAGAAGGGGAACATTCATTCCTTCAGCTCCCTGAGCTGATCCAAGCTAGGGGAAAGCAGTGGGATTCAAGAAATTTCCTCATGGGCTTAGTGAAGCCTTGCATTCTTTTGGTGTCTAAGAAGATATTTCTTATACTGAATGATAGTTCTGGACCAGGATGGAAAATTGGGGCTTCAGGAGCTGTGTCTGCAGGTTGTGGAGAGTGGGAAGCTCAGAGTGAATGTCCTCCAGCAGAAAAGTGAAATCTACAGATTTGGGAAGAGTTGTTGTCCTCAGACAATGGCCTTTGGCAGTGAAGCTTCTAAATATGAAGAGGACATTCCTCATGTGTCACAAAAGAAGCATTTGGGTTTCCAGAGCAGTATTTTTAATGGGGAGGAGATGGAGTTTCCCTGCAGCCCTGTGGGGATGGGAAGGGCTGGCCCAGTGCATCCCAGTGATGGTGTGGGAGCAGCATCTCCAGGAGATGCCCTCCTCAAAGAGAAGCAGAGAAAAGTAGATTTTTAGGACAGCTGGGAATGAGAGCTCTGTTGGGATTATCATTTTCCCTCACTTTCCTGAATGTCTGAGCCCCTTCCCTCCTCACCAGTGGTTGGGCGTCGTGTCAAAAATCAAGTGAGATCTCACAGAGCTCAAAATCACATTGTCACTTAAATACAAAAAAATGCCTGGAATTTGAAAATCTGTAGAAATACGCTAGGTTTTGCACCTTTTTTCTCTTGGTAAACAAGTCAAGAGCTGGCAATGTCTTGTCGTGCTGGTAGTGAACTTTCTGTCCTTCCCTTCTTAGCGGCTCAGGTCTAATTTATTTAATCATTGGAGCAAAATTTCAAAGTGCTCCGTGCCTCCTCTTTTGTTTCTAAGGTTCAGATGTATTTTTAGTGCTTGTTACTGAACAGGGTCTGTGCATTGGAGAAGAATTAATTCTTGTTTTGGGTTTGTTGTTATTCAGACGTTCAAAAAAAAAGGGGATTTACAGACTTTGAACACCTCAGGGGCTTTGTTATAGGCCACTTGTGTGTTGTTGGGGTTTTAATGATGATTTGGGCTTTAATATAAATTCAGGCCTGTTGAAAGGTGACAGCCCTGCCCAGAGCAGCCCTGGGTTACCCACAAAACCACTGGACCCGTGTTCGATTGAGGTTTCTGGTTTCTGGCTCCATGAACTTATAACCAGGCCCAAAACAGCAGCGAAGACTTGTGATGCCTTTTTCTAGATGGTTTGGTTTTGTGATGCCTTTTTCTAAATGGTTTGGTTTTGTGATGTCTTTCTCTGAGTGATTTGTTCACTCTGATTTCACTCTTGAAACAACTTTGATCCATTTTTCCAAGGCCTGCTGCCCTATGGAGCACCAGTGTTACCTGTTCTGCTTTGCGTCTTATTTAGTCTTGCTAGAATTTTTTGCAATTAAGCCGTAAGTAATTCTCACCTTCCACTCTGTTTCTGCCTCATGACGTCTTCCACCCTCACCACATTTTTATATTTGAAACATTTTTGGACAGAGCTTTTAAAGAAACCCTCACTTGGTTTCATGGCTGGTGTGAGCATGAGTTAGTCTGAGCTTTCCTGCACCTCTTCTCTGTCCTTCTATTAATTCTCTCCTTTTTTTGTGTCTCACTCTTCCTCCCTCCACGGGCCCAGCCTCTGTGATTAAGTCTGCAGCTCTCCTGCTGTTTTTAATAGGCCTGTAGACCTGACCATCTGATGAGAACCAAACTGCACAGCGTGCTCCTGAATACTTTCACTGGAATCTCCTAATGCAGGGTATTAATCATTACTGTCAAACCATTCAGGCCCTAAATGTGTCCACCCAGTATAAAATTATACTAAACAGGGGGGGGAAAAAAAGGACTTGGCCCATATTAAAAGCAGACATTAGACAGTCCCCTGACTTCTCAGGCATGATGGCTCAGGCACTGTCCAGTTTAACAAACAATGGTGTATTCAGCACAGAAAATGGGCATAATGAGTTAAAGGAAATTGAGAAAGGCGTGGCTTCCTCGTGCATTTGCTACCCCAAATTCCTGGGAAATAGCTCTGTGTGTGTGTGTGTGGAGCTGGGTTGCTCCCACCTTGGTGATCTGAATTAACTTTTGGGTCTTCCCTGGCTGCCATTAGCAGGCAGGAATTGCTAAATCAGCTGCTGCCACACTGAGTTATTGCACAGGCAGCCCGGGGAGCTCCTGCTCCGGTGTCTCCCTTGAATGTGATCCTGGGAAGTGTGCTGGGAAGGCATGGGGTCACTGCCCAAGGCTGGAGGAAGGTAAGGCTGTCTCTCCATTAGCTGGGAATTAGACATGCATGTTTTACACCATATTTGCCCCTGATATCCCTGGGATTGCAGCCCTTTATATATTAGAATATGCCTTTTCTCCCTTTCTTTTTTCTTTTTTTTTAAACACAAAAAAGCTGTTTCTAATTCTCCCCTGTAAGAATGCCTTTATTCTTCGGAGCTGGCAATAAAAGTTAATCGAGTGTAAAATAAAAGTTACATAAGGTGAGTGGTAAAACTTTATGATTGCTGATGTTGGGTTTATTGATGGCTGCACTGGCTGTTATGAGCTATGGCATCCCACCAAGCCCACTGGATGTCCCTGCCAGCCCGTGCTCCACAGGCACCTCCACATGGGAACGGGCCTGGCACCCTCACATGTGCCCCAGAAATTTATGGGGAAAGCTCTCCAGCTCCCAATTACCCCGCTCTTAGGTAAACCTGGGACGTTTTACTGGCTAATGGGAGGAGCTGCTGGTTCTTGCAGCCAGGCCAGGGCTCCATGTGTGCCCTGAGTGGCAGCAGGAGCGGGACAAGGCAGCCACACACTTATTGCTGGTGGCTGCTCTCCCCACGCATGGATTTTTCCCAAGCCAATTTACCTAAATATCCATCCTGAGGCAAGAATCCTGAGAGGGAGGGATGAGTGGGAACAGTCCCTTGTCCTGTCTCAGTGCTCAGGGTGTTTTACCTTCTCCAAACAAAGTTTTCACTTGCTTTTCATGCATTCTTCATGGGGTCTGCACTCATCCTGCCCCATCAGGAGAACACAGAAACCCAGGAAAAGTAAAACAGAACATCTGCACACTCTGCAGTGTGCAAAGGGAATAAATTCCTTGCATTTTGGGCCTGTCATTAGCTGTGTTAATTGGTTTGAGTGGCTAATAGGATATTGCGACCATTAATGGTTCATACACTTATTTCAGGGCTGATTTAAACTTCTTTTATTCCCCATTAAGTTCTGCCTGATAAATGTGACTGAAAACATCAGGCACTTCTGGAAATCTTGCTAAGTTTTTCCTTCTTTAACATATTTTGCATTCTAAAATCTGACTGGAGCAACAGTAACAATTCAATTAAGAATCTCATACTGGAAGTTCTAGCAGCAGTGCAGCATTTCCTACCCTGACTCACATTTCAGATTTACCATGCAATGAAAAAAATAAAAAAGAAAACAAACCCCAAATCCTCCCAGAATTGTGGTGCGGCAGGTTAGTGGCCATTGATCTCAGCAAGAATGCTCCAACCTGCCAAGTGTGTTACATGCTTGAAGTCTAGACAGAGATGTAGCAACCACTCATGTTCCAGCTGGATTTTGCTTTTGGAATGATGCAGGGATTCCAGAAACGGGGCTGGAGGTCAGTGCTCAGACACAAGAACTTCACAGCTTGTCCGAAGAAGATCCGGTTTTGTTGTCTTATCTGACAGGGCCCAGCTGCCAGAATAATGGATTTATGGGGGAAATGAGAGGAGGGGCTTCTTTCCCCTCATCTCTGGGTAATTGTCTTGGTTTGAAAAGACAGGTGTCTGCTAAGGAAGGCAATGAAAAAATGTAAATCCCCTCCCTCCAAATTGTTATAATTTTGAAGTTAAGGTGCTCTCAGGCAAAGATATGGGAACAGCAATAACAACTCTTTATTTGGAAAATTTTTAAAAATAGAAATCCAATAACACAAAAAGAAAATCCACTGCCAGAGTGAGAATAGACCTGGCCCCCTGTGTGTCAGGGCGGTGTCCCAGCCCCATCCCATGGGGGCTCAGCCCTCCTGCAGTGCCAGCTGTGGCTCTGCTGCAGCAGGATCCTGCACAAGGGGGGAGTTTTCCTCTGCAGCTCCAGGGCTGCTGCAGATGGGCCTGGGCTCCCTCTGGCAATGCAGGGCAGCAGAAAGCTGCTCCTCTGGCAATGCAGTGGAAAAGGCTGTTGGTGTTTTTCCAACCCTCAGATTGGATCCAGGTAGGAATGCTTGGCTCCTCCCCTGGGCGGAGCATCTCCCCATGGGATGATGTAATTGGATCGGCCATGCAGGGACACTCAGTGGCCATGGACAGCAGAGATCTCCTGGAGGGAGGGTCCCCACTGAGGGGCTGGAGAGTGTCCAGGGAAGGGAACAGAGCTGGGAAGGTTCTGGAATCCCAGCAGGGGCTGTGGGAGCTGGGAAGGGGCTCAGCCTGGAGAAAAGGAGGCTCAGGAGGGACCTTGTGACTGTACAATTCCCTGACAGGAGGGGACAGCCCCAGGTCAAGATCTGCTGTTCCCTCTCAGGCGGAGAGGGAACAGCCTCAGGCTGGGCCAGGGCAGGCTCAGGTTGGACACCAGCAGGAATTTCCCCATGGAAAGGGAGCTCAGGCCCTGGAACTGCCCAGGGATGTTTGGAGTGCCCATCCCTGGAGATGTGCAAGGAAGGCCTGGATGTGGCACACAGGGCTCTGTGCTGGGGACAAGGTGGGCATTGAGCACAGCTTGGACTCAATGACCTTGGAGAGCTTTTCCAGCCTCAGTGATCCTGGGATTCTGCGATTTTCCCTCTTTAACAGACATGTTCCTGTTTCCAGCTCTGTGTCCCTTTCTCACCTATTTGCTGTGTCTCTCACCTTCCCCAAGGACAGGGGATGTCCTGCAGGCTGTGTGCCCTCTGTGCTGTCTGTGCTGCTGCAGCCCTGTTTCCACAGCTCCATTATTAGTTTTGTCCAGCCTACAGGAAAAAGTGATGCTGTAGCTGGCATCCCAGTGTTAGGTCATATTAAAACCATCTGTAACAAATCTTTATTTGCAGTTACTTTGGAGTTCAGATTTCAGCTTCTACTCCACCTGTCATCAGTGTTTATCCTCATAAACTTTCACAGCTTCTTTTATTCTGGTTCTTTTTTCCCCCCCACCATTCTGAGAGACCTTTTCAGGGTTTTTGGCACTCTTCCGCCTACTTTGCCTGGCAGAATTTCACCCTCCTTGATTTAGAAAAGATGCAGGTTTCGTGTATCTACAGGATCTTCAGAACAGAATATTTTTAATTTGATTTCCAAGAAAAAGCAACCCTGTTGCTAGTTATGATTTCAATAAAAAATAGGAAAATAAAATCTGTGGGGGAGTTGTCTGCAAATTCGCAGCAGAAGGGTTTTTTTTAATATGAATAAATAACTCTGTTTATGCTCTTAGTAACCGCATAAAGAGGATTCTAACAAATTTTAGAGGTGGATTCATTCAGATATATTTTGTTTGAAGGTGAAGATGATGAAGATCTCAAGCCTTGGTGGGCTCAGTGCAGATGGGCTGGATGGGACAGGACAGGGCAGTGCTCAGGCAGTAAAAAGGATGGGAATGAGGGGTGGTTGCACAGCCTGGCTAGAATTCCACTTATCTTTGGTTTATCCCAATAAAACCAGGAATAAAGATAATTTTTTGACACTCAGAGTGGTGAGGGCCAGACAGGGCTCCCCAGGGAAGCATCAGGATGAAAATACAGGAGCTGGGTTTTAACCCATTTAAACTTTCTTCTATTACAGTGTCAGCACCAATTTCAGTTCAGAAGTTCTGTCCTTTTGCTGGTGCTGTTGACCAAGTTTAAGTTTGGGGTTGATTTGTGGACAAATCTCACCTTGCAGAAGGTTCCTTCTGGCTGTGTATCCTACAAAGCATCACCACCTCAGAGGTGTTTTCTTCCTGCCAAACACCCAAACACAGCTTGGTTAGAGGTCAGAGTGGTTCTGGGGCTTTGATTTCAGTGTTTTGCTCAAGGGAGGCAGCTGGTTCCTGCCTTTGGTGCTGTGCAGGCCCGGGGCTGCTGGGGCAGCTTTGCCACATCAAACAGGTCCCAGCTCTGGAGTTGCAGATGAAGAATCCAATCAGAATTAGCAACTCTAAGAGTTTGTTAATTAGGAGGTTTACTTTCATGACTATTACTTGGGTTGGGCTCATACAAAACTTTTAAACACCTTTCTCCCCCTAATTTATGGAGTTTAATAATCCTTTCTGCTCTTCCAAGCAGACATTTTTAGCTATCAATCATTTCTGACTGTGCTGATTGCTGTGGTGAGCAGAGCTGGACATGCCAAGGCAAACAGAGATTTCTACTGTATTGGAAGAGTCACAATTTCAATAACTCTCTCCAAAGTGTGCTCCCCACTCCCATTATCTCTGTTGTTGTTTCCAGTGGGGTCTGGGGAACACTTCATAGGCACATGTTTTCCCTCAGAGTTCCCAGAGGAGGAAAACCAGTCTCAAGCATTCCTGCAGCAAAGAGTGGCACAAATTCCAGGAAAATAGGACATTCTCTGGCCCTTGGGGCTTTTCCCACATTCTCAATATTCCTGCAAACAGCCCATGAATCAGGTGATTGATTTGGGGATCATACAAGATCAGATGAAATGGATGAACCCTTGGAAAAGAAAGCAAAACAGAAGTCACTTATTCCAGAGAAAATTGCCCTGGGAATGGCTGATGGTGGCAGGCTTTGGGGTTACTGGGGCTCACAATTGTGTGAATAATTTATCACAGTGACAAGCTGAGCCTGAGGGAGAGGATGGAGCTCTGGGTCCTCCTGGATTGGGTCTGGAGCTCGTGTCCTCCCCTGGCCTTTCCTCCTTCATCCCTCACCATGGCCAGGCAGAGAACACGAGAATCTCGAGGTGATGTCCAAGTGCTCCAGGATTCCAACACCTCATAGCTTTCCACATTTCCACATTCCATCTTTCCATCATTTTTTGTGATGCTTTCTGCCTCTTATCCCACAAAATAATTTTCAAAACACTCAGAATGTCCAAATTCAGCTGATTCAGGCTCTCCTCTTCTTTTTAAATTATTGACAAAACAGTGGCTCATCCTCAGGCCAAAACAGAAACATATTTGGGTTGGATTTGCTGTTGGACTTGCTGCATCAAAGGCTGAAATCCCTCTGTGTAGAACATGGGGGGAGTTAAAGGATGTACATAAGTGTAAAAAAACGGCAAACCTGAGCCATTCTGGGCACTGGTTAAAGCGGCTGCCCTTGGTGGTGCAGATTTTTGATTCCTTCACGATCTTCAGCCCCACAATATCCCAGTTTGGATTTTGGCCTCCCAAAGGAGTCACACGTGCAATGCTGACAAGACAGGAAAAAAACCCCACAAAACGCCTAAAATGTTTAAAATGCAAATGAAGCTGGATTTCTGGAAAGTATTTGAGAGTCTATCAAGTCCCTGCATAGTTTTGTTGAGCTGTGACATTCAAAGGAACGTGGCAGAACAAGGCAGCTTCCCAGGAAAGGTATCCACTCACGAGCCTGAAATTTCCAGCTCTGTTTTCAAGTCAAGCAAAATATGAACAGGCATATTTTGGGTGTTTAAAGCAGAGCTCTAGAGCTTCTCCTGTCACCACTCCATCTGTGCTGGCTTTCCTTTTGATGTGTAAGTAAATACATGCCTATATTCCGTGTATATATAAAATAATCGCCGCTGTCTGTCCTTTGCCATTTGTTTTGTTGTTTAACGATTGTGTTTGGGGTGGGAGCAGGGGAGGCAGGGGAGGGGGAAGCTGCAGCAGCCATAAAGTGGACAGAAAACAAGCTTCATCTTTGTAGCTCCGAAGAGTGCATTATGGATGTTTTTAATCTCTTTGACCTTGTGGCAGGGAAGGAGGGAAGTGGAGAAATTGTGACAAACACCAGCGCTTTAATGCCAGGTTTGTTACTGCCTGGAGTGCCCTAAGGGTTAATGTAACAGTTTTAAGTCCTTCAATCACACCCACCCCCAACTACAGAACACTTCCAAATAATCCCTTTATAATAGACCCTTTTCCACAGATTGTATCTAACCCATGCATTAATGGGGCCCATTGGTGTCAAGCGTTTCAACAAATCCAGGGCCAGCCCTGGCTCTGGGAGCCCCTCTTCCCCCACAGACCTTAATGATCTTTTGCCCCTCTGACTTGGCTCCCCTGCTGCAGGGACAAAATTAAACTACTGCGGATGGCAAAATAGTTATTTGCTGCCCAGGCAATTACATCCTTCCAAAAGTCTCCATCGCGGAAGGCCAGATGGACTTTATAGAAACCAGACCCAGTTTTAATTATCATAGTCCTGTCAGAAATGAGTGAAATTCTGAATGACCGCATGAAACGAACCAAAAGCCTTGCACATGGATTTTTTCCTCAATAAAATTTTATGGCTTCTTAAAGAAACAGCATTCATATATTTTATGGGGCCTAATCATTCACTAATGCCTATATTAGTGCACCTGTGGCACTCGGCCCCATGGAAATTACAGCACAGGGCTCAGCCCCCTTCTCTTGTGTTCTCTTGTGTTATTGCAAAGCCCTTGTCCAAAAGGCTCCAGGGATAAGCTGGGCTCATTTTCTTCAACTAGGAGCATTCTAATAAGGTAAATTTATGGACCCTTATCTGCTGAAATTTTGGTGTCACTGTGTGGGCAAGGCTTGTATGAATAAAATCACCTTCCCTAATATATTATTTTTTAAATGTATCCCTGGGCAGCACGTGCTGAAGGGATTGAATGTGTTGTGTTGGATTCCTCTGCTGATTCAGTGAGAGAAGGAATTTCCATTGAATATTTTCCCCCTCAAATAGCAGCACTTGCAGAGTAAGCGCCGAGAGCAGTTTGCAGCTAGTTCCAAAAGCCACTAGGCAACAACTTGGTGCTATCCATCTGCTCACTGCTGCACACAAACCCTTCCATTTCCAGTTCAAATCCCTCTCAGACCAGTGCAGGACCTCCAGCTATTTGTCTGGGTGTTTGTCTGACCTGTGTTTACAGACAGAAGCTCTGTGACCTTTGTTGGTTGTTGTCCCTCTTGCCTGTTAATGTCTCAGTGTCTGAGTTAGTGTCTTAGTGTCTGAACTGAATGTCTTTACACCCCATTCCTCAGTCACCTCAAGGTCTGATAGCTCCAGTTATCCCAGTTTCAGACCCTCATTCCCTTTTCTGTCTCATTCCCTGGGGAGCGCTGCCCCATCAGCTGCCCTTCCAACACTTTCCATGTGAAAGTGCCTCCCTCTCCTGAGGGCTCCGGTCTCTTTGTGTCCCCCGACAGGACGTAATTCCACAGAGGAGTTTAAACCCTGCATTTAAGCATTTCCCTGTACTGGGGACAGGTTATGACAGACCTCCCCCAGCACAGCCTTTGTGCGCCGGGCACCGGAGCTTCAGGTGAGCGTTTGTGTCCTGCTTTTTCCTTCTCTCCCCATCCTTGCCAGCCTCTGGAGCTGCTGAGGTCACTGTCACCAGGTCTGGGGGCAAAGAGTGCTCTGCTGGGACATTCCCGGCTGCACGGGGCAGGATCCGGGAAGGTGAGACAGGGCAGGATGCGGGAAATGTGACAGGGAAGGGCAGGGCAGGTGTGACAAGGAAGGATGCGGGAAGGTGCGACAGGGAAGGGAAGATGTGACAGAGAAGGGCAGGGCAGGATGTGAAGGGACGGTGACACCCAGCGAATTTTGACTTTCCTCCGGCTGGGAAAGTCAGAATTCGCTAATGAGGTCCCGTCCAGCGCCGTGCTGACAGCCCGGGACGCGCTGGGTGTGTTTGTGCAGCGGCGCTGGAGTGAAGTCAGCCCCTCTCGCCGAAGCTTTCTCATTACTTCATGCACTTGGCAGCCGCTCACGGGCTGGACGAGAAATAAGAACTGATGTAGAAACATGGAAAAGAGCGTTTAGCATTTCCAAACATTCTTCCCGGCGAGATGGCAGGAGGGGAGGAGGAGGAGGAGGCGCTGCCCTGGCTCCGTGGTTTCTGCGCTGCGGCGCTATCAGATGTGGGCAGAGATGCCGGGGAGGAGGAGGAAGGCAGGGGGAGGATGAGGAGGAAAAGGGGGGAGGATGAAGAGGGCAGGATGAGGATAAGGAGGGCAAGGGGAGGATGAGGAGGAAAGGGAGGATGAAGAGGATAGAGATGTTGAGAAGGGCAGGGGGAGGATGGGGAGAATAAGGGGGAGGAGGAGGAGGAAGAGGAGGGAGGATGAAGAGGATAAGGGGGCCATGAAGAGAGCAGGGGGGAGAGGAGGAGGAAAATGGGGAGGATGAAGAGGGCAGAAGGAGGATGAGGAGGGCAAGGGCAAAGATGAGGAGGACAAGGAAAAGGATGAGGAGAGCAAGGGAGGATGAAGAGGTAAAGAAGGACGATGAGGAGGGCAAAGGGGAGGATGAGGAGGGGAGGGAGAGGATGAGGAGGAAAAGGGGGAGGATGAGGAGGACTGGGGGACATAAGGGTGACAAAGGGGAGGATGAAGAGGAAAAGGAGGAGGATGAGGAGGGCAGGGGAGGATGAGGAGGAAAAGGGGGAGGATGAGGAGGACTGGGGGAGGATGAAGAGGAAAAGGAGGAGGATGAGGAGGGCAGGGGCTCCGTGGTCCCTCCCCACCGGGCGGCTCCGGCCCCGCGCCGGGCTCAGCCCTGTCCTGGCGCTGCCCCGCAGATACAAAGTGTGCTTGTATTGAGTGTATCGGCTCCAAAAGGGGCTAGTAGTAAACTGAGAATATTTGGATAAACTCGCCGGCCCTCAGGACTAGAAAAGGACTTTTGTTCACCTAAAGACTGTTCCATTTCCATAGGATGGCTGGATCCTGTCCAGTAAAAACTGAGCTTGAAGTATAAAAAATGATCAGGAGTGTCAAACGAAGGATCTTTTACTTGAGGTCAGATATTTATTTTTATTTATTAGCGTGTGAGATCTCCATCTCTGGCCGGGCTTTGGGGCTGAGGCAGCGTCTCTCCAGCAGGAGCATCGTCCCACAAAGAGCGCCTTGTGCCGGGGGCAGGGGCGCTCCGGGGCCCTCCCGTGCTCTGGATTTTCCTGCCCTGTTCTCTCCCTCCCTGGGATGGAAACAGGGTGAAATCCTTCCCTTCAGCCCCTCGTTGGTGCTTGCTGTTGGACACTGAGGCCCGGGCTGGCACAGCCAGGTGTGTTTTGTGCACACCTGAGCATCTCTGTCTGTGATGTTTGTTCCTCTGCAAAGCGGTTTGCCAGCATTTCTGTGCCACTTACAGGCACCTCTTGGTGCTCTGGGTTTTCCTGCCCTATTCTTTGCCTCCGTGGGACAGGGTGAAACTCTTCCCTTCAGCCCCTCATTTAGTGTCTGCTGTTAAACACAGAGCAAGGCCCAGGCTGGCACAGCCAGGTGTGTTTTGTGCACACCTGAGCATCGCCGTCTGTGATGTTTGTTCCTCTGCAAAGCGGTTTGCCAGCATTTCTGTGCCGTTTACAGGCAAATTCCTCTTTTGGCTCCTGAAAGAGTCAGGGAAAAGCTCTGGCAGAGCCTCTGCTCCTATTCACTGCTGCCCCAGTCCAGAATGACTGTGCTGGTGCTGGGCACCACAGGCAGACTGGGACAGGGCACATCTTGGTCCTGCCTCTGCCAGATTTTGGGAAGTTACTGAGACAGGGGTGCACTCTGGGGCAGCAGAGGCAAATTTGTTAATCAGAGCAGAGGAAAAGTGAGTGAGAGAGCTGGAGTGGTCTGAACTCAGCCCCAGATGCAGCCAATGGATTTTTGAGTCAGGAACTTTTTTTTATGTGATTCTCCAGCATGAAATGTCAGAGACATATTTGGTGCAAATATTTCCCTAGGATTTATTTTTATCTAATCACTTATGAAACTTTTACTGACTCTAAAGACCAGATTTTCTCAGCACCCGTAAACCACGTTTTCCTTCCTTAATGAAACCATTTTTCCTCCATGAGGTTTTGTTCACACTCTGACTACATCAATATAAATATATCTCTGCAGGGTAATTAATAAAAGCAGGCAGCTCCAGGGAGAAAGCAGATGTGTCGTATCATCTTTGTGGACTCAGCTATTGCACAGTTCTTTCCAAAAAAAAGTGAAGGATCACCCCCAATTAAAATGTTATGTGGTTTATGTATGTTCCTATTTAATTTGGTATAATTGAATTTATGTTCATCCTCAGAGAACTCCCAGGTCTGCCAGATACAGGCAGGAATCATTTACACCATGGATTGGTTTAAAAGCTGCAGGATTAGAGCACAAGAAACTGTTTGGGCAGCATTTCAAGGCTTGGGCAGTTGCTTCAACTTTTGTGTGAGTTTCTGTGAAGGGAATGGAGACAATAATGTCCTCACCACATTTGTTTGTTTTGGGTGCTGAAGCAGTGCTTAAAAATGTGATAATTTCTACTTAGCATTAAATTAATGCTTTGTAGTGGGGCTGAGAGGGTTTTAAGTCTTGTGTTCTATAATTAAGGGTTTTAAACTTCAAAATAAGAAATCTGTCAGAAAAAAAAAAGTGTTTCCATCTGTTAATGAGGAAGTCTTTGAGATCATTATCAGGTGAATCTTTTAAATACCTCAAATCTGATTTTTTTTCCCAAGAGTATTTGGGTTTAAGAGAAAAAACTATCTTCACATTTATTGTAACTGAGAGTTGACTGAGAAAATAATCCTAGATTGGTTTGGGTTGGAAGAGACCTTAAAGATCAGAGTGCCCCAGAAAGGAGGAGGGTTCCCTTTTCCTGCCCAGGGAATCCTGATGTATAAAGGAAATATTTGTCATCCTCAGCTCCAGCTTTGGGTGGAAGTCTGGCTTTCTGAGAGGTGAGAAATCAGCTCCAAAGGCAGATGCTAGTTTATTTTCTTTTCTTTCTCATCTGGCTTCAAAACAGCCTAACTTATACGGAGCAGAGGTCTTCTCCTGCCAGGTCAGGATGTGGATCAGGGAGGGCAGGGAGCTGCTGGGTGCTGGGCACAGGTGTCCATGGAAGATAAGGAATTCTGAGTGGAGGTTATCAGCATCTCCTAACTCAAACCTGCCCTGCTGGGGCAGTGTGAGCAGTCTGCAGTGTCAGATCAGCTTTGTTTTGAGCCCTGCTGTCAGAGAACCAGATGTGCAGGCATTGCCTCAGTAAAACAACCTGAGCAGAGGCATCGGGGTGCCCCTCACTCCACAGCTCTCCTGTGGCTCCATCTCGACACCACCACCCTGCTCAGCTGTCTTTTGACCCAGAGATGGGATCAGATCTGAGCTGGAGATTTTGAAATGTTGTTTCTCAGCACATTCAAAGGGCAGATTTATCATCAGCATCAATTCCCTGGGATGGATCATTTCATAAGTAGGTGAATTGGCTCAGGGTAAAGTTCACTCCAGTGGCACTTGGGACTGTGCAGTTTTACCCTTGTACTTCCTTATGGCTGAGATTTCAGCTCTTTTGGCGATGTCAGACAAGATACTGCTTTGCTTTCAGCTGCAGAGGGGGGCAGAGCTGCAGGGAGAAATTGTTTAATCAGTTCCTCCTTGTCATAATCTGGAAAGAAAGAACAAGGTTTGGCTTGAAGGTCTGTGAACCTCTCATGGATGTCTCATCAACCAACCAGCAGAAAATTATTGGTTCAGAGATTTTGGTGGAAAATGAGCACCCTAGAATTTCTTTACAAGTGTGACTCACGGTGTTGGAGGGGGAAATAACCACATTCACAGCATAAATCTGAGGGCAGCACACTTTGCACATTTTCTTTGTGTATCTGTGAGTGAGATTGTTGCTAAACCCACAAGCAGCTGTCGGGCTGGTGCGGGGGGGACTCCCCTTCTGTAAAAGTCTTTCATATCTTTAGGTGAGAACTGGCTCCAAAACCTTCTTTTCTCACCATGTAGAAGCAAACTTGAGGCAAAATGTCCACCCTGGTGTCCCCAGTTCTGACTTCAGTGATGCTCACATTGAAGATAAACTGCGTGTAATGGTCGCACATTGAAAAATTTATTGCTCAAGATTTAGATCATGTGCATAATCTTCATGTCCCTTGGGAGGCAGACCAGTCCTAAAACAGATTTTCTGGGAGCAGATTTTTCCTGGAAGTGCCCTGAAGATTTAGTCCTCTGGCCTCACTCCCACTCTTCAGCCAATATCCAAAGGCAAAAGGTTTGGGATAAGCCTCAATGCTTTAAAAACCCACTGCAGAGAGGAAATTTTAACTGTGGAACAGCTCCCTCATCCCAGGTCCTTGCTGTCCTTCCAGCAGTCAAGGCAGGGAGAAGATGGTCGTTGATGCTCTGAGCTTTGGGTTGTGCCCCTCTTGCCCTACCCACACCCTGAGCACCCCGAAATCCCCTCAGAGCAAAGGCCAGCTTTTCCTTTGTGCTGGGAAGGCCTCTTGCTCTCAATTTTAGAGAGAGCACACCCTGAGCCCCCCCCAAATTTCCTAACAGCCCTTCGTTCATGCTGGGAAGGCCTCTTGCTCTCATTTTTGGGGTGAGCACACACTGAGCACCCCCAAATTGCCTCACAGCCCTTTTTTTGTGCTAGGAAAGCCTCTTCCTCTCACTTTTGATGAGGGCACACCTTGAGCACCCCCAAATTCCCTTACAGCCCTTCCTTTCTGCTGTGAAGGCATCTTGCTCTTATTTTTGGGGGGAGCACACACTGAGCACCCCCAAATTCCCTCATAGCCCTTCCTTCATGCTGGGAAGGCCTCTTGCTCTCGATTTTAGAGAAGGCACACCCTGAACACCCCCAAATTCCCTCACATGGTGAGAAGGCCTCTTGCTCTCACTTTTGGTGAGGGTGTTGAGGGCACACCTTGAGCACACCCAGATTCCCTCACAGCCTTTGCTTCATGCTGGGAAGGCTTCTCGCTCTCACTTTTGATGAGAGCACACCCTGAGCACCCCCAAATTCCCTCACATGCTGGGAAGGCCTCTTGCTCTCATTTTTGGTGACATTTCTAACATAAACCAACACTTGTGGAGGATGTAGGGCAGTGGTGGGACTCTGGCCCACAGGCCTCGTTTAGCACCTTTTCTGGGCCATGTTTTCAGTAAATATCGCTCTAAGGAGATCACACATCTCAGCTCTCTGCGGGGTGAGCAGCACCTCGTGAGAGAAAATCTCTCCCCAGGGTTGCTTTGTTTCCTGAGCTCCTCAATGAGGGGGCTGCTGTTTTTTGAAGGTTTTTGAACCTCGAATATCCTCTGGTTCTCTTTCTCAGTGCCAGCCCAGCTCAAACTCATCTATTTCACACCTTCTGAAGGGCAGGAGAGCAGCTGCTGCTCATAACAAAGATCAGGAGGACTTGGCTTCCCCGTCCTTCTGGGGGGGTTTCCTGTGTCAGGGGCACAGCTGTGCTTGAGGGGAAGGCACAGCCCTGTTCGGGGCTGCTTTTTGGTGGGTTTTTTTCCTCATTTTCTTTTTTTCTAGTGGGTTTTTTTGGTTTGGTTGGTTGGTTTTTTGGGGTTTGTTTTTTGTTTGGTTTTTTTGTTGGTTTTTGGTTTTGTTTGTCTCTGTTCTGAAAGTGTCAGATCATAGTTTAACCTTGGGAATACATAGCCTTTGGGCCTGTAAATTCAAGGCTTTTTGGGGGTGTGCTGTGTGTTTTTTTGGGGAGAGTTAGGGGGTTTTGTTTGTTTTTTGGTTTTAGTTTTGGGGTTTTTTTTTGTAAATCTCTGTTCTGAAAGTGTGAGGTCATGGTTAAACCTTGGAAATATGTAGCCTTTGGGCCTGTAAATTCAAGGAGTTTTTGTTGTTGTTTTGGGGGATTTTTTTTTTTGTTTTTCTCTGTTTTTTGTTTTGGTTTTGGTTTTGTTATTATTTTTTTGTACATCTCTGTTCTGAAAGTGTCAGGTCATGGTTAAACCTTGGGAATACAAAGCCTTTGGGCCTGCAAATTCAAGGCTTTTAAAGCCAATGGGAGGAGAGGTGCCCAGATGTTCCTGGATTGCTGGGTTGTTGTTATCCATGCTGATGGGGAAAGTAAGGAGGATAATCATGCCCTATTAACCTCCTAAAATCAGTCTAGAATCTAGACCTGTGTGCCTTGGGGCTTGCCTTGCCCCTCTGAACCACTCCTCTGGCAGGTTTTTGGTGGTGATTCCCTTCTTTCCATGGTTGTGTGGTGGTAGCAGTTTAAGCAGCACCTAAAGCAGGGTGCAGAAGCTCTGGGAGAGGACAGAAGTGAGACCAACACAGTGGTTGTCATTGCATGGGTGCAACTGGCACCAGTCACACATGGAATAAAAGTCCACATCCTTTCCAGCCTCTCCAGACATTCAACACCTTGAAGTGAAATTCCCATCACTTCTGATTCCCTGTAGTTTTCAATCCTAGCAGAAAATTTGATTTGTGCCATGCTGAGGTGTCCAAACATGGCCTAACCACCAGAAGCAGGCTGCAGGGTAATTCCAGGTATCAAGCTTTAAGAATAACACTCTTAGATGTTTTCAGGAGTGAAACACTCAGATGTGTCCATCAAAAACACCCCAGGGCATGGCCTTCCTTATCTGTGTCCCGAACTTGGGCCATATATCCCCAAATCTGTTAATTAATTGAAAATGGGTGCTATTTCAAGGCCCTCAGCTCTCTGAATTCATACATCTTCAACAATAAGTGTTGTTGGAGTTTGTTTCATGTGTTATTAACAATCCTGTGTAATCCTAGAGCCTTTACAGGGGGAGGCAGTGGATCTGCCAGGGCTCTTGAGTGACAGTCTAGATTCTTCTCATGGAAGGGGCTCAGAGAAGACAATGTCACTTCATAGAGGTCATCATAGAGGTCTTCTCCTGCTGGCACCTTCAGTGGCCTTTGCCAGGCTGATGTTTTGGAGCTGATACCAGCACCAGGAATGGGCAGTTGAAGACTCTGCTACTTTTTTGGCCAGAGTGTGAAATGCAGCAGATGGGTTTGGCACCGAGTGCTGCCCATAAATCACCCTGGAGTGGCCTCCACACTCGTGGTGTTCCACAGCTCTGTTCCCAAAACGTTACTAAAACCAGGCTGGAGTAACAAGAAATTGTTTAAAGCAAACAGCAGCTCCCTCTGTCTGTCCTGATCCAGTGGATCACCTCAAGAAGCTGATCAGAATTTATTTTTAAGGTTGGCTCTGTTTTCCTTACAGCATAAGAACTTTTTGGGTCTGGATAAGGGAAGCAGCTGTGCCTCAGTGCTGAGAGGACTCTTGGACAAATTACCATGAGAAAATGTTCCCATCTTCATACAATAAAGTTTTGTTCAGCTTCTGTGCCCTCTCCCTTCTGCCAGGAGAGCTGCCCTGCTCTTCCTCCCCCCGGGCTAATTGGCACCCGGTCATTAGGGAGCCATTTTAGCCCACATCTTCCTTTGGAAATAGCAGCAGAGAAATCAGACCCTAAAGCCTTTTGGATCACCACAAAAGCTCTGGGATACAAGTGATTTCTGTCTGGTTTAACCCCTTGGAACAGTGCTGGGAGCTCAGAACTGCTGCACCTCCAGCTGCTGCTCCCTCTCCCCAAAGCAGTGAAATGTCCTGAGACTCCAAATCCTCCCCTGCCTGTGGCAGCCTCTGTCTTTTTTTTTTTTTTTTTTTTTTAATCAGAGGAAGATTTCTCCCAAGTTCCTATTTTTTTCTCATCTATTTAGAACTTTACAATTACAATTCTTTAGGAACGAGCCAAAATGCTGTAGGACACAAAAATGGGATGTCCTGAACTCTTTCGGCATGGAGGAAAACTTCAAAGTTTTTGTGTGTGTATATTACAAAGAACTGGAAATCCCTTCCTTGCCTCGTGTGTACAATATCTGAGGCAGCCCTGGGATCTGATTCGAGCATTTTTTTTTATGGTTTACTGTTTAATTTAAATCAGTGTGGTATGAATTACGTTAGTGCTGAAAAATGAGCTTTTGTTGAGATAAATGCCTGCCATCAGCTTGGAAGTTGTATTCTGTTTTGACATCTTTACTCGGTGTTTTTCTGCGTGGTGATGAGACCTTGCTGTGCAAGGGGAGCTGATTGCCCTCAGAGAGGAGGAAAAGTGGGGAGAGAAACGAGGGGGTGGGATTGGGTTCCTCCATCAACAGGAATCAGCGTTGGCAGCACCTTCTGTGGCATCCTGGCTCATTCAGGGTGTCTTCTGGGCAGCAAAACTGCATCTCCAAGATGGGAATAGAAGGAATTATAGGTAGAGGGGAGGGAAAGCAGAGCCAGGGTGGATTTTTCTTGAGATTTCTTGATTTGTTCTCTTTTCCCCCTTGCTCTGTCGTGTATCCATGGTGTCTCTCTGCTGTGGAGAGCAGGAGATGCTTTCCTGGAGATTGTATTTAATGGGTGTAAATGTAAATTTAACGTAAAAGGTGCCCTGTATGATTCTTTGTGCTGTTAGTTCTTCCTGAGGCTTTGTGTGTAGGGTCAGGGCTGATGTTCCTTCAGCTGGAGCAAATCTACAGTGCCCAAAGAACACAGCAGTGGCACTGCAGCTTTTTCCAGCCCTTTTTAACCTGATGCAGAGCAGACACTTGGGAAGCACTCACTGTGCTGGTGTGCAAGAGAAGAGCAGTTAATAGTGGGCAGCCCTTCAAAAGGCTCTGCTGGATTCAAACACTCTCCAGAAACCCAGCCTTGCTTCCCAAGCTCGTGTGAGCCATCCAGGCTCCTCTGCTTGGAAGCTGGACAGGGACTTTTGGGAGAAAACAGCCCTTTTTCATGTGATTCCTCGTGTGCTTTAGATGTGGTGGGGAAAAAAGAATGAGAAGGTTATTTCTTGTGACAGAAATACATCCCAGGACCAGCCTTCCCTGGGATGGTTTTGCTCCAGACCCTTTGTGAAGCCAAAGGATGCAGCAGCCCAGCAGCAGCTCAGAAATGCACACACCAGTGGAAAATTCCCACTCCAGATGTGTGGCTTGGGTGGGAGTGGAAGCTCAAATCCATCCAGCCTTCTAAAAACCTGTGAATTGGTCTCTGTCTCATCTGCTACAGCAGCACTCTGTCCCCCATGAGCACCCTCTGGGATCTGCAGTGTCACCAAACTCAACCCTGTCAGCAATGTCACCAGTCTTGGCAGTGTCACCAAACTCAACCCTGTCGCCAAAATCAGCACTGTCACCAAGCTTGGCAGTGTCACCCGGCTCCACAGTATCATTGGACCCAGCAGCCTCTGCCTGGCATCACCAATCCCACTGCCCCCATACAATCCAGCTGGGTTTCCTCAGATTCCTGGTTCTCCCAGCTCTTGGCTGAGTTTGGAAGAAGCAGAAACGTGCTTGTTTGAAGGAGGAGAATCATAAAGATTTGTTTTGCTCCCCTCTGAGCATTCAGAGTGTTTGGATTCACTGGGGTTTTGTCACAGAGCTGGTGGGTTCTGTGCTTTGCTGCTGGAAACCCACGGGGAGGTTTGTGGGTACCTCAAACTCTGCCCAAACTCTTCAGTGCCTTCAGACCAGCTGAGCATCAATGATTTGTTTCATTTGATTGTCCAAGGGTCTGCAGAGGGGATGAGACAGGGGTGATGAGGAGAATTCCTGAGGACAGGATCCTGCTCACAGAGCTCTGTGATCCTGCAGCCCTTAGAGCTTGCACTGCCCATGTCCCAGGGTGTCACACTGAGGATGGAGGTGCAACCATCACACAGAGAGCTCTGCAGCCTCTTCCCTCTTTATCTGGTGGGTTTGGAGCTGGGAGCTCCTGTCAGGACCTTCCATTTGCACAAGACGTTTGCTGTACATCACTCAAAGTAGCTCTCCCCGAGAACACTCCGAGCTTTTCCTGTGGCTCTGAGCAGACAAGTTGGGTTTGGCTCAGCTGCTCTCCCCAGTGCTGTGACCTGTTTTTGTCTGACACGTTTCTCATTAACTCTTTGTCAAATCACCAGGAAGCCTGCTTAATTGCAGGCAGAGTGCTGAATTTATGAGTTCATCTAGGCTCCGTGTCTACACATTGACAGAGGTGTTTCTCTGGATGAAGTCTTTTTCTCTTCATTTCGTGGCAAGAATGGACTTTCTGTTTCAGTTCCTTCTGAAAGTCATAAATTGCAGCAGTCCCTCCCTTCCCTTTATTTAAAAGAAACACAACAAAACTTCATGGCAACAGTTTATTGCTCTAAATCAGCTTGTGGGTCATTAAAGCAAAAAAAGGGAGGGGAAAAAAAAAAAAAGGAAAAAAATCTCCAACTCCTGCCAAATAAAATGTGCACATCAGCCAAGCTGTCAGAGGCAGATTCTGCGACCATGGGATGAGAAGGTTTATTACACTCTGGGCTTCTGGGGAGGGATGTTATAGCAACAGGACGCTGGGTCAGTGATGGCAAACTCCTGGTTGCTCCGTTTCTCCATGCACACTAGGAATCCATTAAGCCAACTGACGACAGATCCGCAGGCATTCCAGCCCCCCGGCACACCTCTGCCGGGGCCAAACCTTGGACTCTGCCCATTAAAACGTGAAAGAAACAACCCAACAGAGAGCCCACAAATTAGAGGGGCAGGAAACCTCAAATGATGTGCAAAAAAAATTGTAAACGTTCGAGAGGATTTTTCCATAACTTCTGCCCCCATAACTCAGCATTTCTGATGTTAATAAATTACGGAGCGGAGCCTCTGCGAGATCAAGGAGCTTTTTGGATCCAAACCCCGAGCACTGCTCGGCAGACAGCAGATGAAGCTGCAAAGTGAGCCCTGGAACATGACAACAATTTCCTTTTGGCCGGCTGGGGATGGATCTGAAGCACAGGCACAGCCGGAGCGCTGGCTCTGCGTCCCAAATCCGCGTCTCTGCAGAGGGCCAGTCAAAGCCCTGTAATCCCAGGGAACGTGAAGGTGCATTTGTTTGGAGGGGATAGACTGGAGAGGAGGAGGCTGGGGGACTTCAGAGCAAGCAGAGCTCTGTGGAAACTCCACCAGACAAAATCATGGCACTGTTACTGGCAGGGAAGGGAAGGGGAGTTGGGAATTCTTAGATGAGCTGTTGGATTTGAGGACAAAAGCGCTGGGAGGTGCCATGGGTTAATAAATAAAGACTGAACTCACCATCTGCAGCAGAAGGAGAAAAGATGAACTGAAGTTTTGGCGTGTTCAGTGATGAAAAAAGGAGCGGGGAGAAATCCATTATGAGGTGGGAGGGATGAAGTGGAAGAGCGGCCAGAGGAAGTGCTCTCACAATAATTAATTTCTGAGCGTGTCTGCAGGCTGCAGGCCAGATGAAAGTCTGCTTTTCCAGCACATCTCCAGGGCAGGGGCTGTCCCAGACTGCTGGGGTTTAACATGGGGACAAAGAAAAAGGGACAAATCTTGTTCCTGCAGGGAGCCCAGCTCCGTGGGGCAGGGATGCTCAGAGCCAAAGGGATTAAAGAGGTGAAATGCATTTCCCAAAATTGACTGGAATAGCAGCACTTGCTGGTTATAGACGTGCAAAACCAGCACCAATTACTAATTATAAACTGATTTTATTTTGTTTTCTCCTCTTCAGTCTCTTCCCACCTTTTTTTTCACCTCTCTTTTCCCTCTGACAACTTCTTTTAATGTCTAAGCCAAATTACTCTCAGGAGACACATCTCCACTGATACAGAGCACAGGCAGAAATTCCATGTCAGCTCCACCAAGTCAGAGTCCTGCTAATAATTACACTGCATTTTCTAATGGTTTTTTTTCCTGTGGCATCTCTGGGTTTTTTTGCTGTTGGTGCTAAATATCTAATATCAACCTTTACCTGCACAGGAGAACAGGTGTGGATGGTTTGGGGATTAAAGCTGCTGCTAAATCCTGGTTAAGGAGGGACTTAGTTCTGGTTTTAACTATGAATAAAGAGATTTAATAGAGCTGGAGATGCCTGTTGGAGTAAGAGCATCCCCGGGTGGGTGGCTGTGGGGAGCTGTGCCTTCCAGGAGTGGGGTGAATCTGAGATCTTAAATTTGCCCATTCCCTAAACTTTAACTTTTTGCCTTTATTTTCCTTCTCCACCTGTCCTTGAGCATGGGATATCCCTTGATTCTTCAAAAGAACACAGAGGAACCAATGCTTCATGAGTATCCAAAGAGCATTTTCAAACTGGATTTTTTTTTTTTAATTTTTTTTTTTTTTTGCTTACTGACAAAGACTTGTAAACAGTTGGTTTGCAGAATTTCGCCAGAGGAAATTTCTGATTTCCTTCTGGTCTGAACTGGAAGAAGATGTGGTAAAAGGTTTTCAGTTTGTTTTTTCTCAGGTTGCGGGGGGAAGAGATACTTAAAATATTATTCTGTGTGTGAACATTTGACAGAAGAAAGAACAGATACTGCAGATAGTGCTGGGTGACTGCTGCAGTGTTGTTAAGCTGTGAAATAACTTTGATAGCGACCATCGGCGAGCGTGTGAACCTGATCTTTAATTAGAGGTGTTGGCCACAGAGGGCTGAGCTGGCCCAGGGGCTGCCCTGGCTCTGGAACTGCTCCTGCAGCTCTCTAAACCAGCTGATCACCCCATTTATTCCATTTTAGAGGGTCCTGGTGGGTGCCAGCAAAGGGATTCATCCCACTCCTGGAAGGCTCATGTCCCTGCAGTCACCCACCCGGGGATGCTCTCACTCCAACAGGCATCTCCAGCTCTATTAAATCTCTTTATTCACAGTTAAAACCAGAACTAAGTCCCTCTCTAACCAGGATTTAGCAGCAGCTTTAATCCCAAAACCATCCCCAACTATTATCCTGTGCAGGTAAACAGGGGTGGTTGTGTGCTGTCCCCATTTTGGGCTGTGGTGCCAGGAGCTGCCCTGGCTCTGGAACTGGTCCTGCAGCACTCTAAACCAGCTGATCCCCCCATTTATTAATTTTTTAGAGGGTCCTGGTTGATACCAGCAGAGGGATGATGGATGGCTGGGAGCTGTCCCCATTTTGGCCTGTGGCCCGTGGTGCCAGGCTCTGTTTGTGGAGGGCAGCGAGGGTGTGTGAGAACGGCAGCTCAGGTTCTCAGGCTCTCACAGCACCTCTTTCTCTCTCGTTTTGATCTGTCAGATTTCACACCCCCAGCTTGGGTTTTAATGCCCCCACGCAGATAAAACCACAGAGTTTCAGGTGATTTCGTGCTACGGCAGAACCTCCTCCAGAGGCACAGCTGGTGAGCAGGACCCTGCAAAACGAATTTCAGCTGAATTTTGGGCTTTCTTCTGTCATAGTTGAGATGCAGACAATTAAAAAAACAATTTTCTGAAACTTCAAAACCGTTTTTATTATAGCATGCATGCTTTTTAAACATTCTTAAAAATCTCCTACATTTACACTTTACTTATTGGTCAGGAAAGACAAACAAAGTGCTGATTGGAACAGACAGTTACAAGTTTCTCTTATTTACCCTTCTTTCTTTCTTGATTTTTATGTCAACTACCTTTGTAGAAAATTCTTTCAGGGGTAAACATGGATCCTCTTATCAAACTTCTCTCTGGCTCATAGAAATCACTGTAAAACCTCTTCCATATTCCCCAAGCTCTCTGCCCAGGGCAGGGAGTTGGAACTAAATGATCTTTAAGGTCCCTTCCATGCTCAATGGCCCTAAATGTCCTCTCAAACAATTCTAGAAGATGAAAGGAACCATCTGTAAGACACAACTGAGAAATTAAAGATCTTATTTTATTTGTGTGTCCTGGATTTGCCAGCTTGTGTTCCCAGGGCCACTGGATGTCACCAATTGCTGGCACTGGGAGATTTGTGGGCTGCTGGTTCCTCAAACCACTACAAACTCTGCCCAAACTCTTCAGTGCCTTCAGGCCAGCTGAGCATCGATTATTTGTTTCATTTGGTTTTCCAAGCAGTTTCCCTGAGAGCTGCTGTCACTTGGTGTCTGGGTGTCTCCACTTGAGGGGCTGGATTGGCTGGGCTGCTCAATTTGGGGTCAAAAAAGCCAAGAGAAACTCTTTCTTTCGCCAGCATTAGGCAGCCTCAGTGTCCCTGGAGCTCCCTGAGATAAAACAAAAGTTATTGATACTTTAGTTTCAGTAAATTCAGTAATGGTTCAGCCACATTAAGAAGGGGTTTTATTGATGTTGGTTGGTTGGATGGTTGGTTTTTGGTGTTTTTTTAAATTAAAACTTCCAAACAACACAGAATTGTATTCCTATGCCATCAACACCCACCTCAGACCTTTGATGCTGCCAGGACATGATCAAGTGTTTCTAGAAAGTTCCAGGGTCCAGCTAGGGATGAGTGAATGACCCTGAGTGTTCCTGGGCAGGGAATGAAGGATCTGAGCACAGCCAGGTTTATTCTCCCACCAGATCTATCCCAGTGCAGCATTTCAGTGACTACAAGTCCCATGCTCTGATGAGGAAGGAAGAAGCCCAGCACGGATGGTGGGATTTTCCCTCATCCCTTTTCATCCAAGGAGCTGGAGAAGGAAGAGTTGGTGGTAGGGATGAGACCAAGAAATGTCAGTGCAGGGAGCTGAGAGCCTGAACTGGACCTGTCCCCCTTGTTGCTGTCATTGCTGGGCTTTAATTTTTCCTCTCCTTTGATTTCCCACCTTTTTTCTTTTTTTCTTTTTTTCTTTCTTGTGTCTTGAAATAGATGGGAAAATAAAATCGTATCCCACGAGATTCTGAGAGAATTAATTGCTGGTAAAAGCATGTTAAGAGCTTTTGATGACTGAAGTAATTTGCACTGACACAGGGGCTGGTTGGGGCAGAGGGAAATGTGAATCTCAGGAAAAAAAAGGAGTTTCTGGAGCAGGGAGGCCCATTTAGGAGCAGAGCCTTGCTATGCTGGGACCCAGAGGGCTTCTCCTTGTTTTCAGGATGTGCTGTGTCATTTTTAAAATGTGCTTTTTTGAGTGGATTGCAAACTGGATTATCCCAAAGGTTGCTCTGGAGTGCTGAGCATCTCCTCTGGTTCTCTCACCCAACTCCACTGCCTTAAGAGAGGAAAAATCTCTTCCTGCCAAACCAGTGACTTTTTTTGGACTGCAACCCCTTAATTAACTCTTCATTTATTTTTTTTTTTCCCCACTTGGACTTTAAACATCTGACAGATTTTATTTTGAAGGATTCCTCTTTTTCACAGCAGCCAAAATTGCATCTCACCTTCAGCCACAGAGATGTGGCCAGTGAATTTCTCAGGCTGTACTCAGATAAATGAAAGTAGCGCATTGGGTAAAGGGATTTTTAAAATAGAACCTCACAGCTCTGTGACCTGGTTTGAGAGCTTATTGAAAGGTTTGCAATTAAAAATTATCCTGCATGAAAGGATGAAACAGATGATGTGAAGAATGAGCAGTTAAGGACCTTGTCATTAAAATTAGTGCAATTTGGAGGAGTTTGGTTACTTGAGCTGTGGTATCAGAGCTGTTTTCCAGAATATTTGGACTCCTGAACCTTTTACTCATGAACCACTCTGAGCAGTGTCCTTGGAGGTTCTGCCAGCCATCACCTACAGATAATGCCTGAGAGCTGATTTTATCCTTGTCATAATTTTCTTTATCAATTACATCCATCTCCTACCTTTCTCCTTCCTATTTCCAATTTGGAGTTGTGCCCTGCAAACCCTTTTTCTCCCTCTGTCCCCTCCGAGGCTGCCATGAGTGCCCAGCTGACCCCTCTCCTGTGCTTCTCCCGCAGATTCCCGATGCCCTGGGCACTGAGAAGTTCTGTGGTGATGCCAGCCAGGGTGGGGCTGGGAACTGGCTGAAGTACATCCGAGTGTGCTGCTCATGCGACGAGCAGAACCTGGCTGTGTGCCACATCAACGAGCAGGTAACCATCCATCCATCCATCCATCCATCCATCCATCCATCCATCCATCTATCCATCCATCCCCCATCCATCCATCCACCCATCCATCCATCCATCATCCACCCATCCATCCATCCAGCCATCCATCCAGCCATCCATCCATCATCCGTCCATCCATCCATCCATCCATCCATCCAGCCATCCATCCATCCACCATCTATCCATCCATCTGTCCATCCATCTGTCCATCATCCATCCATCCATCCATCCATCCACCCATCCACCATCCATCCATCCATCCATCCATCATCCACCCATCCATCCATCCGTCCATCATCCACCCATCCATCCATCCGTCCATCCGTCCATCCATCCATCCATCCATCCATCCACCATCCACCCATCCATCCATCCATCCATCTGTCCATCCATCCATCCATCCATCCATCATCCATCCAAACCATCCACCCATGGCTGACGGATCAACCCAGGCTGCTACAGAATTCTTCTGGCTTATTTCTACTTTCCCTTTTTGCTTGTTTATTTTTTATTTTTTTGGGTTGTTACTTTGTTTTTGGGGGTGTTGGGTTTCTTGAGGTTTTGGTTGTTTGTTTGTTTTCTTTCCTATTATTTTTCCTTTCATTTTATTTTTTCTTTCTTCAACGTGCTGTGCCCAGAATAATTTTGATTAAAAAATCAAGAAAAGGAATATTCTCAGTACCACCAAACCCTACTTATCCTGTTAACTATTTAGTGTCAAACAAAGCTGGTAATTTGGAGAGCTGCCCATGCTGTGGTGGGAAGCACAAAATGATCAAGTGTGGAACTTTTCTATAAACAAACATAATTGATTTGTGAATGTAAATCTTCTGCTGGATTAATAAATCTGAGCTTTTTCAGTGCATGACAAATAAAAAAGGCTTTGATGAGCCCAGACCATCAGTACCATGACTGAAAGATGAAGTTAATTACCATAATGAAATGTTTGATGAAATTAATGTGACTCCAGCAGAATCCAACTTTTCCCTGATCATTAAAGGAGCCTGTCCTATTTTCTGGAAGGGCTGCAGGAGATGTTTTGAAATAAAAGGAGCTGCTTTATTCTGAGAACAAACAGGAGAGGAAAAGGAGCTAAAGGGTGAGACCAGGGCAGTGTCAGCCCTTGGCAGGGCCATTCTGAAGGATTTTTCCCTGTAAAATTTGTGACCATCTCTGAACTTGATGGACCTTTTAGACCACAGTGGGTGTTTTAGTGCTGGTTTGGGTTGCCAGCTGCACAGCTGTTAATAGCAATTTTATTTTATTTTATTTTATTTTATTTTATTTTATTTTATTTTATTTTATTATTTTATTTTATTTTATTTTATTTTATTTTATTTTATTTTATTTTATTTTATTTTATTTTATTTTATTTTATTTTTTATTGTTTTATTTTATTTCTTTTTATTTTATTTCTTTGTAAATTTACCTTATTTTATCTTATTTATTCTCTTAGCTTGGCCCATCCCAACTCCTGTTTTTCCAAGTCAGTCCTGAGCTCTGGGCTTATTCCTAGGCTGCCTTTTGGGGTTTTTTCAGGCACTTTTCCCCTCAAGCTCCCTGTGGTTTTGTCCTGGGAAAAGCCTTTTTTGTAGAACAAGCAGAGAAGAGCACTGGAGTGCAAATGCAAAAGATAATGAGAAAAAGGAAAATTTTAGACAATTTTTATTTTGCAGTGGAATCCCCAGAAATGAGCTCCCCAGGCGCCAGCTCCCATTTTGGGACCCCCACCTGGATGGGGAGAGATGTGCCTGCACTGGGAGAGCTGTTTGCAAAGCAATGGAAACCAGGGGTGGGATTACAGCAGGATCCTGGCAGCACGGGGATGAGTGTCTGGGGTATTTTATCAGCAGTGGGATTTCATTTCCCATCCCAAATCTTTGTGTTTGTGACCATCCCTGCTTTGAAGCTCCCATTGAGAGCTGCCTGGGCAGTGCTCACCGGGTGATTTCAGAGCTCAGGCACCGGTGATTCACACTGGGGCTGTGGGAAGGTGTCAGCCCGGCAGGGAGGGAGGGAGGCACGGCTGGTGAGGACCGGGATGCACCGGAGCTCCCGAAAAGGGCTGGGCAGAGTGCTCGGTAAGGGATGCACCGGAGCTCCCGGTTAGAGCTGTATCGAGAGCTCAGTGAGGGCTGTAGCCCCGGTAAAGGCTGTGTCAGAGCACTCGGTAGCGGAGCTCCCGGTTAGGGCTGTACCGAGTGTTCTGTAAGGGATGTAACCCCGGTAAAGGCTGTGTCAGAGCACTCGGTTAGGGCTGTACCGGGTGCTCGGTTAGGGATGCACCGGAGCTCCCGAAAAGGGCTGTACGGAGTGCTCTGTAAGGGAATGTAACCCCGGTAAGGGCTGTGTCACAGCACTCGGTACCAGATCTCCCAGTAAAGGCTGTACAGGGTTTTTAAAACTTTCTCTTTACCTGGAGCCCGGTTTTAAAAGCTCTCCTTTACCAGGAGATTTTCTCAGTTAGGGCTTTAACCCAGTAAAGGCTGTGTCAGAGCACTCGGTATCGGAGCTCGCTGTAAGTGCCGCCCTGCAGCCTCCCGGTTCACAGGGACGGCTGTGCCTCCGTCTGCCCCGGCCTTGGAGCCGCTGCACAGACACGGCCCCGCTGCCCTTCTTCCCTTCCCTCCCCTCCCGTTCCCTCCTCTTCCCTTCCCTGCCCTCCCCCCGATCGGCCCGGCCGCCGGCACCGGAGGAGCGCAGCGGCCGCGGGACAGGAGCGAGCAGGTCAGGGGAGCCCGGCCCGGCCCGGCCCGGCCCGCTCCGTGCGCACTGCCCGGCACCGGCTCCGAGGCACCGGCGGGGATCCCGCGGCGGCGGCGGGGCCGGTGGCGGGCGGCGTCTGCCACCTGCTGGGGCGGGCCGGGGCCGCGCTCCGGGCCCCGATCCCCAATCCCTATCCCGATCTCAATCCCTATCCCGATCCCCATCCCCATCCCTATCCCGATCCCCATCCCAATCCCGATCCCTATCCCGGTCCCGATCGCCGTCTCCATCCCAATGCCCATCCCAATCCCCATCCCAATCCCCATCCCAATCCTGCTCCCAGTCCCCATCCCCATCTCCATCTCCATCTCCATCCCAGTCCCCATCCCAATCCCGATCCCGGTCCCAGTCCTGGTCCTGGCCCCATTCCGCTCCCGGTCCCAGCAGCTGCGGGAGCTCCCCACGGGCAACTTTTCCCCGGTGTTTCCCGAGGAGAGAGGGGAGCCCTCGCCTTTCCCCGCCGGAACGGAATCGGGAGGCTCCGGGCAGCGGCGGGGGCGGCGAAGCGAGTTAATTATCCCGAGAGATGGGGATCCTAATTATCCCGCGGGATGGGGAACGGCTCCGCTCGTGGAGCTGCGGAACCAGGACCGGGAGCCAGTGCTGGACCGGGGCGGATCGCGGACCGCTGCCCGTGCTGGTGCTCGGTGGAACGCGGGCGGATCGGTCGGGTGTTTCCCGACCTCGGTGTGCAGGGGAAAGTTCTGAGCGGCAACCGCGCCCACGGCCCCGCCGCACCGCGTGGTGGCTCTGGGAGCGATGTCCCCTGTCCCTGAAATTCTGGGAGCGATGTGCCGTGTCCCTACAGCTCTGGGAGGGATGTTCCCTGTCCCTGTCCCTCTTGGAAGGATGTCCCCTTGTCCCTGCAGCTTTGGGATGGGTTTTCCGTGTCCCTGCAGCTCTGAGAGCAATGTCCCCTGTCCCTGTCATCCCATCCCTGTCCCTGCAATCCCATCCCTGTCCCTGTCATCCCACCTCCCCGCAGCCGCAGCTCCGGGAGGACAATTTTGGGAGCATCCCGGGCAGCCGCTGCTCCCGCCGGGTCGGGATCTGCCCGAGCCTCGCGTTCCGTGCCAGGAGGGAGGGAAAGGGACTCTGGGAACAGAAACGCACGGTGGTGACACAATTAATGTGAGCCAAGCAGGAATTTGGGAATTGCGCGTGTTCCTTCCCCACAAACACAGGCTGGCAGAGCAAATTTCGGGAATTGTTCTGGCTGAAATGTGAGGTTTAACCTGATTTTTCAGGTTAAAATTTCTTGCATTGCTGTTAAATTTCTTGCATTGCTGTTAAACACAGTGCTAAGAAAACATGGAAGTTAAAAACAAGAATCAGGTGAATTCTCAGGGTATTGTGTTAGGACAGGGTCTAGTGTACTCCAAAAATTTAGGAAACATCTGGAGGACACTGAATCTCCTTGGGACAAAAGAGCTCCTGGAGCAGGTGCAGGGGAAGTGACAAAGGTCCAGGAGGTGAACACAGCTGTGCTCAGGATATGGTGGAAGGTCCAGGTCCGTGCTCAGACAGGAGCTCAAAATGTGGGCAAACTGCTCACCTGGAGATCTTCATGTCTGTATTTAGGGGTCAGGTCTAGGCTGGTTTATTTTATTTTATTATTTTATTTTATTATTTTATTTTATTTTATTTTATTTTATTATTTTATTTTATCTCAGAATGTGGGCAAACTGCTCACCTGGAGTGGTTCATATTAAGGAATCAGATCTAGGCTAATGGGGAGAATAATCAACAAAATAATTCTGTGCAAATGTGATAATTCAGCTCTAACCATGAGGCCAATTCTGGCTCAGAGAGCAAAGCCTTAAACATGAAAGGAGGACAGGAGAAAAATGGGAAGATTTGTTGTAATTTGAGAGATATTTTGTTGCCCAAAATATTTTTATTTTGCCCAGACCCTTTGAAACTCTGACATCCAAAGAGAGTCAAAAACAGGCAGGAAAATGAGTTCTGAGCAGCAATTATCCCAAATCGAGGGACAGCTTCCCTTATTAACCAAAGTAATTTGAATTATTGATTAAAACATAAACCACAAGGCTTTGCATATTTACCCTGTGTGTTGTGTTTGTGATTCCCAGGTCTATTATAAAGTTATTAAAGAGATTGAGCCGGGGGAAGAGCTCCTGGTGTGCCTGAAGGAAGGAGGTTATTCCCTGGGGAACATGGCACCCAGCATGGAAGGTAAGGCTCCCCACGAGCTCCTGCTCCTCTCTGCGCCCTCAGCCAGGCCAGGGCTGGGACAAAACCTGACAAAACCTCGGCCAGGACCTGCCCCTTCTGTCTCTGAATGGATTTTGTGCTCCTTTTCACTCTTTTCCTGGTGAGAGAGGCTCAGTCCACAACACCGAGTTTTTATCAGCCTCAGTTCCTTCTCTTTGTGGGTTTGGGTATGATCAGAGGTTCCTTTTCCATTTATCAGCCTCAGTTCCTTCTCTTTATGGGTTTGGGTATGATCAGAGGTGCCTTTTCCATTTTTCAGCCTCATTTTCTTCTCCTTGTGGGTTTGGGTATGTTCAGAGGTGCCTTTTCCATCATCAGGTGCCTTTGGGTGTCATAAAAATGGCCAAACTATCCCAAGGATCGAAAACATCCCTCTTGGTAAGGGATGTTTTCCATCCTTGGGAAAACATCTGTCTGTCTGAATGGATTTTGTGCTCCTTTTCACTCTTTTCCTGGTGAGAGAGGCTCAGTCCACAACACCGAGTTTTTATCAACCTCAGTTCCTTCTCTTTGTGGGTTTGGGTATGTTCAGAGGTGCTTTTTCCATTTATCAGCCTCATTTCCCTCTCTCTGTGGGTTTGGGTATGATCAGAGGTGCCTTTTCTATCCCCAGCTGCTTTTGGGTGTAATAAAAATGGCCAAACTATCCCCAGGATGGAAAACATTCCCCTTGGTGAACATCAGCCTGCAGAGATTTGGGGAATCTGGAAAAGAGGGGTCCAGGCAGGGGATGGAAGAGTCATTACTAAAATTATCATTGCTGGGATAAAGAAACCTCATCTTTCTCTGCAGCAGCTGTGAGCAGGTAGCAGGACACACACATGGAGTGTTCTGGAAATCCAAGAGTGCTCCCAGCACTGGTTTTCCTCTTTTAGGATGCTTTTTCCCACATTCATCCAAGGCTCTGACACTACAAACACTGTGCAAGGAGGTGACCTCTGAGGAAAACTGGGAAGGATGTGCACAGCATCAATATTCCATGATTTATTTCTAGAAGTACTCTGTAAATAATTTCTAAAAATCCTGGTAAATTTTCATTTAAAAACTAATGTTTTTAAACTAGTTTTTAAATATTGCTCTGGAAATATTGCTCTATAAAATTAATTTATGAAATTGGAGTTCTCTCAGTGCACCCCACAATTTTTATCTATTTTTTACAGTACATAAGTATAATTTCTGATGCAAATTTGCAGTAAAATCCTGCACAATCAGTTTCCAATATTTCAGGAAAATGAGATCATTTGAGGATTTGTGCTGCTGGAAGTTCATTTGCTGAAGGGCTGGGGTGAAATGTGATATTTGCTGCCTCACTCATATCAAGTTTGGGAGTATTTTTTCACTCCTCTCACCCCCCAAAAAGTTAATCATTTTCTCAAGACTAACACACAGAGATGAATAATTTCTTCACCTTTTTTTTTATGTCAAGGAGAAATCTGAATGAAAACTCACCGCTGTTCTGCATTTCAGTTTCTAGCAGGCTTTTATGTGAACAAGCAAAAAGTGCTCCTTGTTTTCCATCTCTGTCATTATGGAACATTTATCTGGATCTTCCTGCTAACGGTGTCTAGTGCTTTTGCTGCATAATTGCTGTCAAATTATGCCAGGCCAACATTAAATATTTGACTCCTTAATACTTTTTACTTTTCAGCAGGGCTATCTCCCTGCTGCCTCGCACCCCCAGCTCACTTTGGAATTAACAGGAGAGAGAAAATGCAAAATTGTTCCACACAAAGATAATTATCATAAAAATCTTTCCTCCCAACCCCAGCCAAACACAGCAGACCCCTTATCACTGCAGGAATTTTGAGTAGGGCACTTGAACTCCTTTGAGATTCGAGTCTGGTAGATTAGCATGTAGATGCCACATAATTGTGTTCCCCTTGGTTTCTCTGAAAGCTATTAGGCACTGATTTATTTTTCTGTTACATTCCTGCTTTGTCCTGAGTGTTGCTGATGGAACTTCAGATAGGCACATACAACCATAGGTTTGACAAACACGACACTGAGAACAGGCAGCAATTTCGGTGTGACTGGGGCTGCTCTTTTCTTTGCAGCCCCTTCTCCCTGTCACAGTTCCCTTTGTGAAGGGCAGTATTTTTGTTTTAAAAAAGGGGGAGACTTTAATGAGAACGTGCTTTGAAGGGTGACCTTTTTATTTTTTGGTACTTACAGGCAGGGAGAAAAAAAGGAACAGTTGAATGAACCTGGAGCCTACAAAGTGAGTGTGAGATGCAGACACAGAATCAGCATCAGGTCTCACCTCGGCCCTGAGCTGGTTTAGGTTTCAGTTTTGCAGGGCATGGGCTGGTCCTAAGCCAGGCTCAGGTCCTTTCCTTGCAGGGTGTTTGTTGAGGAGTCTGGTTTGGGATTTGCTGGGAATGCCAGAGGAATGGGGGATGGACTTGGAGCAGTTATCATGGAATGGTTTGGGAGCTGAAGGATGATTTTATCCCACCCCACGCCATGGAGGACATCTTCCACTGTCCCCGGCTGCTCCAATCTCCTCCAGCCTGGCCTTGGGCACTGCCAGGGATCCAGGGGCAGCCACAGCTGCTGTCCCAGGGCCTCCCCACCCTCAGCTGCTCTCCCACCTCATCTGTTTCTCCTCTCTTCAGCCTGAGTGTCACAGACATCTTTTATGGAAAATCCTTTCCTTAGGATTTTTCCTCCTGAGAAGCTGAGAGGCCTCAGGAACAAAATGTAAACAATGGTTATCTGCTGCTGTGGAATGCAACAGGTGCATCTGTGATTGGTCTCATGTTGCTGTTTCTAATTAATGGCCAATCACAGCCCAGCTGGTTCGGACAGAGAGCTGAGCCACAAACCTTTGTTATCATTCTTTTCTATTCTGTTCTTAGCTAGCCTTCTGATGAAACCTTTTCTTCTATTCTTTTAGTATAGTTTAGTTTTAATATAATATATATGATAAAATAATAAATCAGCCTTCTGAAACATGGAGTCAGATCCTCGTCTCTTCCCTCATCCAAAAACCCCTGTGAACACGGTCACATCTGAGCATCAAAACAGGTTTTACAACCACAGGCAACATGAAGAACACGTGGCTACAAGGCTTTTAATCATATTTTTGTCAGCTCTCTAAGCCTCCTTTCAATACAAATTTCTTTTTCCAAACCCAGATACTCTGAAGCACAGGAATTGCTTTTCCTCTCCTCCATCTTTTCCACCTGTGTAAAAGCTGCTGTGTTTGATGTCCTCTTGGATTCTGAGTGATTTGGGTGAGATATAGCAAAGAAACAGGAGAATGAGAAGCTAAATCTCTTTTCTAAAATATTCTTGAGGCAATTAAGATATTTCACCTCTTTGCTCTGTAAGCTCACAGAAAGAACAAAATTCTGTCATTGTCACTGGTAAGAGCAGGGAAGGGGAGGAAGTTTTCCAGCTTCAGCCAGGTATGGAGGAAATTACTCTCCATGGCTGCTTGTCCAAACCCAGAGAGGATTTCTGCTTCCTACAGGAGAGTTTGGGTGAAATAAGCAGCAATTAATCATGTAAATCTCAAACTGGACCAGGGAGAATCCCACCTGGATTTGTGGAGGGAATTTTGTTGCGTTTTCTCTGAAGTCAAAAGAAAGGAAAGGGGAAAAAAAAATCTGTTTCCTCCATTCCATGTGTTTTCAGGTCTGGGGATTTGCCAGGTGGAGCTTGAGGGACGCTGGGAGTTTGGTAGGAGCTTGTTAAGAGGTGAAGGGACCTGGGGCTTCCCAGCCTGGAGGATTTCAGTCACTCCTCCAAAAATTCCTCCCTGGTTAAGCCACTGCTGCATTTACAAGAGAGAAAAGAGGGGAAATGTTGGCTCTGAGGTGGAGAAACACCTTACTAGAGAAATTCCACGTCTGTGGAGTTTGATGCCATATTTTTTACTTCTTTTCACTCATAAAAAGCAATTTGGATTATTTTAATGGTAGTAAAGTAGTTTGGATCATTTCAATAGTAGTATCTCCGTTCTGCTGTTATTGGTGTCCTGATTTCCAGGTTTCCCTCCCCAGGGACATGAAACACATGGGATACACATTGGTCCTGCTCTACAAAATGCAGGAAAGAAGAGAATTTCTCTGAGGAGCAGAGCGGGGCCTGACCCATCCTACAGTGAGGCTGCTGGCAGCAATCTCAGAGTGTATAAACCTTGAAATGAGCTGAAATGAGAACAACTGGGGATTTTCTTTCCTCAGGTCTTCTTTTTTAGTCAAAATCCCTTTGTTGACTGGCTGGACTTCATTTCTTTTTGCATCCCTCTGTTGTGAGCTGAGGAGATACTGCAGCCCTGTGGGACCATCCATGAGGGTGTGGGTGGCTCTCTCAGCCCTGGGCAGGGATGCTCAAACCTCTGCCAAACCCCCAAAATCAGAGCTCCTTTATTCTGTAAGTAAAGTTTTGTATCAGGTTCTATTATTCAGGAAAAAATCAACCAGTACTGAGAGATGTTTCTTCACATCACCCAATGTACAAAACCCAGTCCTTTTGGTGCAATGACACTTCTGAAGTTCCACCTATGCTTAAGTCTGCTTCTCTCCAACTACCACAGGGGATATTTTTCATTTCAGGGGATATTTTGCCTGTCATTCCATCAAATATTGAGGGTGGCTCAGCCCCCTGGCTCAGCCAGGCTGAGTTTGGGTGATACTTTCTTTTTCAGAGGGGTTTGATTTTCCCCATGTCAGTATTTTCCGTGTAGGTGTGCAGAGGGTGCAGAGGGTGCAGAGGGTTTCCTCTGCCCACATCACTGCTGCAGCTGCCTCTGGGACCTTGCCTTGCTCAGTTTTAAGCTCAGGTTTAAGCAGAGAAAAGAGAGATATGAGGTGAGTACCCAGATGGGAGCACAGAGGTCTCTGAGTGTGACACTGCCTGTGGTTCCACTCCTGTCACACTCAGAACAAAATTAACCCTGATTTATATAAAACACAATTCCAGGCCTTAAAGCTCAGCCTTTTTTGCTCAGTTTTAAACTCGGTTTTAAGCAGAGAAAAGGGAGATAGGAGGTGAGTACCAAGGTAGGAGCACAGGGTGTGACACTGCACATGGTTCCACTCCTGTCACACTCATAACAAAATTAACCCTGATTTATATAAAACACCATTCCAGGCCTAAAAGCTCAGCCTAAGTTCTTGCAGTTGTGCAAGATTTCATGTAAACAAGTGCAAGGGGGGACTTTGAAGCAAAGGGGTTGAAGATTTTACCCCAAGAACGTGAGCATGGCCACATCCCACCGCAGGGAATGGGGTGCAGAGCAGGGAATGGATCAGCTCCAGCCCAGCATCACCTCTGGCTGCAGCTCTCAGAATATTCCCACTCCTCCCTCAGAGATAAGGCTGCTCCTTCTGGGAGTGCAGCTATCAGAAAAAGAGAACCTCAGAGCGTGGAGGAAGAGGGTAGGGGAGGACAGGGAAACGTGGCTCCAGTGACTCACAGGGGGCTGGAAAGCTTCTGTTCCAGGGTGGAGAAACCCAGAGCTATCCCGACTCCCTCACAGAGCTTGTTCTCCTGGAAAATTTACAGCTCTGAGCTGATTGTTTGGCTTGGCACCGTGGTCAGGATGCTGCCTTGTAAACTTAATAATAGCTGCCCTCTTTTTAATTTGTTTGACCTTGACTACAGTAATTTATTATGTGCATTAGAACTTTAAAAAAAAATAAATAAAGGGGAAAAAAAAAAAAGCAAAGAGCACAGCAACAAAGCCTTTGGCTCCCTGCTCTTCCTTCCATGGTGCTCTGGGCTGGGACTCCTTGGGCTGATGGAGCCCTGAGCTCCTGCAGTGGAAAATTGAGAGGAGAACATTAGACAGACAATTTCTTAGAAAGAAGGTCCTCCAGGTTTGTGCTGTGGCAGTTTGCTCTTCTCACTGTCTGTGTTTATATGAGCCTGGCTTGTTCCTTTTTCCCTGGCAGCCCCTTTGAGGAAAACTCACCCATAATTTCAAACCCCCTCCTTGCAGACAAGCGCAGCACCCCAGAACGAGCCCAGAATTTTGTGTGTCTCCCAATCCCCGCAGGTCCCTCCATCTCAGCAGAGGCCAAGACACAAAGAAAACAAGATCTCTGGTTGTGTGATCTGATTTTTTTTTCTCTCTCTTAATGCTTAAAGTGAAAGCAGCTGCTGGCACAGCCTCCCTTGGGTTCTCTCCCCTCTCACTTGCGAATCCTCTCTTTGTTTGTTTGTTTGCTGGCCTGGGGGAGCTTTGCTGCTCCCTGGTTGTGTTTCCCGGGGCAGGGCTGACCATGGGCTGCTGTGTGTGTTGCAGAGGAGCCCTCGTTCCGCTGTGAGGACTGTGATGAGCTGTTCCAGTCCAAGCTGGACCTGCGGCGCCACAAGAAGTACGGCTGCGGGGCCGTGGGGGCCCTCTACGAGAGCCTCAGCGACGACATCAAGCAGGAAGGCCTTGGGGATGGACAGGTCTACGAGTGCAAGGACTGTGAGAGGATGTTCCCCAACAAATACAGGTACCCACTGACAGCCAGACCCTCCTCTGGCCTCCCCTCTGTGTCCTGGGCAAAGCGGGGCGATGGGTGGTGGGGAGGACTGAAGGGATCAACCTTTCCTTCATCCTTAGAAACCTTTCCTTACTCTGTATAAACTTTTCCTTTCCCCATAGAAACCTTTTCTTCCTCCATAAAAACCTTTCCTATCTCCAAAGAAACCTTTCCTCTTTCCATTGAAATCTTTCCTTTCCCCATAAAAACCTTTCCCTCCTCTGTAGAAACCTTTCCTTCCTCCATAGAAACCTCTCCTTGCTCCATAGAAACCTTTCTTCTCCCCATAGAAACCTTTCCTTCCTCCATAGAAACCTTTCCTCTTTCCATAAAAACCTTTCTTTTCCCCATAAAAACCTTTCCTTTCCCCATAGAAACCTTTCCTTCCTCTGTAGAAACCTTTCCTTTTTCCATAGAAACCTTTCCTTTCTACATAGGCTTTAGAGATGTTCTTTTTGGGATAAACCTTTCTTTCCTCCATAGAAACCTTTCCTTCATAGCATTTCAGAATCTTCTTTCTGGAATAAACCTTTCCTTTCTCCACAGAATTTTACAATGTTCTTTTTCGGAGAAACCTTTTCTTTCCCCATAGACACTTTTTCTTTTCTCGATAGGCTTTAGGAATGTTCCTTTTGGGATAAACCTGTAATTTCCCCATAGACACCTTTCCTTCCTCCATAGAACTTCAGAATGGTCCTTTTGGGATCAACTTTTCCTTCCTCCATAAGCTTTAGGAATGTTCTTTTGGGATCAACCTTTCCTTTCCCCATAGACACCTTTCCTTTCTCCATTGCATTTCAGAATGTTCTTTCTGGAATAAACTTTTCCTTCCTCCATGGTCTTTAGGAATGTTCCTTTGGGATCAACCTTTCCTTTTTCCCTAGTAACCTCCAATTCCCTACAAGGTTTAGGAACGTTCACTTTGGGGCCTCTGTAGCTGTTGGGCAGTGTTTTATTCCACCTTGATTTCACAGACCTGTGCTTTTCATTGCCCGTTGGTAGAAGCACCCAAGGGTTGTTGGTGGGAAGTTTTAGGGGCTCTTTTCTGAGAGCCTTGGGTGGATCTTTCCATCTCGTTCTGAAGGAAAAACCACCAATATTAGTTCAGTCAACATGTGCATGAATGCTTTTTTTAAATTGAATTCTTGGTCATTTGAGATGAGTGGGTTTAAAGAGGTGTCAATGCCCCAAGAACTCGTGATATGGCCACGAGCTCCTGTTTGATCTGGCAGGAGCAATTAAAAAAATTTATCCCAATCAAATTTTTAATTTTCTTTGTGTCCACCAAATGTTCTTGTGACAGCAATGTGAAAAGGAAAAAAAAAGGTATAAATAACTGGAAAATTAACTGGATAAGTCCAGCTCATTTTTTAATCTGCAACAATTATTCACTTATTATTATGATCACATGGCAGCTGTAAATAAGAATTAAACTTCTCTTTAAAGGGAAAATATTTAAACTCAGGTTTTAACTTAAAATTTGATTTTTTTTTTTTTAAGCAGAATGTGGTAGTAATGAAGTGCAGCTTCAACACAGCAATCTTGGAGCTCTCTAATTCATTGGCAAAGTGAGACTCAGATAGTTAAATATTAGGAGCCAGCTTTAAAAGATGAGGAGTTTTTTTAATCAATTTAAGATTGTGTTTATTTGCATCCTAAGCCTTGATAAAAGCCTTTATAAAATTCTATAAAAGCAGAGTTTTCTGTGTTTACCGGAGGCTGAAGTTCTCACATACTCATTTCTTTTGCCTTCTTGGGTGAACAAACCCCGTGCACCACAAAATTTCTTATAAAACTGTGAGAACTGGCAATCCCCTGTCAGGCTCTGCCTGAGCACAGCAAAAACCTCGAGGTTAAAGCCCCTGTTTCGCTTCAGTTTAACATTTAAAAACCTGCATTTGTCACTTTGAACTTAATTACATTGATACTTTCAGCTCTTTGATCTGGGTGAGGAAGTGAGGGGGGAAAAAATCTATTTTAAAAGATGCAGAGAAAGGTGAGGGCTGCAGAGCATTCCCTGTATCTGCATGGAAAAGGGCTTGGGAGTTGTAGAATCTGGGATGGATCCTGGGATTCCTGAGTGGGATCCTCTTAGCCCAGTGTGGTTTTTTTAATCCTCACCTCGTGGCTCAAATTGGCTACTCTCATTAGAAACAAGAGGCTGCAATTTTCTTCTTTTTTTTTTTTTTTAATGACAAGACAAGGAGAACTTCCTTCAAATATTTTCAATATTATGGATTTTAGTAAAAATTCCAATTCTTTTATCTGTGTCAGGAACTCTCTCTTCTTTAGCCTCCAGCACTCTCTAATTTTTATGTTAACTAGGGATAACTAATAGTTATGTTAACTAGGAAATAACTAATTTTTATGTTAACTATGAATAATTAATATTTATGTTAGCTAGGAAATAACTAATTTTTATGTTAACTAGGAATAACTAATTTTTATGCTAACTAGGAATAATTAATATTTATATTAACTAGGAATAACTAATTTTTATGTTAACTAGGAGATAACCTTTTGAAATGTGTGTGTTGTATCCTATTTGTACCCTTTGTGTATTTCTGGCTCTCTAGGGGGCTCAACTGGCACTGTGGCCTTGGGGTTTTTGCCTTTTATACCCAATATTTTGATATAAGTAACATAAAATTGAATTTTTTATTTTTTTTTTTACAAAGGAAAAGAGAGCAGCATCCTCATTCAGCCTTTGACATGCTGGTGGATTGGTGGGGTGGGGAGGAAATGTCCACATCAGTCTCTCCCCCATCAATCTGCCAAGTTTAAAGTCACTAAAACACAAAATAAACCCACTCAGAGTGCCTGGATGGTCTTAGAATTTTTCAAAGTTAACACAGATGAAATCAAGGATGCCACTGGGGACCTGAAATTGAGCATTTAGCAGCTGACTAAATAAATAAATGTTTTGCTAATCCCAGTAGGTACTTGCCTCTGAACAGCGTATTAGCTTGTCCATATTTGCTCAAAATAAACTCATAAATCACAGTTAACAGGACCGTATTTTTGGATGTGAATATGAAAATTTTGTGTTACTTTGTGTGTGTTAAAAATCTGGTCATTTTAAGAGCACCATTTCTTGAGCAAAATGAATATTGCTGCTTTCAAACCAGGTGGTTGGCAGTTTATGAGGGGCATGCCCATGAATATAAATTATCTAGCTGGGATTAGGGCTGGTGCTCCAAGGGAAGGGTTTTGGGTGTTGAGTGACCAAGGCTAAAATGATTCCTGGGATCCTGAAATTGCCAGAAATGCCAAGGTATTATCTTCCCTGAAGACTGGCAGGATTTTCCAGCTTTAATGTTTCTGTAAAATTACAGCCATGATTTAAAGTTCTGTAGGAATGGTTTAATGTCCATGTGTAGGGTATCAGGCAGGAGCAAATTCCATGTAAGCTGTTTTTTGTTTTTTGTTATTTTAGAAGTCACAGTAAGAGTAATGTTTGTAACTCCAGTTAACCTGCCCCAAAGGAAGGAAAGGATGCAGATTTCCTTCTCTTGTTTCTCAGGGCTGGCATTAGATGTGCAGGATTCCTGATCTGAGACGTGCAGGATTTATGGCCGAGAAGTGCAGGATTCTCAGCCTGAAATGTGCAGGATTTCTGGCCTGAAATGTGTAGAATTCCTGGTCTGAGATGTGCAGGATTTCTGTCTGAGAGGTGCAGGATTTCCAGCCTGAGAGGATCAGGATTCCTGGCCTGAGATTTCTGCAGGATTTCTGGCCTCAGAGATACAAGATTTAAGGCCTGAGAGGTGCAGGATTTAATGTCTGAGAGGTGCAGGGTTTAAGGCCTGAGATGTGCAGGATTCCCAGCCCAGGATTATCAGGATTCCTGGCCTGGGATGTGCAGGATTCAAGGCCTCAGACACACAAGATTTAAGGTCTGAGAGATGCAGTATTCCCAACACAAGAGGTGCAGGATTTAAGGCCCAAATTGTGCAGGATTTCTGGATGAGAGGAGCAGGATTCCCAGCCTGAGATGGGCAGGATTCCGAGCCAAGGAGGATCAGGATCCCTGGCCTGGGATGAGCAGGATTCAAGGCCTGAGAGATGCAGGATTTAAGGCCTGAGAGATGCAGGATTTAAGGGTTGAGAGATGCAGGATTCCCAATACGAGAGGTGCAGGATTCCTATCATGAGAAGTGCAGGATTTAAGGTCTGAGAGGTGCAGGATTCCTGGGAATGGAGATGCAGGATTTAAAGTCTGAGAGATGCAGAATTTAAGGTCTGAGATGTGCAGGATTTCTGACTGAGATGTGCAGGATTCCTGGCCTGAGAGGTGCAGGATTCCCAACATGAAAGATGCAGGATTCCTGGACAGGGAGATGCAGGATTTATTGTCTGAGATGTGCAGGATTCCCCTCATGAGAAGTGCAGGATTCCTGGGCAGGGAGGAGCAGGTTTCCCATGGCACAGGGAGGGCACTGGAGCCCCAGGTGCCACCCCTGCCATGGCCCTGTGCCAGCAGCCACTGGGGATTGCCATCATCCCCTCGGTCTGGAGACTCTCCAGTTGGCAGAAGGTGAAATTGCTGAGTGAAGTAATCAAAGATGTCTGACATTTAGAAGTGAAACGTGTTTGCACCTTATCATGTTTCGTCCCAACGGTGAGTCCCTGTGTTCTGGGAAGCCGTGGGCCTGCTGCCCATGAAAATGGACACATGAGAGGCTCAGCAGCAGCAAATCTTTTCTTTCTCCAGGGGGATGCCACAAAAAGTGCCCGTTCTTCCCTTCAGGGATCTCTAGGGTCACGGCTGGGTTTACTTTCCTTTTCCCCTATGAGAATGGACTCAGGTATTTATAAGAAGCATAAATACCCGGTCATTTTGAGGCAGAACAGGGCATTTTCAACCAATGAAATAAATCTCAAAAACCTCTAATGTTTGGGTGTCACTGCCCTTCTCACAGTTGAGGGGTTTGGAACACAAACCCTGTGAGGATTGAGGGAGATGAGGGTGCTCAGCCTGGAGAAAAGGAGACTCAGAGGTGACCTTGTTACTCTCTGAAACTCCCTGAAAGGTGGCTTTGTTCAGGAGTTGGGCTCTTTCTCCAGGAACTGACAGAACCAGAGGACGCAGCCTTAAGTCCCACCAAGGGAAATACAGGTTGGATATTAGGAAAAAGTTTTTCACAAAAAGAGTGATAAAGTTCTGGAATGGCTGCCCAGGGAGGTGATGGAGTCACCATCCCTGGGTGTGTGTAACAAAGCCTGGATGTGGCACAGGGTGCCAGGGTTTAGTTGAGGGGTTGGGGCTGGGTTGGACTTGATGATCTTGAAGGTCTCTTCCAGCCTGGTCATTCTGTGAATTCTGTGAATTCTGTGAGTTGCTCCCTTCCTGCTCTGAGGCACCCAGAAACTGGAAAACCCCCAGGCCCCACAGCTGGCTCTCTGTCACCATCTCTGTTACCTCTCTGGGTCTCAGATCTGCCTCAGTGCCTGCTCTGGGTGGTCTGAAGCTCAGCCTGTGTCTCTTTGCCAGCCTGGAGCAGCACATGGTGATCCACACCGAGGAGAGGGAGTACAAGTGTGACCAGTGTCCCAAGGCTTTCAACTGGAAATCCAACCTGATTCGTCACCAAATGTCTCACGACAGTGGGAAACGGTTTGAATGTGAAAACTGTGTTAAGGTACAGTGAGAACATGGTCAGCTGGGGGATTCACCTGGGGGAGGGTGCTGGGATTTGGGGGTGCAGGACAGAGTGTCCATAGGGGGATTCACCTGGGGGAGGGTGCTGGGATTTGGGGAAAAGGGTGCAGGACACAGATTTCATTAGGAGATTCACCTGGGACCATGAACGCTCGAGGAGACCTGTCACAGACCTGTCCAACCATGAACACTTAAAGAAGTGCCACAGACCCATCAAACCATGAGCACCACACACTCAAGACTCAGGGCGTTGCCACAGACCTGTCCAACCATGAACACTCAAGGAGGTACCATAGACATGTCCAACCATGAGCACCCCACACACAGGGAGGTGCCAGAGGCCTGTCCAACCATGAACAGTCGAGGAGGTGTCACCAACCTGTTCAATCATGAGCACCACACACTCAGGGAGGTGCCACAGAGCTGTCCAACCATGTGCACCAGACACTTGAGGAGGTGCTACAGCCTAGCAGGGCATGAACACTCAAGGAGGTGTCACCGACCTCGAGTTGGAGCACCACACATTCAGGGAGATGCCACAGGCCTGTCCAACCATGAGCACTCAAAAAGGTGCCTTAGGCCTGTCCAGCCATGAGCACCACACACTCAGGGAGGTGCCACAGCCTGGCAGGGCACAAACAGACCTCTTTCATGTCTAGTTCTCCCCTGTCCACTCCGTGCTCCTCAAACCATGAGCAGCACTGAAAAAAACCCTAAAAAAAAAGAAAAAAAAACCAAAAAAACCACTTTCCACATGCAGACTCCTCTCCTGGTGCTTTTCCCCCCCTCCTGAAGGCGTTTTCCCCCGCAGGTGTTTACGGACCCCAGCAACCTCCAGCGGCACATCCGCTCGCAGCACGTGGGCGCGCGGGCCCACGCCTGCCCCGACTGCGGCAAGACCTTCGCCACCTCCTCGGGCCTCAAGCAGCACAAGCACATCCACAGCACTGTCAAACCTTTCATATGTAAGTTGTCACGGCCATCACCAGCCTGTAATTGCAGGGATCCTGCAGGGGCCCCCCCAGCCCTCCCATCCCCGGCCGCTGTAATTTTATAGCTCGGAGCGCAAGATGAATTTTTTTCTCTTTTTTTTTTTTTGCATGCTCCCCTGTTTTTTCAGTAAACATTCGTGGCAGTTTTTGACTTTCTTGACAAGTTAAAAGCTGAGTCTCTCAGCGGTCACAGCGATGCCATTTTCTCATATCTTTTCTTTCTCTCGTCTTTTTTTTTTTTTTTTTTGCCTTAATCGCTTTCGAATGTTCCTGTTGGTGACATAAATAAATAGCTGGCACAGCCTGATCGAAATGTTTTACAGGGGTGCCTAAAATCCTGGAGCCGATGTAAAGAGCTTGGAATAATCACAGAGATGAGAAGGTGTTTTTTTCCAAAAAGAAATTTTTTTCTTCTTTATTTACTGCATGTTTCATCTAGATAATGCTGGGAGCCAAATAAACAGCAGATGAACTGTGTCCTCAGCGCTCTCCTTGGTGGGATATTTCCAGAAGGGCATTTTCCCTGGAGAGCCACCCATCTCAGTCCTTGTCATTCCTAGGGCTGTATATTTTTTTTAATTGACACAGCACCCATTGGGTTTGGATAACTGTGCAGGGAGGTGGATGGTGTCACAACAAAGCCCCAGGAACTTTAGGGATCACTTCCTGACACTTCAGAACACGTTGCTCAGGCACGGGCCGGGATCTGGGTTTGATTCCAGGCTTTGATGTTACGGTAAGGAAGCCACTGAACCCACTCCTGCCTTTTTTCCCCTGTTGGAATAATGGGAACAGCATGGAGAAATATCCTGGGAGACTCATTTCATTAATGTCCCGAGGTAATCAGCGTCCTGAGATAATCAGCTGGGTGTCAGCAGAGGAAGAAGAAACTCCTCTCATTCATTTTGCTGCAATCTTTCACTGGGCACATGAAAGGGATAATTTGACTCCCAGGATTGCTGCAGGGGGATGAGGGATTTCTCCTCATAATCTCCTCACTCTCACCTCATCAGAATTAGGGAGTTGTCAGAGCAAATCAGAGTGTGCAACAACTGCAGAGGGATCCTGCCTGGACAGATGTGTCAGGTTGTTTTGTCCATCAATGTGGAATCCATTAACAGCTTCAAATCCACACTGCAGGATTCACCAGGAAGTTCGTTCTTTTTTCCCCGTTTTTCCCTTTTTTTTCCCTGTTCAGTGGAAGAAAAAGGGTCTAAGTGCATTGCTGTTTAATTTTTTACAATATTTTATTTGGCTTTCAAAAGACCCCAAACCTGTAACTTTATTACTGCAGAAATCAGGAGGGCAAGAGAGGCCGTTCCACATGGAATTACTAAATCATTGGATAACTGGAGATTTAACAGAAATTTCCCAGTTTTCCTCATTTTAGAAGGCTGATGTGAGCTCTCAGAGCTCTAGCACTTCCCTTTAGGGAATTTTGTGCAGTATTTATATATCTAGCAAAAATTCCTGGGGTGAAAAATGGAAGAATTCTGGAATCATGGAATGGTTACAGTTGGAAAAGCCCTCTGAGATCATCAAGTCCAAGCCTTAACCCAACACTGCTGTGCTCATCACTAAACCACATTCCTAAGTGCCACATCCACAGGTATTTTGAGCAATTCCAGGGATGATGATTACTGATTCCCTTGGAAAAAAAGAAAAAAAGCCGAGATTGTTGTATTTAAGAGACAATAATGGAAATTAAATTCAGTAGTGCTGAATTTTCATGTAAAATAAATACAGTAGTTCTTCTTTTAAGAGCTCTGTTTGGGTATTTTTAAAGAAAACTCTTTAAAATGGGGTAAAAAGGCCAAATAAAACTTTTCTTTTCAAGTAGCTGAAATAATACTTACAACAGCCATGAAACTCTGTGTATGCACTAAGAGCAGTTCAGGAGACCTGATCCGAGATTTTAAAGTTATTAGCATTGGCTCAATAATAATCCAAAAAATCCAAAAATTAGGATTGGCTCAAACATCCAAACTCTTGTGATGACTTTCTTGTCCTGTTTGTGTTTCCCTGCAGCTCTGGGCTGTGTCAGGGCCAAACAATTAAATTCACTGGGGACAAGACAGCCTGAATTTACAGTGCAGTTAGAAAGTAGAGCCTTCAGTGACACTCCTTTGGATTTTGGGGTGCTCATCTGAACTGAAATGTCAAATCCATTGAATTTTATCCACCTCTGCTTTGAATTTCAATTGGAATTTATTATATTATTGTATTTTCTGAGCTGCTAGTGAAATACTCTCCCACCAGTCATTCGATATTCGAGCACTGAAGTAAATCCTAAAGATTTAGGAGAAAATACAGGGAAAATCGTGCTCACATGCACCTATCAGTAAAGCTGGGAGGAAGGAAGGAGCGCTGAGCAGTCCCTGAGCTGGAGTGTCAGAACTTGGATTCATGTCCTTGCCTGTCCAAGCACAAACAATGTCCTTCCCCTGCTTTGTCTCAGTTTCCCTGCTCACAAAAGGGTGATAACAGCAGTTCCCCGGGGGAAGGAGCATGCTAACTCACCACCACGTTTATTCCCATGTTGAAAGAGGCACCAGATAATAAAAAAGTCACTGTGTTTTGATGTGTAGAAAAGTTTTGGGGTGGGATTTCTGTCTCGCTTTGCCCTGTTTCTTCCACAGCAGCAAGTCTGGAGATGAAAAAGGGGTCATAAAAATCCATGTTTTGAAAGCTTGGTATTTACAGGTTGTTAGAGAAAACGCTGATGTGGCTTCAGTTAGTGGGGCAGGGGTGTTTGACTGATTTAAAGGATTTAAAAAAGAGATCCCAGTGCTGGCAGAAGCCAGGGGATTTATAGAGCATCCCCCTGCAGGGGTTGTGTACCACTGAGGGCATTAAGGAAGGGCAGGTTTGATTAAATGAGGCAAAATTCTCCCTCCAGCCCTCAGTGCTTCCTGCCATGTTAGGACTAATAGGAAGCGGATGAGCTGGGATAAATAGATGTTATCAGTAAAAATGTATGATTAGGGCAAAGATGTTCTGAGGGGAGTGGAGCATCTTCCCTCTGGATCTGGGCTGAGGGATTTCTTCAGCCTGGAGAAGGTTGTGTGTAGGTCTCACAGCACCTTCCAGGACCTGCAGTGGAGACAGGGAAGCTGGAGAGGGACTTTGGAGCGACAGGACAAGGGGAATGCATTCAAACTGAAGTTTGAATTTAAGTTGGATAGACAGAAGAATTCTTCCCTGTGAGGGTAGCAAAGCCTGGCACAGGTTTTCCAGAGAAGCTGTGGCTGCCTCTGGATCCCTGGAAGTCTCCAAGGCCAGGAACAACCTGGGACAGTGGGAGGTGTCCCTGCCCATGGCAGTGGGTGGGATGAGATGGGCTTTATGCCCCTCCCAACCAAACCATGATAATCTTCCCTGAAAATTCCCCCAGACTTTGAGCAGAGCTAGCACATCCCCTCAGATTTCTGTGGATTGAGAGATTCTCCAGGATCGGTTTAATCCAAAGGGAGAGGCGGTGATGTTCCACTGCTCTTCAGGGTGGGGAGATCTCAGGGATGGGGCAGTGTGGGGACAGGCTGGTGAATCCCTGCCATTTTTTCCTGTTAATTTCATATGGCTTTTGTTGTTGGTTCCTGTTGACGCTTTAGGTGAGGTCTGTCACAAGTCCTACACGCAGTTCTCCAACCTGTGCCGCCACAAGCGGATGCACGCGGACTGCCGCACCCAGATCAAGTGCAAGGACTGCGGGCAGATGTTCAGCACTACCTCCTCCCTCAACAAGCACCGGCGCTTCTGCGAGGGCAAGAACCATTACAGCCCCGCCGGCATCTTCGCCCCCGGCCTCCCCCTCACGCCCACCTCCATCATGGACAAATCCAAGCCCTCTCCCAACCTCAACCACGCCAGCCTGGGCTTTAATGAGTATTTCCCGTCCCGCCCGCACCCTGGCGGGCTCCCGTTCTCGCCAGCACCTCCAGCATTCCCCGCCCTCACCCCGGGATTTCCTGGGATTTTTCCACCTTCTCTGTACCCCAGGCCCCCCTTGTTACCGCCCACGCAGCTGCTCAAAAGTCCCCTCAACCACACTCCGGACGCGAAGCTCCCCAGCCCCCTCGGGAACCCGGCGTTGCCCCTGATCTCCGCAGTGAGCAACAGCAACCAGGCTCCTTCAGGGGAGGAGAAATGTGAAAGCAGCCTGGAAAACTCCTACCTGGAGAAGCTAAAAGCCAGGAACAGTGACATGTCCGATGGCAGTGACTTTGAGGATGTCAATACGACCACGGGCACAGATCTGGACACCACGACCGGCACGGGCTCTGACCTGGACAGTGACGCGGAGAGTGACAGGGACAAAACGAAAGACAAGAGCAAACAAATGGAGACCAAGCCAGATTTTGTCAGCAGCTCGGTGTCTGCCAGCTCCACCAACACCACGAGCGAGATCCCTCTCTTCTATTCTCAGCATTCCTTCTTTCCTCCCCCCGAGGAGCACCTGCTGCCCGCCACGGGCGCTGCCAATGACTCCATTAAAGCTATCGCCTCCATCGCAGAGAAGTATTTCGGGCCTGGCTTTATGGGCATGCAGGAGAAAAAGATGGGTTCGCTCCCATATCATTCCATGTTCCCCTTCCAGTTCCTCCCCAATTTCCCCCACTCCCTCTACCCTTTCACGGAGCGGACCCTCAACCACAACTTGCTGGTCAAGGCAGAACCAAAGTCACCCAGGGACCTCCACAAAGTCGGTGGCACCAGCTCGGAGTCCCCCTTCGATCTCACCACGAAGCCAAAAGAGATTAAGCCAATCCTGCCGCCCCCCAAGGTCCTCCCAGCCCCGTCCTCAGGGGAGGAGCAGCCACTGGATCTGAGCATTGGCAACCGCATCCGAGCCAGCCAGAATGGAGGGAGAGAGCCACGGAAAAACCATATTTATGGGGAGAGGAAGCTGATGGCAAGTGAGGTCTTACCTAAGATTTCCCAGTCCCAGCTGCCTCAGCAGCCTTCCCTGCACTACGCTAAGCCATCGCCCTTTTTCATGGACCCCATCTACAGGTATTAACATACCCTGCCTTAAGCCTTTCCCTAACCAGCTCCTTTTCCAGCTGACACCACACCCTGAGGCAGGGGAGGATGCAGGTTGGTTGGGAAGAACAGTTGAGCATCTCCTGTTGCTGTTTGTACTTCTCCATACTTTGAATTTCCTGAATGGAAAGGCCTGAGTAATTGCAAGGAGCCCTCATAATCAGTGTGTAAAGAACACATCCTTATTTTGATAAAGAAGAAACTTGACCTATTTAAGGACTCTCCCACGAGCCATCGCTAAGATGGCACTTCTGCTGGAGAAATTCCAGAGGTTTGATTCGATAAGAATGCAGAGTTCAGATTGCCTTGGAGCCCTGGGCTCTCATGGCTTGGGAATGAGTCAGGAGCCCTGGGAGCCTGGAAATGCAGCTCTCCCACTGACTGTCTCAAGGGCCTTTTGTGAGCCAGTTCACCTTCCTTTCTCCCTCCTTCCCTTTTCCTTTCTAATGCCATTTCTTGGGTTTTTTTCCGAGCTGCTGGTGCAGACCCAACTTGCCGAAACACGTTACTCTCGGAGTAACAAGTACTGTGTAAACACATGGTAGCGTGTTACTACCCAGATCTCTCCCAGATAGATTTCTCACAGATTTATCTTTCTTGGGAGATAACAAGGCCTTTCTGGTGTCACTTGAACAGATGGTTCTGAGGAGGGCCTGATGCGTTACGTCAGAATGAGCTGAGCATGGAAGGCGTGTGTAGAGCAGGCTGGGTGAAGTTATCCAAATGTCAGCTCAACTTACAGAAGGAATCAGTTCAGGAGGAAGCAAAAAGGGAAGACTTTAGCCTCTTGTTGCTTGAGAGATTTTTACAAAACCTATTCCCAAAGGAAAACTATTATAACTTTGTGGTGAGGGTAACAGTAAATTTGTGTGTTACCCATCCAGGCATTCCCTTTGGATAAGGTGGACATGGCACATTTAATTTTAGCAAAGCCCAGTGAAAAGGCATGTCCTGAACTAGTTTGATTTAGACATTAACACATCTGAATTAGCCATTACCATGTCTAAATGCTCCACAGCATTCATCTGGATATGTGTGCTTGTCCTGGAGCACTCCTGAATCTAGTTCATGGAGGTGAATGCTTTGTCCTTGCATTCCTTGTGCTGAATGCCTGGTGATCCTTGCTGTGCCCAGCCTGCTTGGAGGTTTCTGGCTGTTCCCTTGCAGGATCAGCCTCATCCCTGGCACTGGAAATCCTCAGAGCCACCGTGGTGTGACGGTGGCATGGGCACTCAGAGAGCTGTGAGCACCACGACAGCCCAAGGCTGATAACTGTGGGAAAAAGTGATGTCAGTGTCTGGCCAGGCCAAGGAGCTGTCGGCTGGGATGAGGATTAGTGAGCCCTCACTGCTGGCTAAATGAGTGTCTCTGGCTCTGCCAGCTCACAGGGGTGACGTGCCCACACTGTGCCATCTGAGATGGGGACACCTCAGGAGGTGCCGTGTCCTGCCTGGCACCCACCATGGCCATCTCCTCCTGGAGATATCAGGCATGGTGGGAACAGCGTTCATAAAAAGTACTCCTTGAGGGGGAAAGAAAATAATCAATAAATGGGATAGAAAGGCAAAAGAATCCTTGTAGGGTCCTGCCACCTCTGGGCATTCTCAGCAGGAATGCTGAAATAACACGGCTTGGAAAAGCCGCTGCCAATTAAAACAGCGGCCTCGGGAAAACCGTAAAGGCCCAGAAGACAGATGGAAGTGAAGGATGGGGGCATCGTTTGTTGCATTCCATGGGATGCACATAGTTTTAGTCATGTGTTAAAATAGAAAGTCAGCGGTGGCGTTGCTCGCGAATCAGACTTCTGATGTAATGAGCGAAACAGCCCAGCTTCCAAGTCCCAGCTTGAAAAATATGGAAATATTTTGTTTCTAAACTTCCCTTTATCAGACTCTCTCACATCATTTGGCTCCTCCGTTTTTTTTTTCTCCCAAAGGCCACTTAAATCCTTGACATTTTCTCCTGGTGATATAATTTAATGCGGCCAGACAGTCTGAAATGGGGGCAGTTTTTAGCTCAGCCCGTGGGGGTGACGTTCTCAGGCACTGGGCTGAAACCATCGGCTTAATCCTCCAGGCGCTGCGGAATTCGGCTCTGACGGGGACGTTTGGACCTCGTGTTTCCATTCCTGGGGCTGGGAGATGGCAGAGATGGGGAAATGCTGTCAATTCACTAGGTTTTACGCACACGGAGCAGTCAGGGCTCTGCTGGGATCAGGGATGTTCCTTTATGGAAGAGCAAAGCTGGGCTGGTCAGAGGGGCTCAGGGAGCAACTTTTTACTTATTCTTTGGGTTTTTTGGCAACTCAGACCCGTAAAAGCACGTACCTTCCAAAGCCCCCTAATTCTGGCTGCGTTTCCAATCCAGCTCTTCTCTTTTCCCTCTACCCAAGAAGAATTAAATGCAGATTAAGCACAGTTCGCTGACTGCACTCGGCAGGGCTCTTCTTTAAACTCTTTGGTAATTTGATCCACACACCAATCAGCTGAAATGCAGCAAAAATAATTTGCTCTCAATTTATGCTAGACTAATGTAGTTAAAAATCACTCTTACTCTTGGATTTCTGCTGCTTTAGCTGGATGGACTCAATTCCAACCCTTTAAAGATGCAGCTGTGTTTGTTGGAGTTACTTCCTCAACACTTTTTTTTCCCTTAGAGAACATCTCAGTTTGTCTTTTTTGTGATTCCACACCTCCATTTCCCTGTAAGTAGAATATTTTGTGGAAGCAAAGCCAATATTTTCAAAAATAGGAGCCTCACTTTAGGGTCATTTCTGCATCTCAGATGCTTAAACACGAAATATTTGAGTGGGCCAAGGTGATATCAGAAGAACTCAGGTTTCTGAGCCACTTCAGAATTCTCCCACCAGTCCCTCACTTTTTAAATCGTTGTTCACATGGGCTTGCCAAAGAAACTCAATGCAAATTATGTCTCAGCTGCGAGGGAGGAAACAAATATGAAACACCTAATGATTTCAGCACGCTTGGGGCTGCAGAGTCTGGCCCAGTGTTAGCTCTTCAGATAAATGCAAACTCTCAAAGACAATTTTATTTTTTTTTCCATGCGGGGGCTGCCTGCTGTGGACCCTAGAGCTTCTCCTGCTCAGACAGTTTTGCTCTAAACGCAAGGTTTTCCATGACCTTTCACAACAGCAGAGGTTTACAAACCACTGCAGAAGAGCAGGAGCAAAATGTTTTCTTAGTCATCAGCCTGAAGGCTAAGAAAATTACTGCCCAAAGGAGGGGATTGGTGTTCATGTTGTTCCCAGTGCTTTTTGTGGGGCAATTGTGCATCAGATTCAGTAGTGTCCAGGAGAAGGGGGTGCAAGATGTTTTTGTGAGTAAGAGAATAACCCTGTGTGCAATTTCAGCCCAGTGTGGCTGTGTGGGGCTGCCTGTGGGGTATGTAACCCTCTGTGTTGTTGTCCAGCAGGGTGGAGAAGCGGAAGGTGACAGACCCCGTGGGTGCCCTCAAGGAGAAGTACCTGCGACCCTCCCCGCTGCTTTTTCACCCCCAGGTAAAAGCAGGGATGGAATGCTGGGGTGGAGCTGGTACACACTGGGATCACTGGGATCATTGGGATCAGGCTCCTCCTCATCCTAAGACCTGACTGGAAACTCCACTGTTCTCCACCAGTTCTTTCCAGACACATTTAATTCCCAGTTTGAGGATGATGGCAGCTGTACCAGAAACACAGGGATGAGGTCTGGGCAGTTCATAGGCTCTGCCAAACTCCACAGCTCACAATGCCTGTGTGGTTTTTCCTTTGGGAACACCTGGGGGTGTAATTTGCAGTGGTAGAAGGTGGAGAAGGACTGCCCAGCCCCAAGGCAGCAGCATTTTCCACCTTCCTGAATTTCCCACATCATGAGGAGAGTGTGGCAGTGCAGGGCAGTGGGTTCAGCTGTGCGTGTCCCTCCTGCTATGCCCAGGCTGAGATCCCAGCTCCCTGCTCCTCATTGTGCTCTCCTTTATAGTCACAAGCATTGTTCTCCCCTGATAATGTTTCCCACCTTAGATAAATAACCTGCAGGTTTGTGAAATCTGGGTCCTGGTGGCTTTCACAGCTAAACTTAGTTCCCGCATTGTTTCGCACCAGCCTCAGAGTTTGGTTAATAACTTCCCCCGATTTTTCCTTCATCCAGGCTGGATAATGGTGACAGGCTGGCCAGGAACATCCTGTGTTTGTGTGGCTTAGAATAGTGGGGATATCTGCCTGTAAAGAATCTGATAGCAGGGAGGAGCCAGCGTGGCAAAGCAACCCAAGGAGACGATGAGAAACATTCAGACCCCAAGCAGGAGCAAGCTCTGGGTGGAAGGTTGTTAACATTGTTCCTGAAACCCTGACCACGTCCTCTTCCCATGGCAGTGGAAAGATCTGCAAGGTCTGGTTATCTCTAGCAGCTTATCACACAGAATAGCCTCAAATCCACAATCACTCCAGCCCAAAGCTTCCTGATAACTGATTTTTAATAATGATTTTTAATAAGGCGGGCGCTGTGCTCAGATCACTCGTCTGGAGAGGCACCGTTCCCATGCTGCAGTCAGTCAGGTATTTCAGACACAGCAAAGGAACATGGGGCATTTTTCCAGAACATAAGAGATTTGTACCACCAGATCCCTTCCAGCATTATCACAGAATCTCCAGTGTTAATACCCTGAGCTGGAAGGACCATCCTGTGCCCTGCACAGGACACCCCAACAATCCCACCCTGTGTCTGAGAGCTCTGGCAGCCTTGAGGCCAATCCAGCATTGCTAAGAATTCTGGATCCTGGATCTTTTCCTAAGAAATCACATTTTCAGGGTTCCTGCTTCTGCTTTCTTCATTAGGACCAACGTTCCTGTGCCTGGTCAGTCAGAGTCACGTTCTACCCAGGCTTTTCTCACTCCAAACATGAGTCTGGTCTCAGCCTTTTCCTCTGTGACTAATCCCCGGCTCTCTCAGAGTGCCCTCACCGGGATGTGATGAAGCCAGAAGATGTGATAAAAGCGTTCAGAAGATGTTTCCTCTCTCAAAATGAATTTCAGGCAGCTCTTATTTCTTAGCCAGTTGTTGGCAGAAGTTCCTTTGCTCCCTGGGAGTTTTCCTACATTGTCTATTCCAAATGAAACTCTGAACAACATAAATAACCAGTGTAACTTTTTGATAACTTAATGGAAAGCCTTTCCTCACCTGTTAAGTTTCTTTTCTTCCCCCTTTCTGTTTTATTATAGCCAGGCAGTTGTTCCCTAAATAGCAAAGTGCCTTTGCCACTGGAGAGGCCGTGGCCAGTGTTTAGAATTTTAAAACCAGCCTACGGCTCTCAAGCCAGCAAATATCTCTGACTAAGTGCCTAAAGAACAGGGCACAACAAAGGAGAGCTCCAGGTACCCTGGTGAAGGGCTGAGAGCTCGGCTCTGAAAGGTCCGGAGAGCTTTTTAACGTGATGGTTTTGTTGCATGACTGGCAGCTGGGGCAGAGCTGGTGCTGTAAATGATCAAGTAACCTTTTCAAGTGGCTGGTGCTAAGTATTACTTACTATTTATCATGGGCTGGGAGCCTCCAGCTAAGGGGCTGTGGATCTATTATCGAGAAATGGGGGTTACTACTCCTCTTTTTTAACAGCTTATGAATGCTTGTCAGCCCTCACAATGTCTTCGGGGGTGATTAAGACAACTTTTTTTTTCACAGCCATATATTTTTAAACAATATCTTGGCTCTCTTCCCCCTCTTCCCCCCCCTCCAATCCTTTTAAAGCCCAGTTTAATAAAGTGTAAACGTGCAAAAGGTCAGCCCTTCCTGTACAATCGAGCATCTCGGGGTGATGTATGGCTTCCTACTGCCTTCCGCTCCTCGCTGCCGCCCCGGCTGCCTCCGCCTGTCCCACTGATGTCAGCGCGGCCAGGAGGCAGCTTTATTGCTGCCTTGTTTGTTTTAGCCCTCTCTTCTGCCCCTGGTATCTCCAGAGTGCTCTCAGGAGTGCACAGAGCTGGACGTCGGAGGAGCCGGCGTTGTTCTCTGAGCCGCGCTGATCTCTCGGACTTGGATTTCCTGTTGCACTGTAATGAAAGTAAAAGTGCTGTTTTTTAGGCAGGGTTTTAATACAGATTCATTTTTTACTTTTTTGCACATGGCCCAGCTTCATTCTTTCCTTTTCTGCTTTCTTCTGTATCTCCAGGGTTTTCCCTTTCTCCCTCTTTCTAGTGAGGTGTTTAATCTCGTGCCTGTGAGAACAAGGCCAAGTCACACAAACTGAATCTGATCAAGCATCCAGGGACATTGTGCTTGGTGTCTGAGCTCCAGGCCTGCATGCCAGCTGCTCCCACTCCAAAGGGATGTGTAGGTGTTGCTCCTCCTGCCCGTAACTCACCCAGCCACCGCTCGCATCCAGGGGTTTGGCTGGAGCTCCCTTTCACTCCAGGAAACTCAGCAACCTCCCACCCATCCTTCCATCACCTTTAGGAGCTGCTGAACCTTTCCTAGCCATAATTAAAGTGTTGGCCTCTTCACCAGCAAGCTCCCTGTGGATCCACTCCATCCTGAGCCTGATCCCAACTCCTCCTCTTCCCCTCTTCCTCTCCTCTCTCAGCTCCCATCACACATCCTTCCCACTCCACTCTGGCCAGGATTCTTCTGCTTTGGGCCCAAAACTTGCCTGTTCCCCCTCTCCAGGGGTTGTGTCCCTGCCTGCCCACCCACCCCTCACTGCCCTGTCCTTCTGAGCCCTTGGGATGCTGTAGGAGAAATCAGAACTCCCAAGACTTTGGTACTGAGTCTGACCATGGTGTTTAGTTTCAGAGTTTTCCCGGTAAAAAATTCAGTTGAATTCCTGATAGAAAATGGATGTCTCAGGTGTACTCTGAGATAATTTTTGAAAGTGAGCTCATGCACACTGCAGAAAGTGAACAAGTGCTCATTTCTGGCTTTGCCTGGCTTTGCCAGTTGTGCCTTTCCTGCTTTCTCCACGACCAATACACTACTCCAGTCATTCCTGGCTGGATCCAGTGGCTCCATTTCCCACCGTGCCTCCAACTTCCAAGACAGCCAACACCAGCAGGAGGCTTTGCCCAAGGAAAACCGGTGTTTCGTGCATCAGATCTTGCCCTTCCTGGGGATTCCTCTGACAGCAGCTATCACCTTGTCCTTGCAGATGTCAGCCATCGAGACGATGACAGAGAAACTGGAGAGCTTTGCAGCCATGAAGGCCGACTCTGGCTCGTCCCTGCAGCCCCTTCCCCACCACCCCTTCAACTTCAGATCGCCGCCGCCAACGCTCTCCGACCCCATCCTGCGCAAGGGCAAGGAGCGCTACACCTGCAGGTGAGCCGGGCACCCCACGGCATCCACGCTGACCCCCAGGGCATGGAAACACCCCAGGGATGTGGGAATACCCCAGGATGTGCCATCCCAGCTGGGCACTGGGCACCAGCAGGGAGAGGAGCAGCTCCGCACCGACATCTCCGCCAGGAGCGGTGGAATTAGAGCAGAGCTGGGATGACTAATTCCCTCTGAAATAGCTTGTTTTGTCTGGTATTAAATCAGCATCTTCTGTTTGCTTTGTAATTTTTAATAACCTTGGGAGCAGATCTGGAGATTCTCAAGCAGACCCAGCTCTCCAGGCCAAGTCTCTGGTGTGCAGCAACAAGCGCCAGTCCTGTCTATAACCAACCTCAGCTATGGAAAAATGATTGAATTTTAAAACATGGCATGCAGGAAACAAATTTTCAAACTGTTCTATCCACAGAACTCCTCATAGACCCATCCAACTTCAAATTGGAGCAGATCAAGGGTATTTAATAATAAACTGTCTGCTCTCACAGTTTTACCTCAAAGTTCTCATGGTGGCTCCTGCTGAGGGGATTTTTTTGGGTGCAGAAAGTGGGTACAAACTTTGGTTGATGTGTCTCTTATGTGCAACTTTGCCACAAGAGCTACAGGCTCAGATTTCAGTTGAGTATTTAGAAATTTGAGGTTTCTATTTACAAAAGGGACTAAACTTAAATTTTAGATGCACAAGTTAACATTTGGATTTTTGTTGCTGGGGAGCACTCACATTAACTGCTCATCTTCAGGACAGCTGAAGGTCTCTGAAATAAGGAAAGTCTGTCATGGTTTCCTCCTACAAAAGGAGTTGTTATTTCCCAATTAGTGTTTTTATTTATACCTTTTTGATTTTACTGTGAGCTGGATTTATGGGGGAACACAATTCCTTCCTTTATTAATTTCCTACGGCTGCATTTCCTCGCTGTAAGCAGCTGTCAGCCTCCTAACCCATAGTGCTGCAGCCTTTATCCAGAGAAAATTCTGTGAATTCCAAGGATGAAAGAGCAGATTCTGTTTGATGAGCACATCAACAGGGCTATAAAGGAGATGCAGAAACATCTCAAGTGCCAATCTGCCCAGGCAGTGATTAAACCCTCTGTTCCCTGATGCAAGAATGCTGTAGTTAAACCCTGCCTTCAAGTGCCTTGTCCACACTTCCTTTGAACACTTCCAGGGATAGTGATTCCACCACCTCCCTGGGTATCCCATTCCAACTGTCTGACAAGCTTTTCTGTGAAAAAAAATCCCAAGTATCCAATCCAAACCTCCTATAGTGCAACTTGGGGCTGTTTCCTATTGTCCTGTCCCCATTCTGTGGGAGCAGCAGAACCCCACCTGGCTGCACCCTTCTGTCAGGGAGTTGTAGGAGTCAGAATGTTCTTCCTGAGCTTCCTTCTCTCCAGGCTGAGCCCTCCCACCTCCCTCAGCTGCTCCTGGTGCTCTGTAATCCTGTGACCCTGATGGGAGGTTTGTCCATCCCATCAGGGATGAGCTCATGATGTGAGCACACAAAGGGATTTTGGGAGGGGTGTGAGAATGAGGGGTGCAGGTGGTGCTGTGGCATTTTTTACAGTTCTATTTCCCCAAAATATCCATCCTTATTTCCAAGGCCACCCTTTAAAACTTGTCTCTAGCTCCATTTCTCTCTCAGCAATGTCTGTCCCATCCCATGGCATTTCTAAATCAGCATTTCTTATCTCCAGGTTTGCACACTGTGTGAGTCTTTTGTCAGGTTTGGAGAATTCCCTACAAATCCATTTCCCACAGCATCCTTGGGCTCTCCTGATGGTTTCCTTTGGTTCTCCTGATGGTTTCCTTTGGTTCTCTGTGACCGTGTGCACAGGGGTTCTTAGATGAGGAAGAGACGAGGGTGTGACTTCATGTTTCAGAAGGCTTGATTTATTATTTTATGATATATATTACATTAAAACTTCACTAAAAGAATAGAAGAAAAGGTTCATCAGAAGGCTGGCTAAGAATAGAATAGGAAAGAATGATAACAAAGGTTTGTGGCTTGGCTCTCTGTCCGAGCCAGCTGGGCTGTGATTGGCCATTAATTAGAAACAACCAAGATGGGCCAATCACAGATGCACCTGTTGCATTCCACAGCAGCGGATAATCAATGTTTATTACAACATTTTGTTCCTGAGGCCTCTCAGCTTCTCAGGAGGAAAAATCCTAAGGAAAGGATTTTCCATTAAAAGATGCCTGCGACAGTTCTCCTGATGGTTTCCTTTGCTTCTCCTGTTGGATTCCTTGTTTCTCCTGATGGTTTCCTTTGCTTCTCCTGATGGTTTCCTTTGGCTCTCCCTCTCCAGGTACTGTGGCAAGATCTTCCCACGCTCAGCCAACCTGACGAGGCACCTGCGGACACACACTGGGGAGCAGCCTTACAGGTGATGTTGTCCCCCATAAAAAATCCCCTTTCCCAAACACTCCTCACTCACCACTCTGGTATTTTCCCCCCCTCTCCTCTACAAAGCTGTGCCAGCAGAATACCACAGGCCTGGAGCATTACACAGAGTGATTCATAGGGTTGTATATTATGTGTACCAGCCAAAAATAATCAGGCTTGGCAGCTCGAAGATAGACACTTAACTTATATTTAGATGTATGCTGGCAAATGAGGGCTCTGATTTGCAGTGTTGTTTCACACTCACGTTAACCATTCATCTCAAGGACAGCTGAAGGTGCTGAATGGCTCTGAAATTCAGGCTGGTTTGAAGGGCTTGCCAGGACCTTCACTGCTGGGGCTAGCTGGGTTTTTGGAGACTTTTTTCTTTTCTTAATGCACATCAAGAGGTGCCTGGAGTTGGAGATCAAAAAAACAAAGGCTTGGGTTTGATTCTTGATGGTCACTGATTAAATTTTTTTTATTTTCTTTTTTTTGGAGGGCTATGAAGTCACTCAAACTTCTACTTAAGAAGTCTAATTATGTCTAAAGTAGGAATTAATAGCACATGAACAGCATGCTATTGATTCCTACTTTAACATAATATACACGAGGCAAATTCTTTTTATAAAGAGAAAATGCAACATGCCAAAGGTGTCTATTTACCTGTCTTAAAACTGAATTTTGGTCATTTCTGAGCTTAAATCATGGAGTTTAAAAGGAGAGTTGGGAGGGGGGGATTCACACAGAGTCTCACATGTTTTTGAGTGTTTAAGGTAGAAAGCTGAGCTATGTTCTGTTAGCTGGGGACAAGGTGATGTGATTTTGATGCTTTAGTGTCCACAAGGACAGCATCCCAGCCCAGTGGCTCCTGCCAAAATCAGGGCTTTAAATCTGAATAAAACTCACAAGAAAATACATTAAATATGTGTGCCTAGGTATATAAATAACTATTTCTCATGGAAATCTTTACTCCCAGCATTTTCTCCCAGCGAGTTGCAAGCAGTTTTAAAAAAAATGAGGGGAAAAAAATGCCTTTTTTGTTAGAATGAAGTCCAGAAATGAGCAAACCTGAAGGAATGATGAATTGAGAGCTTGCTGCAAATCAAGCCTTGTGTTTGCCACAATGTGAGGGAGTGTTTTGCAGGTTGTCAAACAATGGTAACAATTCCATTTCATTTTGGGTAGCTGATATTGCAGCGTTTCATACACAGCCATAAGTTCACAACAAAGCAAATGGAGCAGTTATTAAATAAAGAGAAACACAAATTTATGAGCAGCAAAAGGCCATGTGGTCAAATACATCACATTTTTATGCTCAGTTTAACCTAAGAATTGACTCTCCCACATTGTAATCCCCGCTACACTGAGAATCACGTTTATTTTCCATCCAGCATTTTTAGTGTAGACATTAGGTAAATTAAAAATCCACCACCCCCCCAAAGCAGACATATATTTTGGATTATACCCTTGCTGTGATGTTTGGGGTTGTGTCATTTGATATGCCTGTGTGTTCCCTGTCCACTGCAACCCTCGCTCCTGATTATTCCGAGATCCTTAGTTCAGTTTTCTTCCAAAAAAGGAGACTTGCAACTTAACAAAGGTTAGGAAAATAAAGATTTATTTGATCTGGTCTTCTCCCAGCAAATAGCCTGTGTGGGTTTTTTAGAGGTCTGACTCCTGGACAATGTTGCATTCTAACAGCACTCCGGAGAGCCGGGGCTGCGTTCGCAGACGAGCTTTAATTATCATTGATTTGCTTTTCCTCTCAGAGAACTGAGATTTGCAGCTTTGGCAGCCAGGCTTGTTTTGAAAGCTTGGTTTTAAAGTGCTGGCTTCAGGCAGGTACAAGGAGGCTGCTGATTTCTCAGTGTTTTACTGTTGTCTCCTTTGCAACTTCGTTTTTGATGGTTTAATTATTTTTTCTACCCTATAAAAAATATTTTTATATACAATAATTTAAGTACTGATCCAAATATTAATTACTTTGTTCTTAAAGACAACAGGCTAGAAAATAAAGGCTTGGATTTGATTCCTGAGGGTCACTGATGAAATTTTTTGGAGTTTATTTGGGGTACTATGAAGTCACTCAAACTTCTACTTAAGTGTAATTATGTATAAAGTAGGAATTAATAGCACATTAGCAATAACGAGGCAAATTATTTTTACAAAGAGAAAATGCAGCATGTTTTCTGAGGAGTGATAAATACCTGGTGATGCACTTCCTAAAAATCAAATTATTTGAAAACACTCCAAGCCCCTGTGCCGTACAGAGAAATTCAATGTTTCTTTCCACTCTTTTTATTTTTCTGCACCAAACCTGAAATTCTGAACTATGTATTTCAGAATTCAGAGTAAAAAAGCCCTTGGAGGCTTTGTGTCCTGTTATCTGCAATAAGCTGGAACTCAGAGCCACAGCTGACATCTACCATGTCATTTAAATTGCACATAGTTCAATAAATATTGAAGATATTTCTCATTTTCTGGTTTTCAAAATGCAGCCTGAGCTTACCCTGCTAAAAATGCACTTGAGGCTAGGGAGTCACTCAGAGGGAGAGCTGCTATCCATGTGGGTTTTTTTGGTTTTTTGCTGCAATTCTGCTTCTCCAGCTCACACTGATCACTGCAAAACTTCATGAGAGTGACTCGGGAAATGCTCCCCACATTCCCAGGGTTTGCTTTGTCCCAGGTACCCGAGCTCCTGCAGCTCCCAGGATTTCCTGTCCGAGCTCCACAGCTCCAGCCCTGTCCCTCCCTCCCTCTTTGGATGTTTTCAGCTGATAAGGGAGAGGCTTTGTGGGGCTGTTTGCAGAGCAAACACCGCTGCCTCCGAGTTTTATTCTTCTCCTCCCTCGCCGTTCACCCCTTTCCCTGAATTTCAGCTGGTTCCTCTGCCTGGGCCATTTATTTAGATGAAAACCAGCAGAGCTCCCAGCACTGACCCCTCTGGGACCACAAATAACGCCGGACATCTCCCTCATCCCTTTGCATTCCCTGCTCCTTCCTTGTGCCCCTCTGGTTCCTATTTTTTTAACAAGCTCTTTATCCCTCCCCATTCCCGACCCTGCATCCACATAGCTCATGGTCAGGGCCAGGACCTGTCACAGGGAACTTTTCAAAGGCTTCCTGAACATCTAAATAAATGGATGTGGAGGAGGCCAGGTCGTTGCTTGCCTTGATTTGCTTCTAAATGTCTGGAGCTGCTCCTGGCAGGGACAGCCAGGCTGGGAATATGGATTACCCTGGTGCCCACTGTGCCAGGTATTCCCTGTGCCAGGCACTGGAATTCACAAAAAAAGGGTTTTTTAGGAGCTGGTGAGGACAGGTAGGGAGAAAAAACCCCTGGCATCATCAAGGATGAGAAGGGAGCTCCTGCTCTGAATAAAACTACGAAAGGATGAGAAGGGAGCTCCTGGTCTAAGCTGAAAATCTCATGGAAACCCCATGGAAATATCAGGAATACTGGGATATTGGCAGGTTTGGCTACTGCATTTTGCTGGAGTGCTGAACAGGAATCTGAGAGCAAATACCTTGGTGCTGGAAATCCGTGTTTCACTCTCTGTACAGATTGTTCTTGATAAATCTCCGTGTGATTGTTCTTGCTGATGTTCAAGTAACTCCTTGCTTTCTAGAGTTGTTTGGGGGGTTTTGGGAAAAAAAAAAAAGGGGAAAACTAAATACTTTAGGAGTCTGGAAATGCTGTGGTTTACAAATTTTGCTCTCTGCCTTGATTAATCCTAATAAAGGCCCATTATTTGAAATATCTTTATTCTTGTTGGAGATTTAGCAGTAGGAAATTTGGAGGTGGACATGGAATCCATAAACATCCAGCGAGAGAGAGAGAGTGTTTCATAAATGTATCCCCGCTTTTTCCAAAAATAATATCGATTTATTTTTAGAGCCCGAATAAAAATCCCAGCTGGAGCACATCTGGAAAATGGGGGGTGTGTGTTTCACAGCAGGGATCTTTCCCACTCCACTGTTGTGTCTGTAGGGAGGAATCCCATGTCCTCTGTGTCATCCAGCTCCATCCTTGAGTGAGGCAGGAATGGGCTGAGTCTGGAGCTGCTGATACTCCCAAAATCTCCATCTCCATGTCCTGGAGTGCTGGGGGGGCTCTGGCACAGGCTGCCCCATCCCTGGCAGTGTCCAAAGCCAGGTTGGAGCCACCTGGGATAGTGGAAAGTGTCCCTGGCCATGGCACTGGATGGGGTTTAGAGTCCCAAAACCATTCTGGAATTCCAGGATTTCCATGGAAGAGTAGCTCAGCTCCGTGGGGCAGATATTGCTGTGGATTAGAGGAGCTCAGAGTGGATTTATTCAGGAATATCTAATCTGGAGCCTGTTGGAATGGGTTCATTCTGGGATTGCAAGGGTTTGGGAAGAGCCGGAATTTTGGAAGCATCCTGGATTTGTGGTGGAGACAGATTCTGCTGTTTGTGGGTTTTGGAAGCAGAGCCGTGGGGCAGCAGCTTTGCTGAGGCACAAGTGACTCAAAGGGAGATGGAACGAGGGATTCGGGCAGGAATGAGGTTTTCAGGAGTTTTAGACTCAAACTCTCCAGTGCAGCTCGGAGCTGCCACCTTCAGTCCATCAGCGGCTCCGAACCCTCACACCGCCAACCCGTGCAATTCCCATTTATTTGGAGGCAATCTAAACTCCAAAATTCCCAATTCTCATTTATTTGGAGGGAATATAAACCCAAAAAAAGGGGGGTGGTGACTTTGAACAAGCCCCCAGCCCATCTGCCGTGCGTTCTGCAGAGATTGAGCTCAGGGAGGGAACGTCTCTCAGCACCCTGAACATTCTGGCTTGGCTCCTTGCATTCATCACAAACCAGATATTCACTCCTAGGAGTAAATCTTACCCTGTTTGGACTGTTTGGAAAGGATGGTGGATTTCTTTGCTATAAGAATAATTATAATTGCCTTTAAAGCCATGCTGTAATCCCTGCATGTCCAATACCACAAGGAATTTCACAAATAAAGCCAGAATTTTCTGTGTGTCCAGCTAGCTGTCATGCAGGGATTTGCTAGTTAATAATTATTTTATACATTTCACCTCCCTTCTTTCTTCTTACTGTCTTCCTTGTCCTCCCTTCTCAGCCATATTTCACCTGATTCCTCTCAAAAAAAAGTGGAAGGAATAAATCCACCTTTCTCATTCCTACATCCATGCATGGAAAAGTAATTATTGTGTCTCAAGCTCTTATTTGTTTGGACGACTCACTTCCTAATTAATCCTAATCCTTTCTTTGTTCTCCTTGAGTAACAATAATATCAGATTTGTCTGGGATGATTAATGCTTTGTGCTTCCTTCAGCACAATCTTTATTCGCGAGTAAAGATTTATAGACCAACATTTCCTGGGGTTTTGATAGTCAGATTTTTCTGCTTTTTTTTTTTTGTTTGTTTTTTTTGGGTTTTTTGGGCTTTTTCCTCATGTTGCACCCTTTGCTGCTGTTTTCCAGGTGTAAATACTGTGACAGGTCATTCAGCATTTCCTCCAACCTGCAGAGGCACGTCAGGAACATCCACAACAAGGAGAAGCCATTCAAGTGCCACCTGTGCAACAGGTGCTTCGGGCAGCAGACCAACCTCGACAGGCACCTGAAGAAGCACGAGCATGAAAATGTTCCAGGTAGGAAAACACTCTGGAGAGAGGAGACTCCATGGTCTTGGCCCTTGGGAATCCTCGCTGGAATGCACTGTCCCCCTAAGGATGAGTTTGTAGGGTTTTTTTGGAAGTTCAAGATAAATAGGTTTTGTTTTGCACAATTGTGTGCATTGTCCATAAATGTGAAATATCAGCTGTATTTTAGTCTGGAAAACACAATATTCCTCTGGAATCTTTGCTAGAACGTTCCAAGTAGGGAAACACTCTGGGAATCTCTGAAGAGAGATGACTCCATGGTCTTGGCCCTTGGGAAGCCTCACTGGAATGCACGGGGGATGAGTTTGTGGCGTTGTTTGTAAGGTTTTTTTGGAAGTTCAAAATAAATAGGTTTTGTTTTGACATAAGAAATGAAAGCAAGGAATTGCTGTGATGAAGTGATTTCACAATATGGGTAAAAAATGTATTATGGAAAAGTTGTAGGCAAACAGCTCTGCAGTGGTTGTTAAATTGTGTGTATTGTCCATAAATGCTAACCTGTATTTTGGTCTGGAAAACACAATCTTCCTTTGGGATCTTTGCTCCATGACTTTCCTCTTGAGCATTAAACCACCAATATAAAGTGAGAGGGCTGTTGAGAACATTCTTAATTTGTTTCCTCATAACTCCTGTTGTCTCCCCTGCCCCACAGTGAGCCAGCACTCCGGAGTCATCACCAACCACCTCGGCACCAGCGCCTCCTCCCCCAACTCGGAATCAGACAACCATGCACTTTTAGACGAAAAAGAGGATTCCTATTTCTCAGAAATCAGAAATTTTATTGCCAACAGCGAGATGAATCAAGCGTCGGCTTTAGCAGATAAAAGGTAGGCACAGAAATAAAATTATAATATATAATTATAGATGTTTAAATTGTTGAGGATAGAGCCCAGAAAAGGAGGAAGGCTGCTTGTCCCACAAATGTTAATTTTAAGAGATGAAAAATCAGCATTTAAATCAATTTTTGTAGTTCAAAAAGCCTTGGGATTGGTGCATTCTCAACGTGCTCATTGGCCCTGAGGAACAGTGAAGGGTGATTTTTAAATGCCTGAAGCACATTGGTTTTCTTCTTTGTTACATTTTAAATAATATATATGTGTATAAATGTGTCTCTATGTTCAAATCTGTACATAACATTATCAAAGTTTTTCATTACAGTGAGAATATATTATATAAATATTTGTAATCTTTTTTTCCCTTTTCTTTCTTTCTTTCTTTCTTTCTTTCTTTCTTTCTTTCTTTCTTTCTTTCTTTCTTTCTTCCTTCCTTCCTTCCTTCCTTCCTTCCTTCCTTCCTTCCTTCCTTCCTTCCTTCCTTCCTTCCTTCCTTCTTCCTTCTTCCTTCTTCCTTCTTTCTCCTCCCTGCCCTTCAACCAACCATTTCAGGCCAGAAATCCAGGATATTGATGGCAATTCCCAGTGCCACGGACTGGCAAACGAGAAGGCAGAAGATGTGGACGATGAGGACGAAGAACTGGAAGAGGAAGATGATGACAGCCTGACTGGGAAGTCCCAGGACGAGACGGCGTCGCCCACGGCGGAGCCGCGGGGAGCGTTCGAGGATGAGGAGGATGAGGAGCCCACGTCTCTCACCATGAGCTTTGACCACACCCGAAGGTGAGGGGGCCATTCCTGGGGGGCTCAGACCCCTGCCCGTGTCTGTGGTGCATCGTGAGTGCTGTGGGTTTGTTCTCCAAGCCATGCCATGCCTCTGGTTGGATCCAAACCTTCACTCCAGATTCCATTTCATCATTTTGGGGTGAACACGAGACAAGGACTGCAAGGAGAGTTTGGAATGATATCTAAGGCTTGAGGAGTACAAATAGACACAAAACCAAGAGTTTTCAGGGTGCCACAGCTCAGCAGATGTCGTTTTTCTCTCCAAAACTCTGGTCAGGGCAAGGGAAGAGGAGTCATAACAGCCTTTGGTGCTGTTATGGCCCTTTGAGTAGGAGCAAAATATTCTTGGAGCTCTGGCAAAAAGGGGATTCTGCCCCTCTGCCCTGAGCAGGTGAGACCTCACCTGCAGAGCTGCCTCCAGCTCTGGGGCTCCAGCATAGGAAGGACCTGGAGCTGCTGGAGAGAGTCCAGAGGAGGCCCCAGGGTGATCAGAGAGATGGAGCAGCTCTGCTGGGAGGAAAGGCTGAGGGAACTGGGATTGTTCAGCTGGAGCAGAGAAGGCTCCAGGGTGATCTTCCAGTGCCTGAAGGAAGCTGCTGGAAATATCAAGGGAGACTCTTTCCAGGGGCCTGGAGTGACAGGACAAGGGGGAATGGATTTACACTGGAAGAGGAGAGATACAGGTTTGATCTTCAGGGGAAATCCTTCCCTGTGAGTGTGCTGAGGCCTGGCCCAGGTTTTCCAGAGAAGCTTCCCCATCTCTGAAGTGTCCAAGGCCAGGCTGGACAGGGCTTGGAGCCACCTGGGATAGCCCATTGCAGAGGGTGAAATAAGACAATCTTTAAGGTCCCTCCCAACACAAACCAGATCCCATTATTCTGTAAAAAGTGGAGGACTTTTCCCCCAAGATCAAGCCATGTCTGAACACCTTCAAAATGAAAGATTGCTGCACACAGCACAGGCCCAGCTCTCTTTTTGCTGCAGCTTGCCCCAATTTCTGGGGGTATTCCCAGCACAAGCCACACAACACCAAGTGATACCTCACCCAGCTTAAAAGCACCAATAGTTTTGGTGCAAAACTGTCACCACAAGCTAATAAATTACTTTATTATACTATATTATATTACATTATATTACATTACATCTAACTGAATCTGCCAGACTGCCCAGAATCTCATAACTGTCCCAACAGTCCTGACACACACCTGGATCCAACTGGTCAGTGGATCAAAACACTCACACCAGAATCCAGTCATCAATTCCCTTCAGGTAAACAATCTTCCACCATGCATTCCACTTGTGAACAAACACAGGAGCAGCAAATGAGATAAGAATTGTTTTTCCTTTCTCTGAGGTTCAGAGAATGTGAATCCCAGAAATTTCTTGGGAAGTTGTGCCTTGCTTTTCTCCATGAAGGGAAATGTGATGACAGAGAACCTCAGACAGAACCTGCTGCTTGTTGCTTTCCACTTCGAGGCAGCTCTGGCATTTAGGGGTCTCCCCAAGCCTGGCTGCCCAAGACAGAGAAGTCCAATTAAGCACAACCTGTCCTGGCCCCTCAGGCAGGCTCCAGAGCTGCAGGCTACCTTAGCAAGCTCAGCTCTTTAGTGATTATCAGCTCATTTGTGAATTCAGCTTTCTAAGTTCCTTGGGCAGACACAAGGAGAGAGAGGAGAAGGCTGTGTGAGGTTCCACCAGAGTGTCTTTATTGATGTCTTCTGTGAAGGTCTCAGGGACAGCTCTTCTGCCCAGCTGGGCAAAAGTAGCTCTTTATATATCCTTTATATAGGATATAGGAGTTATATAGGGTATAGGAGTTATATAGGGAATAGGAGTATAGTACTTATATAGGGTATAAGAGTACATCTTTAAATACCCTTTATATAGGTTATAGGAGTTATACAGGGCATAGGAGTGTATCTTTATATACCCTTTATATAGGGTATAGGAGTTATATAGGATATGGGAGTTATATAGGGTACAGGAGTATATCTTTATATGATCTTTACATAGGGTAAAGGAGTTATAGAGTATAGGAGTATATCTTTATATACTCTTTATATAGGGTATAGGAGTTATATAGGGTATAGGAATATATTTTTATGTACTCTTTATATAGGGTACAGGAATTATATAGGGTATAGGAGTTATATAGGGTATAGGAGTATAGGAGTTATATAGGATATAGGAGTATATCTTTATTTACCCTTTATATAGGGTACAGGAGCTTTAGGAATTGTCCAATAGTAAGGGTCATGGGGAACATGACCTATACTCTTACAGAGAGATAAGCAAGGTGAAAAGAGGGGCTTCTTAGGTTCAGTCACCATGACCAGGCATTTCCTATCGAGGCACTGCAGGCCCTGTGCCTGCCTCACCACCTCCTCCTCACTCCTCCCCATGCCATGCTGTGTCCGTGTCCGTCTGTCCGTCCCTTCACGCATGTGGCTGGTGAGCCCCCGTGGGTGGTGCATGCAGGCTGTGGGCCAGACGAGCTAACACAGGTCACCCCTTCCCCTGGTCCTTGGTACAGGTGTGTTGAGGAGGACGAAGCCGGCCTGTTAGATTTGGAGCAGATGCCGAATTTTGGGAAGGGGCTGGATCTCCGCAAAGCGGCCGAGGAAGCCTTTGAAGTTAAAGATGTGTTTAATTCCACCTTAGACTCTGAGGCAATAAAACAGACTCTGTACAGGCAGGCTAAAAACCAGGTGGGTATATCCAGAACCTTTTCCTAGCTTGCCACCAGATTAGGGAGCAGCTGCCTCCTCCAGCCAAGAGTTACTTTCTTTATATAAAGATATAAAGTTTATTAGGGAGCAGCTGCCTCCTTCAGCCAAGAGTTATTTTCCCTTTCCAGTGCATTATTTTCCCCTTCCTGAAGGTTATTCCCCCTTTCCAGCAGGAATTCTAGCACACACACGATTGTGTCTTGTTGCAACTAAATTGAAATATAGGGAGGAAGGGAGTGGGCATCACCTTTAGATGGATTTATCTCAGCCTGTGCAGTGAGAATGGGGCTGTGCAGGAAGAGAGAGTCATTTGTGTGTTTTTATCTGTCTGTATAAATGTTTTTATAACTCCTTATTTATTTATACTTTGGGGTGGCTCTTCTGGTGGTAACCACTGAGGTTTGGTCTGCAGAAACAGCAACAAACTGCCCTTGGGTTTGATTAAAACAGGAGTAAAAGACAAGAATAAACCCAGGACTTGCAACCCAGCATGTCTAGAGGGTATCCCTGTTTATCTCCTTGATTTCTAAAACTAAACCAGAAAATGGAAAAGAAAAATTCACAACCCTGTGAGCCAGATCACTTTAGACTCACCAAAAACCATCAGAATGGCATCTCAGAATTACTGAGATTCTTGGAGTTCTGAGAAAAATCTGGAGGTTTGGGGCAGGTCTGTGTGTGCTTTCTGTTTTTTCATTAGCCAAAATACCCAGTTGGGTTTATGGAGTTTATCTCTTGTTTTTTCCTCCTTCACGGTGGGTGCCAATAGTGAGACAGGGGAGGGGCTGCTGGAAGAGAGAGCTCAGCAGTTTTTTGGGGTGACACCCAAGTCAGCCACTTGCCTGACTTCTCTGTCATTTAACATCCCAAATGCACTAATTCTTTGGGAGCAGCTTGTTTTTTTCCCAATGTACCACCCTGCTACAGCCTGTGCTTGGATGGGGGAAGGTATTTTTAATTTTTGACTCTTTTTACGCTTGAATCCCAACAAGCAACTCAAATAATTTGACCCATCTTTTGGCAGGTAATACAAAACCTTAGTTTGAACAGCACAGCACTCCATTGGCTTAGCTTTAAGCAATTTTAGAAGTGTGTGTGTGTCCACAAAACCCAAAAATTGTACTTCTTCCCTGAGGCAGAGGGGTGGGGATGATGTGCTCCTCTTTTTCAGGCCATGGGTGACAATGGCATTGGTTTTCCCTTCTGCTTTATGAGATTACCATACAGCAGGTGGGCTGAGAAAGGTCACAGAGAGGTGTGTGAGACAATTCTTGTGTCCTGGTGGAGGGAGAGCAGCCAGGCTACAAGGAACCAGCAGTTTGTTAAGAGGACAAACAAATCTCGCTGCATTTCTCTCACCAGATACCTTTAAGGGTTTCACTGCAGCAATAAACCCGCCCTGGGCACACTGGTCATGAAAATGAGAATTCCACATCCCCAAATATCCACGCTGGCATCGTCAGGGGGGCCATGGCAGGCTGGATGAGCAGCTGCTCACCACTTCCCACTGGGCATTTCTGCCCCAACCCAGCCTCACTGATCTCTAGGGATGTGATTTTTTAAATAACAAACCCCACTAACAGCTGCTTTCCCCTGGAAGCAGAGCCTGGAATCATGTGGAGGTTTGTGACTGAGCACAGGCAGTGCTGGATGGATTAAATCCTGTGAAAATCAGTGGGAATGATGCTTTCTCCTATAAACCATGACAAACCTGGATTTTTTTGAGAGATGGGTTGTGGAGGTTTGTGACTGAGCACAGGCAGTGCAGGATAGGTTTGATCCCATGAAAACCAGTGGGAATGATGGTCTGACTGTCCTTATATACCATAACAAATCTGGGTTTTTGAGAGGTGGGTGCCATCCCAGAGTGTGGATGTCAGTTGAGCATCCACAGAGGATGCTGCTGGCCCAGGTGGGCAGGGTTGGATGGAGCTGTGTTTTACACAATGTTCCTCCATGCTCTGTTCTCACTCATACCCTTGCCCCCCTCTCTCTCCCCAGGCTTATGCAATGATGCTGTCCCTGTCTGAGAACGCTCCCCTCCACACGTCCTCCCAGAGCTCTCTGGGGGCTTGGCTGGACATGGCAGGAGCAGCTTCAGAGTCGGGGACCTTTAACCCCATCAACCACCTCTGAGAGGTCCACAAGGCACTGGCCAGAGCCCAGGTGAGGCAGTGGTGGTGCTGCAGCCATCCCAGCAAAATCCCAGCGAGCAGAAGATGGATGAGAGGGCCTCAGGGAGTCGTCTGGACTTTGGGCTGAGAAGGAAACTTGTCCCATCTGACCCACACGCCCTGCATTTTTATCTCTCTAGAGTTTTCCTTTCTAATTTATCACAATGAACCTCTCCCAAACTGGATAACCCCGAAGCAGCCCCAGGAATTTCACAGCCTGTAGGAACAGCATGAGCAAGACACGAATTGCAGCAGTGCAATCAAAGATTGGCCTCCTCCAACCTTCCAAACTGAGGTCACTGAGCCAGCACAGCCTGAGCAGGAATGACAGCTTGGAACCACAGGGCAGCATTTCCTTCCCATCCAGCTGAATGAAGCACCAAGGGAAGAGAGCCAGGTGTGACCTGTCCCTGGTGCAACTGTGACACAGCCACTGGAGTTATGCCAGGGAAAGACAAATCCAACCCACTAAACTGACCCCCCCCAAAAGAATTCTGCACTCCCACAGAAACTCCATCCTGTCCTTTGCTCCCAGCAAAGCTCCTCCAAGGTGAGGCCACATTGCCTGCAGTGAGCCACATGCAGCTCCCAGCCTGGAACGGTGCTGGGGTTGGGGTGACAGATGTGTCACACGGACATGGATGTGCCCTGAGCAAGGCTGGCAGAGCTCCCTGCCCTTCCTGGGAGTGCCTGGGACACAGCCAGGCTGGTGGAACTCCTGGAAATGCGTGGATTTGCCCAAGCAGAGAGGTCACAGGGTAAAGGCTTCCCGTGTTGTGAATAAGGAAATGTGTGCTGGGCAAAGCCAGGGCAGCTCAGACACGTCTCTGCTGGTGTGTCAGGGTTTCAGAGTGACATCATCCTGTGCTGGTGGTATCTGTGGCACAGATCTCTGATTCACACCGTTGTTTTGGCCTGGTTTTCCCCTCTGTGCCACCTGCTGCTGCTTGGCCTGGAATTTAAGTAGAAAGATGAACATTTCCATGATCCAGCAACCTCAAGGGTGCAGAGCATGGAGATAAGAATCCAGCTGTCTTTCTGACTAAAATTTCTCACAGAGATTTCATGAGTGATTTCCAATCACTACCAAACCTCATCTTGTCTACTGATACACAGCAGCCTCCACAAATCCTGTGGGCTTTGTGTTGTTCTCCCCTGTTGGAGCAGGGAATTTGGAGATGACATTCCTTTTTGGAATGGTTAGGAAAGCCATGGAAAAGGTCAAATAGAGGGTTCTAAGCCAGTCTAGTGTGGGAAGACTCATTCCAGCAGGCCAAAACAACAGAATCAGCTCCCTGAGCAAAGCAGAGTCAGAGTTGGGTGTGACACCTTTGCAAGTCAGCTTTGCACCCAAGAGGATGTGTGAGGATGATTTTGGGGAGCTTTCCCCGCAGGAAAGCATCGGGGGTGGCTTTGGTACAGAGGGAACAAAAGGTAACTTAGCAGCACCAGTGTGTTTTCCCAAGAAAATTCACCCTCCCCTTTTTGGTTTTCCACAACATCCTGTGAAAGTGCCCAAGGCTCTGAGAGCACCAGGCGGTGTGACCGAGCTGCTTCTTGTATTTGCACAAAGCTCCTGGGTAGGAGAGAGCCAACCCTGCTGAGGGAATCCCAGCTCTGTGGAGGAGAGGGACAGCCCTGTCCCATCCCATTGATCCCATCCCATTATCCCATCCCATCCATCCCATCCCATGGATCCCATCCCATCCCCACAGGCTGCAGCACAGCCCTGCCCAGGCACTTGGCCTTTAAATTATTCCCACAGGGGCCAACATGAAAATAATAAAAGAATTCTTTCTTTTCCTGATGGAAGCTATTTTAATCTGTATAGAACTTCTCATTTTGGGCTAATTCCTTTCTGATTTTATTTCTTCCTTAACAGTATTTGTTTTTTACATTAGCTATCATTCTTGTGAAGAAACCATGTTAATATGAGTATGTAGTGAAGGACCAAAATGGTGCTGCTGAGGTTGGGTGTGGGATGAGCAGGGAGCAGGAAGATTTTGTCCATGTGCCAAATGAGCCCATCAGTGCTGCCAGTGGTGCTGCTCATCTCCAGACAATCATCCCTCAGCTCCCCTTTGCCTTGGAGCTCCTGGGCCATCACAGGAAGGTTCCAGTGACTGGGAGGAGGAGGAGTCCAGTGGAGATGCTGGCCCTGCTCCAGAAGAACATGGGAACAGCCTTAACCATGGGGATGGATCCATCCTGTCCCTTTCCAGCTACAGCTCCAGGACTCCTGGTTTGTTTGGAACAAACCACATGTCTGAGCATCTCTCTGCCATGCTGGAACAGGATCTGTGGGCAGCAGTGAGTGTTTGTGTGCTCTGACCATGGTTTGTTCACCTTGAAGAAACCTCAGGGCAGGTCAGCATCACACTCCACAGAGCAGCTGAGGGAGTGGCACTGAGCTGGACACCAAAATGTGGCCAATACTAAGGAATGCAGGTGTTACTGTGGGGATTTATTTGGGGTATTTATGGTTTCCCCATCCCTCTCTCAGCCCTGCTGCAGGTTGTGTCATTTCTCCAGAAGCAGTTGGTCAGGTCCTTGCTCTGACTGAGCTCACACTGTCACTGTCCCCCTCCCCAGGCTCATCCTGGCTCTCCATGGATCTCCTGAGGGCCCCTGGCCAAGGAGGTGTTATCCAGCCAGGTGTTATCCAGCCAGGGATTGAGGACATTAAATTATAGGATTTAAAATCATGATTTTTTTTTCTTTTCATATTTCCTAATTCAGTTTCTCCCCATTTTCTCTAGCTTGTGTTGCTGAATCTCCCAATTCCTCTAATTTAGCACTGATTACAAGTTTTAATTTTTCCCATTAAGATAAAGAAACAGGGAGCCTCACATAACTTCTGTTAACCTCTACCTTTTGTTGCATTGCACTTGGGACGTGCTGCAGCTCACATTCCAAGTGCAATCCAACAAAAGGTAGAGGTGGGGAGGTGCAGGTGTGGAGGTTCCATTTTGCTGCAGGTGTGGAGGTTCCATTTTGCTGCTTTAGCAGAGAATCTCACCTTTTCAAGGCTGCTTCCTGAGAGGTTTGTGTCCAGGATGTTCTGCTGCCTTCCCAGTGCTGGGGAAGCTCTGGGAGCTTTGGTGAGACATGGAGCTGTGGTGTCCAAGCCCATGGACACGCTGGGATCCAGGGCAGGTGAGGGTGACAGGGATGGGAAGTGGCTGTGGTGTGTCCAGGGTGTGGTTTAAACCCAGAGCTTTGTGTAGGATCTATTTATTTAAAGTATTTTCACAGCTGCAACAGCACAGAGGGGAGAAGGAGAAGCCCTGGGGGTTTTTGGAGTGGTCAGATGGGGCTGGGAGCTGCACAGGGCTGAAGTTTTGGTTCTCCATGAAGGGCAGAGCTTTGGCCAGAGCTGAACCTTCCTGCCTGAGCTGGACAGGGAGGAGGATGTGGGTCTTGTGTCAGTGCATTCCTTGCTTCCCACCAGCTCAGAGCTGGAGGATGTGATCTCTCTGGTTGGGAGCTCTCCGGTGGGATGAGCTGAGGTTCTCCCATGGGATGTGCTGAGGTGCCACGTCCAGGTCCAGGTCCTGCAGGACACATTGAGGCACCCAGTTCTCCTGCAGGGCTGCTGGCTTCTTCCCTGGGATGTTCCCTTTGGTGCTCAGGCTGCTCTGGGTGCCTTTCCAAGTTGTCCCAGGCCAGCAGGCCATGCTGAGCACCACGGGGACATCAATGCATGGGACCCCAAACCCAAATGGGGCTGAACAAACACAGTGGGTGTGCTCAGCTGATTCTGGCACAAACACCCTGCAGGGCTCCTTTCCTCCCTCACACAGCCAGAGGAAGCTTTTCCCCCTCCCCAATCAGCACTTAGGCCCTCAGTGGCTGCTCTTGGGAGCCCTTTGGAAGCACTTGCACAATGAGGTGAACGAGTTTGGCGCTGAGCATCAAAGCACTGGATCGTGAGCCCCCCGTGCCCCCCGGCCAAGCCAATCTGCTGAATTCCCACTCGGTTTTTACGTGCTGTACTGTGTGTGTGTGTGTGTGTGGCGGGGGGCAAGGGGGTGAGGGATCCCCCTGCCCCTTTTTGGGGGGGATCCTGACCCTTGGGGACAGCGCTGTCCCCAAGGGCAGGAGTGGCATCGCTTGGGGTCAGTGCTGGCAGCACAAGGGCACAAAATGCTCTGCTCCTCGCTGGTGGTCAGTAGTGTTCTCACAAAGCCATGAAACTTCTCCGTAGTGTTGAGTGAAACTGTGACTAAAAAACGTTCTTGAATGATTCCGAGGTTTCTTTTTTTTCCTCTTTCTTCTGTCGTTAATTCTTATTACCACTTTGGAAGAAGAAATTTAAAAATAAAATTAAAAAAAAATATAAAAAAAAATTTAAAACTTAAAAAAAAAGAACGAAAAAGAAAAAAAAGGCAGCTTTGATTTTCCAAATGTGCAATTCACATGTGAACAAAGTAATTCTGAAAGTAATTCTCAGTGTATTTTACATTCTCATTGCTCTCTTCAAAGCAAGAGATGTTTTGCCCTGATGTCATTTCCAGCCTGCAGAAGATGTAATTTAAAACATATATATATTGTGCTTGCAAGAATCATAAATCTGTGCATCCTATGTCATTCCTTTTCCCATTGTTACAATACAGATATGATTTAGGTTGGATTTTTTTTTTCCTTTAGACCTGTATAGTGTTTTTTTAAAATCAATTGTAAATGTCTGGTTTTCATATAATGTTTAAAAAACATTGAGAAAGAGGATGGTGCTTGTTCCATATCATTCTTGATTGTATATTGCTTCTGTTATGTTTATAAGTAAACTGTGCATGACTTGTGTTTAGCAGTCATTATTGTGTCCGTTTGTGAAATTTTTATTAAAAAGAAAAAATTCCGTAGATGCACTTATTGTATATGTGATTAGATTTTGCGTCCGAGGCTCGAAGCCTTGAACTGCCAAGGAAGAAAGAAAAAGTGTTGGCAGTTATTAATTAATATGGAATCGCTTTGTTGGGAGCATAATGAAATAAAAGATATGAAGTGTAGAAAATAATTAAAAAAAAAGGCAATTTTACAAATTTCATTTTGATGCTTGTGATAAAAGACAAATGTACTTGTGTAGAGAAATTCCTTTAAAATAATGAATAGAAAAAGCTGATTTTGAGGTTAATGCTGTAGAATAGGAATGTATACCAAATGTAATCTTTCCAATGCTACAATGAATTTATACATGAGATTGATATGCAATAAACCTGTGTGCTTTTATAAGCAGTGGTCCCGTGAGCTTCTTTTCATGGAATAACCATGGAGAACGTCCCCAGTAATGGGACATTGGTGTGTCACTGTCTGGCTTTGCTGCTCTGGGGTACCTCTGGGATCCGATGTCACGTGTGTGTGGTTTGTAATATGCAAGAGAGATTCAAAAATTAAATTATGGCCACCCCACTTACTGCTGAGGTCAGAATCATGGAATCACAGAATGATTAAGGTTGGAAAAGCTCTCCAAGACCATCCAGTCCAGCCTGTGACTGATCCCCACCTTGTCACCCAGAACAGAGCACTGAGTGCCACATCCAGGGATGGGGACTCCAAACCTCCCTGAGCATCCCCTGCCAAGGCCTGAGCACCTTTTCCATTAAAAATTCTTCCTCATATCCAACCTGAATCTCCTCTGGCACAGTTTGAGGCTGTTTCTTGTTGTCCTCCTGTCAGGGAGTTGTGCAGAACCAGAGGTCCCCCCTGAACCTCATTTTCTCCAGGCTGAGCCCCTCCAGCTCCTTCAGCCTCTCCTCACAGGACTTCCCCAGCTCTGTGCCCTTCTCTGGAAATGTTTCAGCCCCTCAATGTCTCTCTTGTGAGGTGTCCAGAGCTCACAGAGCACTCGAGTTCTCCCCAGTGCAAAGCAGGAGCATCACATCCCGGTGAAGGGATGGGATGCTTGCACAGAGAGGAGTGAGATATTCCAGGGTGGGTGAAAGTGTTGGGATGGGGCATCGGTGAGCTGATGGAAAATGTTGAACATATTTCCTTTCACAACCAGAGCGCAGAGAGAGTGAACTGCCCAGTGATAGCGGTCAGATGGTTCAGCTCCAGGGGACCCTGGGAGCAGAAATTACTTGAAAGCCGGGTCTTTGAGCTTAAAAACCCCCATTACACAACTGATGAATGGCCTCGCTTCAAAAAGTCATTCATGGTGATCAAATGATGGTGTCCCACGTTCGGGATAATGGCCCTTCCCCGGAGATCGGGAGGGTTTCAGTCCGAGCTGAACCCTTGAGTAGGAGCCCTCCTCTCGCTGGAGCCTTTCTCCTTATTAGCCCCGGAGGGAAAAGGATAAAAAATCCATGGGATAAGAAAGCTGTGATAATGGGGCGATTGTCAGGCAGGCCCCGGAGTGGAGAGAACAGAGGCATTTCAAAGAATATTGCTGACAAGTGGACTTTGTCATGCACAAAGTGCTTGAGATTCACCACAAACAAGTGAGAAAAAGGCCTCATTTGGGGGATGGGGAGGAGCAGAACAGGGGGGCTGAAGAGAAGGTCAAGGAAAAGTCTGTTCCCAGTAAAGACACAGAGCACTGTTGAGTCTTACTGGGCAGCTGTCAGCAGCCTGACCCTCAGATCCTCTTTCCCAGTAGCTGCAGCGTCCAAAAGCAGCAGAAATTGATGTTTTGTGCATCCGGAGGGATCGCCCGAGGTTACCTTTGACCGCTGAAGACCCAACTAAAGCGAGCATCAGACATGCCTGTAGTAAGGGAATGCTGAAATACCGAGTGTGTGTCGCCCAGACCCCGAGGAGAGCCGGGGCACACTCGTTTGTCACCTGCTAAAGTGACAGGAGAATGACACCGAACAATCCCCCTGCCTTCGGCGACCTTGCAGAGGCGGCTTTAGGGGATGGGGAATGCTGAGATTCCAGGAGCGCACACACCTGACGAGCACTCATCAAGAAGCTCCTAGAGACGCTTAATTAATTTTTCACCCCCGGGAAGCAGAGGTGGCTTTAGGGGATGAAGAATGCCGAGATCCTACGGGCGCACACACCTGAATTCTCATCAAGAAGCAGCAAAACACTGCTCCTAGAGACAATTATTATTTCACCCCCAGGAAGCAGAGGTGGCTTTAGGGAACGGGCAATGCCGAGATTCCAGGGGCGCACACACCTGATAAACGCCCATCAAAAAAGCAGCAAAACACTGCTCCTAATTAATTAAGGCGCTAATTAATATTTCACCCCCAGGAAGACGGGGCGACCCCGGGCCGGGAGCAGAGCACTGCTCGGAGCCGGGATGTGCGGAACACCGGCAGAGGTGTTCATCCTGGGGGCCGGACCAGCACCTTCCCCGGTACCGGAACACCGGCACATCCCGGGGCACACCGGCACGGTCTCGGGGGCCGGACCGGCACCTCCCCCGGTCCCGCCCCGGTCCCTCCCATCCCTCCTGGTCCCTCCCATCCCTTTCGCCGCCGCCGCCGCCGCCGCGCTGGCTCCGAGGGGCGCGGGTAGGTGCGGGCGCGGCGGGGTCGGGGCTGGGGCGCTGCGGAGGGACCGGGGAGCCCGGGGAGGGTCCGGCACCACCACCGGCACCGGTACCGGGGCTCCCGGGCAGCCGTGCGGGCGGTGGCTCCGAGAGAGCGGCTACCGAGCGCCTTCCGGGGAGGGGACGGCGGGACCGGCTGTGCTGTCCCTGCCGGGCTCGTCTTCCCTTGGCTCTGTCCCCGCTGTCCCCGCGGGTCTCAGCGGTGCCAAGGGGTGGTTGGCTCCGTGGCAGAGGGGTTTGGGTGCTTCCCCGGGCTGTATCGCTGCCCATTTAGAGCCCAGCTCCCTGCACCGAGTTACGGTGCCCCTGTGCCACCGCTGTCGATGCCCTGTGTGGCCCCCGAGCTTCCCTCCATCCTAGCACCGAGAGCTGTGCATGCTGCCGCCCCCAAACCCTCTGGGTTGAGGCTTGTTTATTGCCACCAGGGCTTGGGATAAGCGTTGAGCTCAGGCAAGATGGGGTTAAGAGCGGAATGTGGTCCGAGGGACACTTGGCAGAGCTCTGGACATAAAGCATGTGTCCCCCATCCGAGGACAGTGGAATGAGCAGCATCTCTGTCAAACGAGCTGTTGTTGATGGGTCTGTGCTGTCCTCCTGCCAGTCATTCATGCAGGGAAAAGCACGGTCCAGCCTTGGTTTGTTTCCTGGTCTTTGAAAGGGAACAGCTTGGAGATGGCACTGGCACACAATGGGACCTCAGTTGAGGACAATTAAACATAATTTCTCCCGAAGTTATGTAATAGGCAGAGGGCATAAAGCACTCTGTCTGCTCTGTAGGTGCATGGTTCTGTGCGTGGCACAGGAGGGGATGAGTGACCTTAACCCTACCTGGGAAGCCCCAGGGAGTGGGGCAGCTGTTTCTGTGGGCAGAGTGGTTTGGGGCAGGTACAAGCTTGGAGGACAACAGGGTTCACAGCCAGGGAATCCACAGCCTGAGGGAGGTGGCATTCAGGAGGGTGCAGACCGGCTGTGGTGGCTGGCAGCACCCCAAAGGGGAATGAGGGGACACGGAGGTGTGGCAGCAGCAGGTCTCGGGGAGGCTCCATGCCTGTCTGATTCAGGTCTGAGCCTGCCCGGTGCCTGAGGCAGGGTCTGGCTGCTCCATGGCCTGGCTGGGATTAACCACTGCTCCATGGCCTGGCTGCTCCTGTTCTTGGCTGCTCCTGTTCTTGGCTGCTCCATGGCCTGGCTACTCCCATGGCCTGGCTACTCCTAGTGCTGGCTGCTCCATGGCTGCTCCGTGGCCTGGATACTCCTAGTCCTGGCTGCTCCATGGCCTGCCTGCTTGTGGTCCTGGCTGCTCCATGGCCTGGCTGCTCCCTGGCTGCTCCTACGGCCTGGCTGCTCCAGGACCTGGCTGCTCCTGGGCCTGCTTGCTCCTGGTTCCTGACCATGTCCTGGAGTCCCTTGCCTGGCCCTGGCACACAGGTGGCCCCACAAGGAGCGAGGTGGTGACAGCATCCCCAGTGTGTCCATACAGGCCTGGCCTCAGGAGCAGGGTGGAGGCCAAGCCCTGCGCTGTCCCAAGGTTCCTATGGCTCAACATAAATTCCTGCTGCCTTACAGGGAGTTGTTCAGCCACCTGTCTGTCTGTCTGTCTGTCCTCCTCAGCTTGCTGCTCCCCCAGCCACCACCATGTCTCGGGGCTCCTCTGCTACCTCTGTGGATGACAAGACCTTGCTCCTGGAGTACCGATGCCACCCAGTACGGTCAGAACCCCCCAGCCCGACACGTTCCTCTGGGAAGCTCAGCCCCACCACGGCCCCCAGTTCCACCCCAGTGTCCCCCCTGGGCTCCCCCACTTCAGCCGAGCCCCGCCGCATCGTCCTGAGCACGCACAGCCCCGCCGCGCTCAAGGTGGGCACGCAGCAGCTCATCCCCAAGAGCTTGGCCGTGTCCTCCAAGCCCAAGAACAGCCCCTCCAGGCCCCAGAGCTTCGGGGGGAGCCGGGAGCCCCTGAGCCCCGACCCAAAGCGGGCGGCCGTCCCCGTGCTGGCCCTGCAGGCAGAGGATGAGGATGATGGCGGAGGGGCCCTCAAGCGCAACCTGAGGAACATGTCCTACCGTGCGGCCATGAAGGGGCTGGGGGCTGACATGGAGCCAGCCAAGGCCCCACCATCACTGAAACCCATGTCTGAGGATGGCAGCGACCTGCCTGACCGCAGCCCCGGCAGGAGCAAGGTGGGTTTATCCCCTTCTGTCACCCCTGTCGGGCAGGGATGGGGTCCTGCTTTCCTGGTGGTGACAGAGGAGCTGCAGGGCCCTCAGCTGCAGTCAGTTCTGAGCCTGGTGTGGTGCCTGGTGCCTTGGGAAGCTCCATGTCACCAGCAGATGCTGCAGGTCCCTGGAGAGGCCGGGAATAGCTGACATGGTTTTGGTGGGGAGTGGAGCTGGATGTTTGCAGGGTGGGGCTGGCTGGGAGAGTGGCTCCAGTCGTACACAAACATGGGTGAAGCATGTCTGGGGAAAGGGAGACTCCAGAGCAGGCAAAGTCCAGGTGTGAGAGAGATTTGACAGCAGCAGTGCAAGTACAGAATGGTTCTGAGCGTGACCCTGGTTATATGGGAGGTGAAAGCTGAGTCACCTGGGTAAGGCAAACAGAGCCCACACAAAGCCAGGCTGAAAGAACAGGGTGGTGTGGGCCAGCTGGCACAGGTAACTCCCCCTTTTCCTGAAGGAGTTTTCCCAGTGCCTCAGAAGTGTGGTAACCACAGCAGGCTCTCCTCTTGCCTTTGCAGAAAACCCTCGGCAGGAAGCGGGTGCAGAAGCGTGGTGGCTCCTTCAAGGACCGTGAGTGCTCCTGTCCCCTGTTCCTCCACCAAGCAAATCCCTGCAGGGCTTTCCCCACTTTCCCCATGGGCAGTGCTGCTCCCTGCCCATGGCTTTTGTTTCTGTTTCCCTGAAGCAACAGCAGCATTGCTGCCCTGTTATCCCACTCCTGGGGCTGATAACACTGCCGTGGCTCCCAGGGAAAACGGGAGAGCTGTGGGAGGCTGCTGGGAGCAGCAGCCGCTGGGTAATCAGTGCAGTGCAAAGTCCAACCTCATCAGGGAAGTTTCTGGCCGGAACTCGTGGCTCGTGGCCAGCAGGGCAAGGCAGCCGTGCTGGGAAGGGAAGCCATGAGCTGGGAGAGGCTCCAGTGCTGTCCTGACCCCGTGTCTTGTCCTCTGCAGAGCCCCAGCTGTACCAGGAGATCCGTGAGAGAGGCCTGAACTCTGTCAGCCATGAGTCAGACGAGGACTTGCTGGAGGAGGCCCTGCCAGAGGAGCCGTCCCCGCTGGGTGCTGCCATCGTGGTGCAGAGCTACCGCCCGGCCCAGGTGACCTGGAGCCAGCTCCCAGAGGTAGGGGCTGCAGCCTGGGGGCTCTGAGAGCCTCTGGGGGGATAATTCCTCATCATTAGTGCTTGTACTGGGCTGGCTGGGACACACAGGATCTGCCCAGGGTCATTGGTGCTGCTGTGGTTGGGCTTCACCCACCGCTGAGGGAAGGCAGGTGCTCCTTGCTGGGCTTTCCCTGTGGACTTTGGGGAGAGTAATCTTCATCCAGGGAGAGTAATCTTCACTCCAGGGAGTGTAATCTTCACTCCAGGGAGTGTAATCTTCATCCAGGGAGTGGCAGCAGCTGCTGGGGGCTGGATGATGCCGGAGTGAGTGGTGATGGTGTGTGATTGTATGTGATGGTTTCTGATGGTTTGTAGTGGTTTGTGATGGGTTCCTTTGGTGTGTGGCGGTGTGTTGCAGTGTGTAATGGTTTTGGTGGGGCTGTGATGATTTCTGATGGTTTTATAATGGTTTGTAATGGTTTGTGATGGGTTCCTTTGGAGTGTGCTGGTGTGCTACAGTGTGTGATGGTTTGGGATGGTTTATGATGGTGTGTGCTGGTGTGTGATAGTTTGTAATGGGTTTTGATGGTTTGTGATGATGTGTGATAGTGTGTAATGGTTTCTGATGGCTTCTGATGGTTTGGGTTGGGTTCCTTTGCTGTGTGCTGGTGTGTGACAGAGTGTGATGGTGTCTCATGGTTTGGGATGGGTTCCCTTGCTGTGTGCTGGTGGGTTGGGCCGTGGGGTGGCTGACACAGCCCCAGACTGCACTAGAGGGCGTACAAGCACCGTGGTTCTGCTCATCCCCAGGTCCTGGAGTCGGGCATCCTGCAGAGGATCTCCCCCGAGGAGCGCAAGCGGCAGGAGGTGAGAGAGCCCTGGGCTGTGCCAGGGAGCTCAGTGGGGGCACCAAAGGCTGTGGGACACACCTGGCTCTGACAGGGTCTGCTCCAGGTGGAGCTGGGCTGGGCTCAGCTCAAGGTGCTGCTGCTTCCAGCTGCTCCAGGGCTGGGCAGTGCTGGGAGGGCTCACCTGCACTAACTGCTGGGGAAACAGCTCCACTGGATGCTGATGGGAAGGGAAAACATCCTCATGCTGTGGCTTTTTAACGACTGAGTGTCCTAAAACACACTGGGATTATTGGTATTGGCCAGGTGCATGAGGTGACACAGAGAACCCACATGGAGCCAAGTAATTTCCAGTGGCTCTGTGCCAAAGAGTAGAAATAAGATTTAACAATTAATTCCTGGCTTTTTCCACGGTTGCATCTTCCCTGCTTTCTCCAGGCCATGTTTGAGATCATCACTTCTGAGTACTCCTACATGCACAGCCTGAACATCCTGGTGAGCCACTTCATGAGGTCAGAGGAGCTGAAGGAGACCATGACTCAGACAGAGCACCACCACCTCTTCTCCAACATTGGGGACATCCTGACAGTCAGCAAAAGGCAAGTGGGGCCTGGTAGGGGACCCTGAGCTTTTTATTGGTAGTGCTAAACCAACCATCCCTTGGATTGTTGAAGGGACTCACTGGGAGGTGGGGAGGAAATGCCTTGGGAGCTGTGTCCGTGTGGGAAGGCAGCAGGAGGAGGATGCAGCAGCCCTGGGAATGGCTCTGGGGGTGTTGAGGGCTTGTGGCTTCCTGACGGGGCAGAAAGTAAAACTGATGGAGGGCTGAGGTGGAGGAGAGATCCTGTGCAGGAATGGAGGAAGTGTGTGCCTCTGGGGAAGGCGTGGGTGTCTCAGCTGCTGGAGCTGCCCTGCCAGAAAGGATCCAGGCCCCAGCTCCTCTGGGAAAACTGGGGAAAAGCAGCAGTGGGAACATTCAGTTTGTCCAGTGAGTCATGTGAGCTTGTTTAAATTCTCTCCTCAGCTTCTTTGAGGACCTGGAGAAGCGGCACCAGGAGCACCTCCTGATCCCTGACATCAGCGACATCGTGGAGGAACACGCCTCGAAACACTTCAACCCCTACATCAGCTACTGCTCCAATGAGGTCTATCAGCAGAGGACACTGGATAAGCTGCTGTGAGTACAGGGCTTGGGCTGGCCTAGGAGTTGCCTCAAAGGGCTCTGGGCTCCAGGGACTGCAGAGATCCATAGCACACAGGGATTTGTTCATCTCCAGGCCAAGTCTGAGTCTGTTATTGGTACATCTGTGGCTTTACCCACCTTTTGGTGGGCTCACCATCTCTCTCTGGGTGCTTTTCCACCACCTGCTGTGGGATCAGTCCTGTTTCTGCCCAGCCTTGCACTCCGAGCCTGGCAGAGCACCCTAGGCAGTGCCATCACTGCTCTGCATTTCCAGCGTGTGGAGAAAATCCTGACAGCTGAAGACCAGAGTTAATGGAGCTTTCTTATCCTGTTCCAGAACCACAAACCCCTTATTTAAAGAGACCCTGAAACAAATTGAAAGGAAACCAGAGTGTGGAGGCCTGCCAATGATCTCATTTCTCATTCTGCCCATGCAGAGAGTAACACGACTTCCTCTGCTCTTAGATGTAAGTAGTCACACAGTAGCACTGCTTGGCACCTCTGAAGAGGTGACTCTGCTATTCCCTTTGTTTCCTGAACCTGGGACAGCCTCTGCTTGGACTTCCAACCCTCTGGAGCTGGGCCCTGGGTGCTCCTGTATTCAGGAGAAGCATTTGGATAACTCTCAGGCACATGGTGGGATTCTTGGGGTGTCCTGTGCAAGGCCAGGAGTTGATCTTAATGGATCCCTCCCAGCTCAGATTTATATCCAGAGCAATCTGCTTCTCTGGGGGGTGTCAGGTGTGCAGCTTAAAGCTCTGTGGATAACGCTTCATGTCTTGGTGCCACCCATCTGAGCCACCTGAGCTTCTTCTGTGCCATGTCTGGGTCCCAGGGTGGGGTGGCACAAGTGTTCTGGTCAGGCAGCCCAGGAATGGAAAGCAAGTCTTGCATTCTTCATGGAATTCTACTCTAAATGGCCAAGCTGCTGGATGTGGGATTTCCAGTGACTGCTCTCAGTCTGTGGGGGTTGCAGGGCTGAGGGCCAGGGGGTGGCCAGGCACACACCAGACATGAAACTCCCAGATTCACATCTCCCAGCACTGTTAAACCTTCCTGTGACCACTGGGAACAGCTCAATCAACGTGTGGCATCCTGAAGTCCCAGGGGAATGGCTCATGCTCCCTTCTCTGGGGTGCAATGTCACTAAAGCTTCTTATCTTGGAATTCCAGACCGTGCAGCAAAAAACAAACGCGCGCACCGCAGCGTACGGAGCTGCCACCCGCGCTGTGAAGGCCATCAGCAAGGTGAGGCCCAGCTGCCAGCCCTCCACCTCTCCTCCTGCCAGCTCAGCCCTCTGCAGCACTGATCCAAAGCTGCCATTCTGGCCTCTCATTTCCCTCCCAGCATCAGTTCACTCGAGGCTCCCCTGCTCCAAACAGCTGCTGGATGAACGCACCATTTCCCTTCTCAACTTTGTCACCTGATCTTGGTTTGTTCCTTGTTCTTGTTCTCCTTCTTTCCTCTTTGGCCCATCTTTATCCTTCCTGAAGCAGCTCTCACCATGGTGTTTGGGGATTTGGGCAAAGGGCAGTGAATGAAGCAGAGAGGGAAGTGTGGAGTGCAGAGTGCAGTAGTCATGAGCTGTGCCCTGTCTGTGCTCCTGATCTCATCTCCCTGTTTTTTCCACCATGCCAATGGTGACTTCCTTTCATCCCCCTGAGGAGCAGCTCTTGGCAACACATTCCTGCTGCTCCCAGTCTGTCCTGCTCTCACATCTGAGCAGAGTCCTCCCCTCTGTGTGATTGTTCATCCTCCTGCCTTGAGCTCTTCTCAAATGATTAATTCTTCCTCCTCCTGTTGCTCCTCAGTTCTGGTGCAGGTTCACTTGAGTCCTTCTCCAGGCAGAGCCCGTGTGCCATCTCTCTCCAGGACAGCATCCCACTGCCTTTTCCCAACCTGGCATGAAACCTATGCCAGGAATTTTCTGTCTGTCTTTCCTGCTCAGGGCAGCAGGACAGTCCCTAATGCTGAGGGTGGCGTGGGAGATGGATGGGCTCTGTGTCTGACTCTTCTCCACATCCCTTGGGATGTTTTTCTCTTCCCAGCTGGTCAAGAGCTGCAATGACGGAGCTCGGGCTATGGAGAGGACAGAGCAGATGTACACCTTGCAGAAACAGCTGGAATTCGGGAAGAAGAAGGTGAGGCCTTGTGGAAGTGGTGGTGGGAAGTCTTCTGGGGCTGTTTAGACAGGTCAGACCCATGTTGGGAATCCTTCTGGGAAGTCTGGAGTGGTCTTCCACTGGGCAGCACTGACAGAACCAGAGGACACAGTCTCCAGCTATGTCAGGGAAGGTATAGGTTGGATATTAGGAAAAAATTTTTCACCAAAAGAACGATAAAGTACTGGAATGCTCTTCCCAGGGAGGTGGTAGAATCACCATCTCTGGAAGTGTTTAAATAAAGCCTGGACATGGCACTTGGTGCTGTAGTCTGGTTGAGGTGTTAGGGCATAGATTGGACTCGATGATCTTAGAGGTCTCTTCCAACCTCATTATTCCGGGATTCTGTGACTGTTGGATGCAGGCAGTTTCTAAAAAGTGTAGTAAAGCCATGACAGTTGGGGTCCAGAGGGTGCATCTCTGGTGTGCTGGAATGGGGTGCACAGCCCCCTGGAAATCCTTTTTAAAAGACCCTTAAATGTTGTGACAGTGTTCACAGGGGTCTTAGGTTGAGGGAAGAGACGAGGATCTGACCCCATGTTTTAGAAGGCTTGTTTTATTATTTTATCATATATGTTGTATTAAAACTGTAATAAAAGAATAGAAGAAAGTATTTCATCAGAAGGCTAGATAAGAATAGAAAAAGCAGGAATGATAACAAAGGCTTGTGTCTGGGACAGAGAGTCCGAGCCTGCTGACTGTGATTGGCTATTGATTAGAAACAACCACATGAGACCAATCACAGATGCACCTGTTGCATTCCACAGCAGCAGATAATCATTGTTTACATTTGTTCCTGAGGCTTCACAGCTTCTCAGGAGAAAAAACCTTAAGGAAAGGATTTTTCATAAAACAGGCCTGTGACAAAACGCATGTGGTGTGTCCATCCCAACTGACCCCAGGGGCCACTGCAGGCTCACTCCTTGCCTTGATTTTGCCTGCTGCTCGTGAGCAGGGCAGTGCCTGAGCCTTTTCTGGTGCTGTTCCAGCCTTTCCCTCTGATCTCGGTGTCCCGGTGGCTGCTGAAGCGGGGGGAGCTGCACCTGCTGCTCTCGGAGGAGGCTGGAATCTTCCGCCGCGGCGCTGGCCGCCTCTGCCACCTCTTCCTCTTCAACGATGTCCTCATCATCACCAAGAAGAAGAGGTGAGGGCCCTGCCTTTCCCTGACTAACAGCTAGGGGGATTAAACTCCAATTTCCCCAGCAGAATATTGGAATAATTACTAGTATAGCCAGAGTGGATGTGCCTGAGCTTGTCTGGCCCTTGGTAGCGGCACTTTGGTGTTTCACCTCAGAGACACTTTTGGCTGGCTGGGTGTGTGGTGTTTCACCCCACAGACACTTTGGGCTGGCTGGGTGCTGCAGTTAGCACATGGAGATAAGTCCAGGCCTGCAGGAGCTCTGGTGGTGCTGGGATGGAGCTTCCCCCCGTAACAGGGGCTGCTCCTCAGGTTTCCCTCTGGTGGAGAAGCTTTGAGGCGATGGTGAAGGAAAGGAGTCGGTTCTGATGGAGGGTTTGGATCCAGAGCTTTATTCTGGCCCACAGCCCCTGAATGCAGCACCAGCTCCAACAGAACTCCCTGAGTCTGTGGTTCCTGCTCCTTTAACCCCAGGGAGAGGGGCAGGGAAGGGGTAGGGAGCCCCCAACCAGGTACAAGGGACAAAGTACACCTGGATGGCCCAATGCCCCCCAGGGGTAGAGGGCATCCTTTGAATCTGGCAATCACTCTGGAATGCCAGGATTGACAGACAGTGCTGGGAGGGGAAAGGAGAGGTGACTGACACACCTGGCAAGGAATTATCAGGGGAGGGACCCGAGGTTCTGAGGTAAACCCTGAAATCACAATGCAACAGCAGAGAAATCTGTGAGATTTCCCTGTTTCCACCTTGTCAGCTAGAAGTGTCCCACCAGTGGCTTTGCCTCAGTAGGTGGGTGACCAGCAAATCCCCAGAGCCATGTCCCACCCTGAGCATCAGCTCCAGGCTGCTCTGGCAATGCTGAGCCTCCTGTGCTGCGAGCTGGGAAGTGGCCCAGGCCCCACACTGATCCCATCTGTGCCGCAGTGAGGAGAGCTACACGGTCATGAACTACGCCACGCTGGACCAGGTCACCGTGGAGAAGGTGGAGAGCTCAGAGCCGCCCTCCCCTCCTCCTGGCAAAGCTGGTGGGCACCTGCTGCGAGTGGTGCTGGAGAAGGACAGCGAGGGACGGCGGGAGGAGGTGGTGCTGTCAGCAGAGACCCTGTGAGTGCCACGCTGGGCTTTTGGGATGAAGTGGGAACCCCACACTGGGATTGTGCTCTGGCCCTTGGAATGAGCTGGGAATCCTCTGAGGCGTCTGTGACAGTGTTCACAGGGGTCCGAGGATGAGGGAAGAGACGAGGATCTGACTCCATGTTTCAGAAGGCTTGATTTATTATTTTATCATATATATCACATTCATACTATACTAAAAGAATAGATGATAGGATTTCATCAGAAGGCTAGCTAAGAATAGAAAAAGAAGGAATGATAACAAAAGCTGACTGTGATTGGCCATCAATTAGAAGTAACCACATGAGACCAATCACAGATGCACCTGTTGCATTCCACAGCAGCAGATAACCATTGTTTAGGAAGAAAAATCCTAAGGAAAGGATTTTTCAGAAAATATCATGGCTACAGGCTTCTGCAGATCTCCCTTCACCCCCACACTCCTCCTCCTAGAAATTGGGATGTGCACAGCCTTCTCCCAGGCTCTGTTCCTTCCTCTCTCCTATATTTCCCATACAATGCCCATATCAGCTTCCCCTGTCCAAGTGAAGCAAAGCAGCCAGGCCGTGTGTGCCACTTAGGAAGTGTCCTGACATTGAATAATCTGATCAATCTGACTTCTCTGGGAAGCATTTATCCTGCTGGGAATGTCCCAGCTGCTGCTGGCCACAGGGATGCTGTCCTAAGGCTCTCTTTGTGTTTCCCTCTGGCAGGAGTGACCGAGCTCGGTGGATTGCAGCTCTGATGCACAGGGAGAAGGAACAGCCTGACACCACTCCCAAAGGAGGTACCATGTGCCCAAGGGCAGCCTGGCTCTGCTGGGATTCCCTGACACACCAGAGCATTTGCAGGCCCAGGTTTCTGCCTGTTTCTCCCCCATTCCTGGAGTGGAGAGGAAAGCCCCACACTGTGACCGTGTTCACAGGGGTCCGAGGATGAGGGAAGAGACAGGGATCTGACTCCATGTTTCAGAAGGCTTGATTTATTATTTTATGATATATATTACATTAAAACTATACTAAAAGAAAGGATTTCATCAGAAGGCTGGCTAAGAATAGAAAAAGAAAGAATGATAACAAAGGCTTATGGCTCGGACTGTCTGTGATTGGCCATTAATTAGAAACAACCACATGAGACCAATCACAGATCCACCTGTTGCATTCCACAGCAGCAGATAATCAATGTTTACATTTTGTTTCTGAAGCCTCTCAGCTTCTCAAGAGAAAAAATCCTAAAGAAAGGATTTTCCATAAAAGATGTCTGTGACACCACGCCTTGCTCCTTAGGAGTTGCCTCCCATGAAGTTATCAGTCACAATTGACCTTAAATGCGTTTCCTGGGAGGCACAGTGGAATTCCAGGAATGCCTTCAGCTGTTGTTAGAGGAGGTTTGACAAGCTTGGAGGGATAAGGGGCAGGGACAGGAGGAAATGGAGCATGCTGTGCTGTGGAGCACTGGGTGGGGCGTCATGGCCTCTGCTCACTGTCCCTGCTGTCCCCTGTCCTGCAGACCTGAGCCAGGTGGAGATCACCCGTGCCTACCTGGCCAAGGAGGCGGATGAGCTGTCACTGCAGCAGGCAGATGTTGTCCTGGTGCTGGGGGAAGAGGATGGTGAGTGCCAGGGGGCGTGGGGCTGGGTGTGGGGCAGGCTCTGACCTCAACAGAGCTGGGGCAAGGAGAACCTTCAGTGATCCCTGGGGACTGGGTTTTAGCAATTGCAGAAGCTTCTAGGCTGCTGGTGAGAGCTGTGGCACTGACTGGTGCTGTGTCCCAGCAGGTGACAGTGGCTCCTGGGGTGCTGAGGGAGGTGGCACTGCCAAGGATCTGTGGCCCTTCCTGGCCCTGTCAGAGCTCTGTTCTCTCCTAAGCTATTCTGGGGGGATCAGCTGCAGGATGGGGAGCAGGGCTGGTTTCCCCCAGGATCTGTGGCCCTTTCTGGCTCTGTCACCTTCTCTGTTCTCTCCTAGGCTGGTGGTGGGGGGAGTGGGGCTGGTTTCCCTGTGTTCCATGGCCTTTCCCGGGGACTGGTTCCCCCAGCTTCCATGGCTGGTGCTGGGGGGGATCAGCTGTGGGATGGGGAGCAGGGCTGGTTCTCTAAGGTTCCACAGCCCTTCCTGGCCCTCTGTTCTCTCCTAGGCTGGTGCTGGGGGGAGCGTTTGCGGGACGGGGAGCGGGGCTGGTTCCCCCAGGCCTGTGCCAGGCCCATCACCAGCCGCGTGGCCGCCGAGGGCAACGTGCGGCGCATGGAGCGGCTGCGCATCGAGACCAACGTGTAGGGACAGCCCGGAGGGACCCTCCTCTGCCTCAGGGAGCCCCAGACCCCTGCAGACTGAGCCCACGGAGAGGAGGCACAGCAGAGCCTTTCTTCTTCAACTGTGCTTGTGCCAGGCGGCAAATCTCATCAACCAGGATGGGTTTGTGTGGCAGCAGTGATGCAGCAGCTCTGCTGTGAGAGCTGGCACTGAGCACTCCTGGCAGCACTGGCACTGGTGACCTGGAACAGGCTCTGGGAGCAGCCAAGGGCTTGGCTCAGTCTGGGAAGCTGGAGCTGTTCTGGGCTCTGAAGTGCCTGTGCCACCATGGAGCTGTTCTGGGCTCTGAAGCGCCCGTGTCACCATGGCCAAGCTGGGCTCTGCCACCATCTCCGTCCCTGCAGCACCTGCTGCACACCTGGTGTGGGGAGAGCACACCCCAGCCAGGCTGTGTTTGGAGCTTCAGTCCACGTGCTTGGCTCATTCCTCAGCCCAGTTTTTGCTGCTGTTTCTCTTTTTTCTGTCTCTGATGCCCACAATAATTATTGGGCCCTTTGGGCAGAGCTGTGCCCTGCACAGGTGAGGTGATGCCAGACACCTTTGGGTCACGTGATGAAATACTTGATGCCAGAGTTGTTCCCATGGAGTCAGCTCTGGGATGTGCTCCAGGCAGAGGATGAGGAGCAGTGCTGCAGCTCCCACCTGCCTTTCCCTGCTCCCAGCTGGGGAGGGGGCTCAGCCCCTCACACCCCATGCAGGGGACATGGCTGCTACAATTTTGGGGTGCCAAACTTCACATTCACTGTTCTGATCAAGCTGTTCAATTGTAAATTCACAATAAATTCTTGGGTACCAATGGACCATGTGTTCTCTGTTAGTGGTGAGTGTCCCTGAGCATGAGAGCTGCAAGCATAAGCCCTGAAATGAAGCTTCATTCTGCTGGTGGTATTGCATGTTCTGACACAATATCTACACCTCATGGAACACCCTCCTGTCACCTGGAGCAGCTGTCAGGTGCATTTGAGTGAGACAGACAAGATAAGTAGAAACTCAGCCAGGCTTTCTGTTTATTTCTTTTAACTGTGGAGAAAGTAACATTTTTTTCATCAGTGCTAAATTAAAGAAGATCCAAACATGGAGACAGTACAAGAAAAGAGGAAGCAAACAAAATGGATTAAGAAAATATGAACAGGAAAAGAACATTATATAAAAATACAGGTACAGGGTTTGCTCTGAGCAGCTGCCAGGAGTCCTGGAGCTGCAGCTGGAAAGGGACAGGATGGATCCATCCCCATGGTTAAGGCTGTTCCCATGTTCTTCTGGAGCAGGGCCAGCATCTCCACTGGCCTCCTCCTCCTCCCAATCACTGGAACCTTCCTGTGATGGCCCAGGAGCTCCAAGGCAAAGGGGAGCTGAGGGATGATTGTCTGGAGATGAGCAGCACCACTGGCAGCGCTGATGGGCTCATTTGGCACATGGACAAAATCTTCCTGCTCCCTGCTCATCCCACACCCAACCTCAGCAGCACCATTTTGGTCCTTCACTACATACTCATATTAACATGGTTTCTTCACAAGAATGATAGCTAATGTTTAAAAAACCAAACTGTTAAGGAAGAAATAAAATCAGAAAGGAATTAGCCCAAAATGAGAAGTTCTATACAGATTAAAATAGCTTCCATCAGGAAAAGAAAGAATTCTTTTATTATTTTCATGTTGGCCCCTGTGGGAATAATTTAAAGGCCAAGTGCCTGGGCAGGGCTGTGCTGCAGCCTGTGGGGATGGGATGGGATTGATGGGATGGGATGGGATTGATGGGATGGGATGGGATGGGATGGGATGGGATGGGATGGGATGGGATGGGATGGGATGGGATGGGATGGGATGGGATGGGATGGGATGGGATGGGACTGTCCCTCTCCTTTGCAGAGCTGGGGTTCCTCTGGCTGTGGCTTCCCCTGCCCAGGAGCTTTGTGCTAACAGACAAAGGGGGCCCTGGGCCCTGGCCAGGGTGATGTGGTGACACTGGAATGGTGACATTCCCCACTGCTGCATGTGCCCAGCTCCTGACTATGACTGGCATGGCAAAATAACTCAGGATTCAGGGCTGGGATTTGCCTTGACCAAATGAGCCAGCTCTTTGTCTCCATTCCATGCAGAATCTCTGACTTCCACACTCCATTTAGGCTTCCTTCTTCTTGGAGTAAGTGACACGGGCAGCATCATGGGCTGGCAAACTCCTGGCATGAAGAACAGGCTCCAGGCCCCGATAAGCTTGTCCAGCTCAGCCTGTTCTGTCAGCAGGAACCAGCTCTGGAGCCCTGCGTGTTTTCCCCTGGTAAATGGTCACTTACAGTAAAACACCATGGAAAAATCAAATTAAAAAAATTAATTCAAGTGAGGTGGTGCATCCACAGGAGGCCCAGTCTCAGGAGAGCTGACCATCAGTCCTGACAACACTGTGGTGCAGCTTCCCATAAATATTGATGCATAAATACCTGATTTGGACCACGATTTCAGCCCCCTCCCCAAGCCCAGCACCCAGAAGTTGAAGGCAGGCCAGCAATGTGTCACACGCTGTCAAAGTCCACTGTCCCCTGAGCAGAATTGATCCCTCCTGCCCTGGTCACCTGGTCTCTGGCCATGGGCAGGGCACACGTGTCCTCAGGGCCAGCCCGCGCTGGCACAGTGAACTGGTTATACTGGGAGCTTCAGCCTCGCTCAGACACCCCAAAAGCAGCAGCTGGGGCTGCCAGGAGATGAGGGCTGCTCGTGTGGCTCAAAAATGAGTTCATTACAGGTCATTGGCTTCTTCAGGTGGCTGCTTGGTGAAACCAAGGCAGTGCTGCCACAGCAGGACCTACTCCTCTGCTGGCTGGAGCCCCTCCAGGGCTGGTGGTGGTGGCCTGGTGGGTGGCAGGGACTGCATGGCTGCAAAACAACACAGGACAGGTCCAGGACAGGGCAGTCCTTGCTGTGGGCAGCCCTGCTGCAGGGCTGACACTCTGCAATGCTGCCAGGCCTGGGCCCACATTCCCTCCCCATTCCCCTCCCCACTGGGAGCACTGGTCCCAGTCTGTGGGTTTGGGTCAGACCCTCCTGCCCCACACCCAGCACCCACAGGGGTCACTCTGAGCCCACAGGGTTGGGCAGGGATGAGGAGGGGTGAGGTTTCACCGTGGTTGGTGCATGGAATCAGCACCCCAGCTCATGCTCAGAGTGGGATTTGTGCCCTGGCTGTTTCAGGGACACATTTATGGCCAGGCTGCTAAACAGCTTCAATTTGAGACTTCACAACCCTCCCTGGTGGCTGCAGTGACAGCAGACAGGTCAGAGCAGCTGAGGGGCTGGGCAAGAGGCAGGTGCTGCCCTCAGTGCCTGGACTGAGCTGATTTACTGCTCCCAAACCCCCCATGGAACCCAGGCACAGCCTCCCCTCAGGTTTTGTCCCCCATTGTCCCCTCCCTGGCCTCACCTTCGCGGCAGGTGGGTCCCGTGTGGCCGTGCAGGCACTGGCACTGCCCGTTCCTGGCGTTGCAGTAGGAGCTGCTGGGGGCACACTGGCATGCCAGGCTGCACTCGGGGCCGAACTGGGTGGGCTGGCACTCTGCAGAGGGAACGGAGCTGCTCAGGTGTGCTGGAATTCAGGACATCCCTCTGTCCTGGACTGCCAGAACCCCTGCCAGAGAGAAACCCTGGCACAGAGCCCAAAATACCTGTGGTTTTGATTATGACCCATGGAAAAAACAACTACTAACCTTATATGAGGATCTGCAAGCCACAAAAGTCTAAGTAGAATAATAGCTAGTTTGTCATGGGGTGAAAAAAATACATTTTTGGGGGTTTTAGAATGGGGGTTTGGGAATTGTTTATCCAACAGGTGATTGTTTGATTGGTTTCATGTGAATTGTTTTGACTTAATGACCAATCAGTGCTAAGCTGTGTCAGGGCTCTGGAAGGAGTCACGAGTTTTCATTATTATCTCTTTAGCGTTCTATAAGTATCCTTTCTGTATTATTTAGTATAATATAATATAATATAATATAATATAATATAATATAATATAATATAATATAATATAATATAATATAATATAATATAATATAATATAATATAATATAATATAATATAATATAATATTTATATTAACTTTTAAAATGAAAATAAAATTATTAAAATAACAAATTAAAATTAAAGATTTAAAATTTAAAAATTAAAAATAAAATAAAAATAAATTAGAAAGAAATGGATTAAAATAAACACAAAATAATTAAAATAGAAAAATAAAATAGAAAAATAAAATAGAAAAATAAAAAATAAAATAAAATATATAATATAATAAAATAATAATAAAAAAAATTTCTGAGAACATGTAGTCAGATTCATCATTCCTCCCTTCACCTGGGAACCCCCCAAATACAATATGCCACTGCCCCTCTCACCCTGTGAGGTGACACACACCAGAAAAAAGCCTCTCCCAGCTCACTGGGAGCAAACCCCCCATCACACAGCCCCTTCCTCCCCTGCCCAGCCGGGCTCAGCTCACCTGCAGCACAGGTGGGGCCGGTTCTGCCCGGGGGGCACAGGCAGCGCCCGCTCACCGGGTCACAGGGGACATCGCTGGGGCAGTCACAGAGATGCTGGCACCCCTCTCCATACGTCCCTTCCTTGCAGCCTGTGTGAGACACAGAATCCAGCCACAGAATCCAGCCCCTGCTCTGTGTGTCTGGCCCTTGGGATGCCCTCAGGAAGGGCGAGGAAGAGGATGGAGGTACCTGTGTGACAGCGCTCGCCCTGCAGCCCCGGGGGACAGCGGCAGCGCCCGGTGACGGGGTCACATCCTGCGCCGTGCTCGCAGTCACAGCGCTGCTGGCAGCCCTCTCCGTGGAACCCTGGGGGACAGCCTGCGATGGGAGAAGCTCATAAGAGAGGGGGCGAGTGGAAATCTGCAGCAGAGTTCCAGCCAGCCCGGCAGTGAGGAGCACAGAGCCCAGCTTGTGCCCAAATTCTGCCTGAATTATGCCTAAATTGTGCCCGACTTGTGCCCAAATCCTGCCCAGATTGCACCTAAATTGTGCTCAGCTTGTGCCTGACTTGTGCCTGACTTGTGCCCAAATTGTACCCAGCTTGTGCCCAAATTGTGCCCGAATTGTGCCCAGCCCTCCAAGCCCCACGTTCAGCCCCACAGGGTTTGCTCAGTACCCAGCACCCAACACTCACTGTGCTCGCAGAGGGGCCCGTAGTGGCCGTGGGGACAGCGGCAGGTGCCCGTGGCCGGGTGGCAGGTGCCATTGTGCAGGCAGGGGCAGCGCAGCTGGCAGGAGGCACCAAAGCTTCCTGGAGGGCATTCTGTGGGCAGAGGGAGAGGCAGAGCTGCTCAGCATCCCCACAACTGAGCTTCAGAGGGCTGCCACAGGTGGGCTGACAGAAAGTGGACATGGGATGTGAGCTCCACAATTAGACAGGATCTGATTGTGGAACTTACAGGATTGGGGCCAGGGTTACCTGATTCACAGGATTTTCCCGTCCACCCTGGGGCACAGGAGCAGGAGCCATCGGCGGGGTGGCAGAGCCCCCTGTTGTGGCAGGAGCAGCGCTGCTGGCAGCCCGGCCCGTAGTGGTTCTTCTCACAACCTGCAGGGCCAGAGGAGAGGTGACATATTTTATGAAAAATCCTTTCCTTAGGATTTTTTTCTCTTGAGAAGCTGAGAAGCCTCAGGAACAAAATGTAAACAATGATTATCTGCTGCTGTGGAGTGCAACAGGTGGATCTGTGATTGGTCTCATGTGGTTGTTTTTAATTAATGGCCAAACACAGTCCAGCTGTCTCAGACTCTCTCATCAGTCACAAGATTTTATTATCATTCCATTCCTTTCCATTCCTTGCTAACCTTCTGATGAAATACTTTCTTCTATTATTTTAGTATAGTTTTAATATGTCATTTTCTTATAATATAATATAATATAATATAATATAATATAATATAATATAATATAATATAATATAATATAATATAATATAATATAATATAATATAATATAATATAATATAATATAATATAATATAATATAATATAATATAATATAATATTTAATGCTAGAATAACCAGGGTCCTGCCTCTACAACGCAAGCTTACATCCATACATTATTAACAAATCACCAATATATGACAAATCAAACAAGCAGAGTATTAAATATAATAAATAATAAATAAATAAATAAATAAATAAATAAATAAATAAATAAATAAACTATTTAATATATGTAATATATTATATTATATTTTATATAAAATGTATAGAAAATATTATATTTTATATTATGTAAATTATAATATATATCATAAATCAGCCTTCTGAAACATGGAGTCAAGATTCTCATCTCTTCCCTTGTCCTGTGAACACCACCACAGGCACAGGGAGCAGAGATCTCAGGGCAACAAAATAATTTCCTGCCCAGGATCTTTCCCAGCCTGACAGCCCTGATGCACAACACTTGCCTTGCTCACACGTGGGGCCAGCTCTGCCCGGAGGGCACACGCACTCTCCAGTGACAGGGTGACAGGGGACACCGGCCCCACAGGGACACAGCCCTGCACAGTCCTGGCCGTAGCGGCCAGCGGGGCATCCTGGAGGGAGGAAAAACTCAGTCAGGCCAAAGCAGGGCTGGGCAGGTGGGAAAGGGAAGGTTCTGCACAGCACTGGAGCTGAGTGATGGGATGAGAAGGAGCCTCCAGCCCTGCCCGGCTGTGCCACAGGATTATGGAATGGTTTGGGTTGGAAGAGAGCTTAAAGATCATCTGTTTTCAACCCCTTTTCCATGGGGACACCCCTCACTAAGCCAGGCTGCTTCAAGCCCTGTCCAGCCATGGCTGTACAGCAATACAGCACCATGTGTCAGGAGAAATCACTTTATCATAAAATAAACAGAGAAGAAAAACATTTCTGTGGCTAAGGCAGACAGCAAACTGTCTGTTACAGACATCTTTTATGAAAAATATTTTCCTTAGGATTTTTCCTCCTGAGAAGCTGAGAAGCCTCAGGAACAAAATGTAAACAATGATTATCTGCTGCTGTGGAATGCAACAGATGGATCTGTGATTGGTCTCATGTGGTTGTTTCTAATTAATGGCCAATCACAGTCAGTTGGCTCGGACTCTCTGTCTGAGACACAAGTTTTTGTTATTATTCTTCTTTTCCTATTCTTAGCTAGCTTTCTGATGAAATCCTTTCTTCTATTCTTTTAGTATAGTTTTAATGTAATATATATCATAAAATAATAAATCAAGCCTTCTGAAACATGGAGTCAGATCCTCCTCTCTTCTCTCTACCTGAGACCCCTGTGAACACTGTCACAATTGTCATCTGCAGGCTCCTGCCCTGGGACACAGGGCAAGGCACTACTGCCTGGACAAGTGGACAAAGGACACAGGGAGCCAGTCCTTGGGGTCAGTCCTTCCCCAGGAGTCAGTCCTTGTTCTGCTCCTCATCCCTGTACGAGCCTTTCTGCAGGCCCGATCTGCCTCTGCCACCCCTCATCCACCCCTGAGGAGGCTCCCCTGCTTTGCCAGCCCCCGTGGCTGGGGCAGAGCTCACCGATGGCGCAGTCAGCCCCGATGAATCCCGCGGGGCAGTGGCACATCCCCGTGGCACCGTCACAGCGTCCCCCGTTCCTGCACCGGCACCGCCGCGCGCAGTCCCGGCCGTACCAGCCCGGCGAGCACTCTGAGGGGACAACAAACAGAGGCTACAAACACAGGGAGAAGGTCCAGACAGCCTGGGGAAACCCATAGGTGGATGTGGATGGATGTTTCACCCAGGAGGAGGCAGAGTTTTCTGTCTGTGCCAGCCCCAAAGCACCCCGAACTCTCATACATACATCCCTCATGGCACTGGGATCTCAGGATGGCACAGCCAGCACAGGGGATGCAGTGGGAGCAGAGTGGTCCCCATACCAGCCCGGGGAAGGGGAAAACAAACACAAGGAGAAGGTCCAGACAGCCAGGGATATCCACCAGGTGGATTTGCATGGATGTTTCACCCAGGAGAGTTCTGTCTGTGCCTGCTCCAAAGTACCCAGAACTCACTCACACACACATATCCCTCATGGCACTGGGATCTCAGGATGGCACAGCCAGCACAGGGGATGCAGAGCAGGACTCACCCAGCTGGCAGGCAGGACCGTGGAAGCCAGGGGGACAGACACAGGCCCCGGTGACAGGGTGACATTCCTGGGTGGCTCCGGAGCACTGGCAGATCTGAGCACAGCCCTCCCCAAAGGTCCCAGGCAGGCAGGCTGTGAGGAGACAGGGCACCAAGGTGGCTCAGGAGCCATCCCTCCCCTCTCTGCAAGGCTTATTTTAAAACGTTTTATTTTAAGCCAGGATTTAGAGAGCCTTTTATGGCAGTAAAATTCTCCGCCACCCAAAAAGCAGAGGGACTCTCATGCAAAGGGGTCATTCACTCCAGGAAATACTTGGACTGAAAGGAAAGGCGAGTACTTAAAGGCATTAAATGCCTTTTGCTGTGCCAGCCCTTCCTGCCCTCACATTTCTGCAGGCTCCACACGCAGACATAGCAAATTCACCACTGTCCTCTGCGTCAGGAACGTGCTCACACACCTCTGTCTCTTCCAGACTTGCTCCTACCCACAGGAGCTCATTTTAACAGTGATTTATTGCTAATCCTCTGGCTAAACACCCAGCTCTGCTTTCCCACTTGGCTCCCTCTGCCTTGCTAACATTCCACAGGCATGCACTTGGTGCCAGCCTGGGAATTGCTCCTTGGCACAGCTCTGCTCTTGAGCTGGTTTTCCACGGTTGGGACGGACAGAGATGTAAGATTTTTGAAGTTAGGTCGAGGAATTTGGGGTTTATTGCAAAGGGCCTGGGTGCAGGGCCCTGCTGGGAGCTGCAGCCACAGCTCAGAGCAGGCCCGAGAGAAGAGAGGGGCAGAGAGGATGAGAAGGAAAGAGCGTAAAAGGGTAAGAGAGCAAAAGCATAAGAGAGTAAAAAGAGGTACGAGAGTAAAAGGCAAGAGCTAAGACCAAGAGGGCGAGGTTCTCGTTATAATACAATAAATCTTCTTCTGTGTTGGATATTCTGATTTTCACTAACTAATCTAGTACAATATACAAATTTTTATAGCATTTCTATATAGCTTATAAGAATCACTACATTACTATACTGTGCTACATTTTAAACTTTAAAAATTACTCTTTGGACTTATTTTGCCAAGCTGGCAGGGTCTGCTCTGACCCTTGGACCTGTCTGCAAGCAGAGGGTATTGTTTCATCAAAAGGGGATCACCTTCAGCCAGCCACACCATTGTTTTCCAGTTGTTTAGTAACTGAGGGATCTCAAAGCTTGCTTTCATTTCAATCTCACTTATAGTTTCTATATTCTCAAAATCTTTCGCCAAGCAATCACATTTACAAGGCTTTCCTGTTTCATCTTCCCCAACATTTATCTTTCTTTTCCCCTTCTATTTTCTACAGGAATGGCTTGGCCCACCCCATTCCCAGGGCCTGCAGCAGGACCATTCCCATCTCCGTACGTTTTTCACATCCAGAGCCGGTCAGTCCTGGCGGGCAGCCGCACTGGCCGGTGACGTGGTGACAGGGCACTCCCAGGGGACAGCCACAGCGGCTGGCACAGTCCTTCCCAAAGAAACCTGGCAGGCAGGCTGTGGGAAAACAAACAGTGGGATGTGAGCCTGCTGCTGGTGGGGTTCTGGAGAGTTTGAGGCTTTATGTGCTGACCCCCCAAGAGAAAACGGCGTTTGACCTGAGGCCGTGGAGAAAGCTTCCAAAATTGATTGATAGCACTGAGATTGTGGGTGTGGAGTTGGTTAGAATTGTGTGATATTACATGGTGGGAAACTTAGAGTTTGGGGTTTTAGAACATGGTAATAAATATGGAGAAAGATGGAGGTTTTAGGGTGGAGGCTGCTCCTCCTTTTTCACCCTCTTCCTTCTTCTCTTCTTCACCTTCTTCCTTCTTCTCCATAGGTTTGGTTGGTTTTGTGTAATTGCACAGAAAAGTCCACATTGCAGACTCTGAGTGATTAGTTACTGTGTTAAAAGTGAAAATAATTAGGTGTCATTTCTTAAATGAATAGTTTAGCTTTAAAACACCTTCTAATAAAAGATAGTTGGCCATTTTGTGTCTTTTTAGTGAAGAAATGCAGAACTCACTGCTGTGAGTTAATATTGATAAATAACATTGATAAAACACCTGAGTCTGAATGTGAACCACTGTCTCAAGTGCCTTCAATCTTGACCTCAGCAGAGGAAAATGGAAGCTGAAAATGGACATTCTGCCTGGATTTAAGTTGTTGCTATACCTGGAAGCCATCAGAGCCTCCTCTGAGGGGCTCCTGCCCCAGTGCTGAGCCAGCCCAGCAGCATCCTGTGTCACAGCCTCAAAAGATTTTGCCAAAACTTGTAATTGCCATGCAAAATGAGGTTTTCCTCTTCCCAGGCTCTGGAGCAGCAGATGTTCCCCTGTGTTTCCCTCACCCAGGGTGCTCCTCACCTTTCTCACAGCGCCGGCCCCTCCAGCCGCGGGGGCAGTCACAGGCACCGGTGACGTGGTGGCACGAGACGTTGTCCCCACAGTCACAGAGCTGCTCACAGCGTGCCCCAAACAGCCCCTCTGGACAAGCTTCAGGGATGGAAACATAGCAGAGAGGACAAGTTGCACAAAAAAAGTGACTTTTGGGGGCTTTTTCCCTGTAGTTCCAAGAGGACTGGGTCTGGATCTTGTACACACACAGGCAGGTTGAAATACAGCCATGGTGAATGACAGGACCCTAGTTTGGTTCTTTTTAAAAAAACAACAGAACTTCTATCTTCTGGGTGGGTTTTTTCATTAATTTATATTGGAAGAAATTATAGAAGTACTTTAGACTGCCTGGTGCCCCGTGCTGCTGAGGCTGTGTGGGGTTCTGGGACTCCATGTGACAATGCTGGGAGGGAACACTGTCCCTGAGGATGTGGCAGGACCCAGTGAGGTGACTTAGAGTTTGAGGTTTTAGAATATAGTAGTAGGAGGAGGAAGCTGCTCTGGGTGTGCACCAGCACTTTCAGGACAGCCCTCAGATGACAGGAACAAGGTAGGGTGGAACTGGATGATCTTTAAGGTCCCTTCCCACCCAAACCCCTCTGCAATTCAATGGAATGAGAAAGGGCACTGCAAAACAGGGGCACAGCCAAAACCACAGCACTGCCAGCTCCCTGCTGGCTGAAATTCTGAATTTTTTGTCTTTGCTTGAGCCTTCAGACCCTCCCTGTGCAGCACCACGGTGCCCAGATGAGCCCCACTCACCTGTGTCACACTTGTCACCGGTCCAGCCGGGCTGGCACAGGCAGTGCCCGGTGCGGCGGTCACAGAGCCCCCCGTGCTGGCACTCACAGCTCTGCTGGCACTCCAGGCCGTGCTGGCCCTGGGCACAGGCTGGCAGGGGACAGGGTGAGACACTGCCCTGGTTCCCACCCTCCCAGATCCCACCTTCCCAGATCCCCACACCCGCAGCAAGGACCGAGCACCCCAACCCCTCGCGCATCACCTCCAACCTCCACAGCAAAACTGGTGGAGCTCTGAGATGCTCTAAAATGCTGAGAATTTTTGACTTTCTGTACTGACAGGCTTCCAGGAGAACACTGCATTCAACCTGAGGCTGTGGAGAAGCTTCCAAAATTGATAGAACTGGGATTACAGGTGTGGAGTTGGTTAGAAGTGTGTAATATCACATGGTGGGAAACACAGAGTTTGGAGTTTTAGAATATAGTGATATATATAAAGCAAGATGGAGGTTTTAGGGCAGAGACTGGTCCTCCTTCTTTACCACCTTCTTTACCTTCTTCTCACCTTCTTCTCCATGGGTTTGGGTGGTATTTTGTAACTGGACAGAAAAGTCCGCATTGCGGACTCTGATCCGTTATTGGGTTAAAAGTGAAAATAATTTAGGTGTCATTTCTTAATTGGATACTTTAGCCTTAAAAGACCTTGTCACAAGAGATAGTTGGCCATTTTGTGCCTTGTTAATGAAAGACTGCAGAACTCACTGCTATGAGGCTGTAACATTGATAAGAAATAATAAACATCTAAGCCTGAACTATTCACGAAAGTGAATCCCGACCCCAACAGAGGTAGAAAAAGGAAGCTGAAAGCTGGCAGAAAACCATTCCAAAGCAGGCCCTGTCTGCCCCAGAGCCGTTCCCCAGCTGTTTCCTCACCCAGCTCACAGGCCAGCCCCGTCCAGCCTGCAGGACAAGTGCAGCTCCCCGTGGCCGGGTCACAGGTGCCACCGTTGTGGCAGAGACAGCGCTGCTGGCAGTCCTTGCCATAAAACCCCACTGGGCAGGCTGAGGGACAAACAGGACAGACATCCCAGTCAGGACACACCTCTGGAAGCTTGTGTAACACAGCCAGAGCGGTGGGTGGATGGTGTGGTACACAGCAACGCTGATTTTGATGCAATGACAACTTTAGGTGTGTCACCTGCTCAGGTAAGAGGCAGCAGCTTCTGCCTACCTCCATTCCTCCCTGTGCTGGCAGGGAAAGCAGGGGGTGTGGGAAGGGTTACCTTGCTGGGAAAGCAGGTGGTGTGGAAGGGTTACCTATTGCTATGGAAGTAGGAGGTGTGGAAGGATTACCTTGCTGGAATAGAGGTGCTGTGAAAGGGTTACCTTGCTGGGGTAGAGGTGCTTTGGAATGGTCACCTTGCTGGGGAAGCAATTGGTGTGGGAAGGGTTACCTTGTTGGCAGGAGAAGCAGGTGATGTGGGAAGGGTTACCTTGCTGGGGAAAGCAGGTGGTGTGGAAGGGTTACTTATTGCTAGGGAAGCAGGTGCTGTGGAAGGGTTACCTTTCTTGGGCAGAGATGCTGTGGAAGGGTTACCTTGCTGGCAGGGCAACCAGGGGTTTGGGAATTGTTACCTTGCTGGCACGAGGGTCCCGTCCACCCCTCGGTGCACAGGCAGCGGCCGCTGATGTGGCTGCAGGTGGCGTTGTTGAAGCACCGGCAGGTGTGGCTGCAGTTCTGGCCGTAGCTGTTCTGCGGGCAGGCTGCAGGGGAGCAGAGCAGGAACGGCTGGTGGGCACTGGGTGGGAATTACAGCGGCCAGGCTCCTGCCAACCCTCCCAATGGCTGGGAGGGGATGTGCCAGGGGTGGTTGGCTGCTCTGGGAGGGGGTTTTGTGGTGTTAAATAGATTAATGTGACATCCAAACACTGATATCATCACTGTTACATCCTTCGTTATTTGGGAGCAGTTTTGCTGGATGCCCAAGCCTTCATTGCATCCAACCAGAACATGCTCAGGCAGAACCCTCCAGAACCAAAATTAAATTCCACACAGAGAAAATCACAAATGGGGAGTGAACAACCCAGAACTCTGGTTCTTATGACCTGGCAGCAGAGACAGCCCTGGCTCCAGAGTGCCATGGAGAGCAGGGTGGGCACCTCCCACAGACACCTGCCCTGGGCACAGACACCTACCCTGGGCACAGTGGGCACCAGTCCAGCCCGGGGGACACTGGCACTGTCCTGTCACAGGGTCACAGTGGGCACCATTCAGGCAGTCACAGGCTTGCCGACACTCCAGTCCATAAAATCCATCGGGGCAGGCTGTGGAAAACAAAGGAGAAATCCACACACAGAATGCAGAGCTGGAGCCCTCCCAGAGGGAAAAACTGCCTGCCCCTTCCTTGGTGGCCTTTGTGGCTGCAGCAGTGTGACAGTGCTGCTGAGGGCAGCAGATATTGGATGCAACACCACTGTGGACATTGCAGGTACAGGAGAGGGCAGTGGAGGATCAGGAGAGTGATGGTTTGATGTTCCTGACCACAGAGAGGCTGCTGGGGGAGCTGGAGAGAGCCTCCTCCAAGAGGCTGCTCTGAGACCCTGTGTGCAACATGTGCACGCTCAGGTGGCCACAGCAGCTGTATGTCACAGACATCTTTTATGAAAAATATTTTCTTTAACATTTTTTTCTCCTGAGAAGCTGAGAAGCCTCAGGAACAAAATGTAAACATTGATTATCTGCTGCTGTGAAATGCAACAGGTGGATCTGTGATTGGTCTCATGTGGTTGCTTCTAATTAATGGCCAATCACAGTCAGCTGGCTCAGACTCTCTGTCCGAGACACAAGCTTTTGTTATCATTCCTTCTTTTCTATTCTTAGCTAGCCTTCTGATGAAATCCTTTCTTCTATTCTTTTAGTATGGTTTTAATATAATATATATAATAAAATAACAAATCAAGCCTTCTGAAATATGGAGTCAGATCCTCATCTCTTCTCTCATCCTAAGACCCCTCCAAACACTGTCACAGCTGTGCAACCACTGGGTCACCTATTATTTACAATTTCATTGTCCTTTTTTTTCTCCCCTAAACCTTTTCCCTCCAGAAATAAAACCAGAGGCAGCAGCTTGCAGTTTTGTTGCTTCCCCATGGCCATCCTGAGGAATTCTCTCTGCTGTAACGGGATGACAAAGCCAGACAGGGAGCACAAACCCTCTGGGGTGGAGGGCTGGTGCCCAGGGCTAGGGACTCACCATGCTCACAGAAGGTTCCTCGCCAGCCTGGGCTGCAGGTACAGGCCCCACTGACGTGGTCACAGGTGGCTCCATTGTCACACTGGCACTGGTGCCGACAGCTCAGCCCAAACCACCCCTCTGGGCACTCTGAAAGAGAGGAGACTGAGCAGTCTGTCCCTTCCTGGGTCCCAGAGGAGCTATCCTAAGGCAGGAGCTTGGATTCTGAATGGAATAAAAATATCTGGCAGATGAACCCACAACCAGTGGGTTGTCCTCCTTACACACCCTTACAGGTGTGTACCCATGTCACAGTCATCTTTTATGAAAAATCCTTTCCCTAGGTTTTTTCCTCCTGAGAAGCTGAGAAGCCTCAGGTACAGAATGTAAACAATGGTTATCTGCTGCTGTGGAATGCAGAAGGTGGATCTGTGATTGGTCTCATGTGGTTGTTTCTAATTAATGGCCAATCACAGCCCAGCTGGCTCGGACAGAGAGTCAGAGCCACAAACCTTTGTTATCATTCCTTCTTATTCTATTCTTAGCTAGCCTTCTGATGAAATCCTTCCTTCTACTCTTTTAGTATAGTTTTAATGTAATATATATAATAAAATAATAAATCAAGCCTTCTGAAACATGGAGTCAGACCCTCATCTCTTCCCTCAACCTGAGACCCCTGTGAGCACGGTCACATACCCACATCACTCTGGGCACTGGACCAGCATCACAGCCAAGGAAAGGGACTGGGCTGGAGCAATGACCTTTCCCTGGAGCCCTGCAGGCCCTGGAGGGTGGGAGGACAGGCAAGGAAGGGCAGGGCAGCACTCACTCTGCTCACAGTGGGTGCCCGTGTAGCCGGCCAGGCACAGGCACTGCCCGCTCTCGGCACTGCAGCTGCCGTCGCCGTTGCTGCAGTTGCAGGTGTGGGCACAGTCAGGGCCCCAACGCCCCAGGTCACAGGCTGGAAAAACACAGCAGGAGCCATCACTGGTGTGTGCCACAGAGCATGGCATGGGCACAGTGCTGCCTCCACCCGCAGGCACAACATCCCTTGGGCACAGGGACAAACAGAGGCACTGCCAGCACCAGACAGACACAGCCAAGAAACCAAAAGGATTTCAGAGAGATTTCCCTGGCAGAGGCAGAGGAAATTTGCCAGGAATTTCCTGCATGAAGATGAGAATGGAGCAATGGCAGCACAGCTTGGCATGGGTCAGGGTGGCAGAGCAGGTGCTGTACCTCGCTGGCAGTGGTGCCCTGTCCAGCCGGGTGGGCAGCTGCAAGTCCCCGTCACAGGATGGCAATGTCCCTCGTTGGCACAGCTGCAGCTCAGCTGGCAGGCAGGGCCAAACCAGCCGGGTGGACACACTGCCAAGGGAAACAGAGAGGGAGGGACTGCAGGTGGCTGCTGGAATCCCAGCCCTGGGTGGAGCTGCTGGGTACCACAGTGCTCCAGCAGAGCTCTCACACAGCTCTCACACCCCGAGTTCAGGTGCTGAACAGGACAAGGGGCTCAGCATTCTGCCTTCTTTCCTCCTGCTGCAGAAGTTACTTTAGTGGAAATGGGGCTAGAGGGACTTTGAAGTCCCCAGGTTGCACCCAATGAGTGAGGGAACAGAGATGTGCACAGTGCTGAGCATGGCACTGCATGGTGGGTCACTGGATGCTCCAACAGATGCTCCAGCTCCAGTTCTGCTGGAGATGAGCCTGCACTCACCATCCTGCACATCCCATCGTGCCCTCACCATCCTGCCCATCCCAGCCTGCACTCACCATCCTGCCCACCCCAGCCCCACTCACCATCCTGGCAGCGCTGCCCGGTGTACCCAGGCGGGCACACACAGGCTCCGGTGGCGCGGTCACAGCTGGCATTGTTGGCACAGTCAGGGCAGATCTCCTGGCAGCCCGGCCCCCAGAGACCCTCAGGGCAGGCTGGAGCGTGAGCAGACAAAGAACACAGAGCACAGGGATCAGAGCTGAGGTGGCAGAAGGAAATGTGAGACCTTTTGGGCTCCCTCTGGGCTCATGCGAGACGTGGATTTTGTTCGCAGCACAGCCTGGCCCTGCCTGCTCCACAGCACTCTCTAAGTGCTATTCTGAGCTCACTCCAGCATTTTCATGCCAATTTTGGATTTTCAGCCACTTGCAGGGAGCTCCAAGGGCTCCTCAGTGGGAAATGGTGCTGCTGGCACAGGGGCTGCACAGCTGCTGTCACACCATGGACAGCACATCAGTCACTGCTCTGGAACCCACTGGGAGCTGCAAAGAAGGAGCAAAAGGCTAAACTGCTAAAACCAGGGCAAGAATCCTTCTCCAACTGGTCCTAAGCTGCTCCAGGGCCTGGAAAAAAGGCAGCTTGAAATGTATGGTAATGGTAAGCACTGTACACACGTAGTTTCGTTGCTCAGCCAAACTCTAGGAGCAGGACATCTCAATGTGACTAATACCTTCCAGCTGCTGCAATACTGCACAATCATGCAAAAGCTTTCCATTTCAGACTCTCTAGTATTCCAGCAGTTAAAGAGTAATCTGGTGAAGGCAATTAAAAGCATGCATCAATAAAGAAAGGTTCCTCTCCTACATTGAGGACTGCAACAACAAAAAACATCATCTTTTTTATCATGTTGTTTAAGACTCACCATCAAAAGCTGCAATTTTCTCTAATTTTCCACAAAGATGGTTCTAGCTGCAGTGGGTGTTTTCAAAATGAGTTTTGAAAACACCCACTGAGCAGTAAAAGCAAAGCAGCAGGTCTACACCTAAATCCTTCCCTCCACATTGAAATCCCTGAGTGTTTGCTCTGCTGCCCATGCTCACCTTGGGCACAGTCGTGTCCTGTCCAGCCAGGTGGGCAGTGGCACTGCCCTGTGCTCCTGTCACAGGACGCCTCTCCACAGGCACAGGAATGCTGACAGCCTGGCCCAAATGTCCCCTCAGGGCACTCTGTGGGAGAACAGCAGGGTCAGAACATCCCCTCAAGATACCCAAGAGCATTTTACCAACCTCACCCTGCAGGCTGAAGGAGCATCTGGGTGTGTTTGGGGTCCCCAGAGCTGTGAGAGGTTCCCACCTGTGTTCATGGGTTAGTGAGCATGGTGGTGTTTGCTCAGAGGTTGGATTTGGTGACCTTGGAGGTCTTTTCCAACATTAGTGATTCTGTGAGCCTGCGTGTGACCTCTCTGTGAGCAACTCTGGTCACCTCCAGCATTGCCACCACCACCTGACCTGTCTGCCTGTCACTTCTGTCTTTTGTGTGTCCTTTCAACAAGCATTTCTTCAGGCACGAGTGATCATAACATCCCCAAAAAACTGAGGCCAAACTGATCTCTAGTCTTTGGACAAGCCACCCTGCTGTCTCTGGGCTGGGGTGCAGAACACCAGGGTCACATTCCCACACCAAACCACCCCTTGACTTTTCCAAGGTGCTCTGAGGGTTTTCACCTCCCTGGCTGAACGCCTCCAGGATCTGAGCACCAGCATTTTAAGAAGCAGCCAGGTTTGCAGCAGGACACAGATGGAAAGAAGGAACATCCTCATGCACAGGAGGAATAATCCACTTTTCCTTCCCTCTGCTCTGGATGCCAGCGTGGTTCTGCCGATCCCAGCTTGCTTTGATCTTTGCACCCCATTCCACAATTGAACAACGAGCTGGTGACATGCAAACTGAGGGCCCCAGAGCCAAGATCCCTAAATCCTTCCTGAGCCCCCCATGAGAGCTCCAGGCTCAGCAAAGCCAATGTTCTGAGCAGCCCCAGCAGAGGGGAACACACGGGCACCGACAAACCGCGGAGGAAGCGCAGCGCCTCCGTTTCCAGCGGCACAGTGGAGTTTTTGTTATTCCTCCCCTTTGCTAATTGATGGCAGATGTTTGTCTTCACCCTTTAATAATTTCCAGATCCGAACAACAGCCAAGAGCCTACTATTTCTACACAAATATTTGTGTTATTTCCTGTGACTCCCCCCTACAGCCTTCAGCTCCTTTCTTACCCTTTTTAAAAATATCCTGAGCGGGAGCACCCAGCCTGAAAAGGCTCCAGGGGCCACAGCATCCCCCCAAAGGGGGCGCAAGGCTCTCAGACCCTGACAGGGAGCACAGCCCTGCAGGAGCTGCTCCCATCTCTCCTTCCAGCACTGTGGTTAAAATTGCATTGGGGTTTTTGCTGCTTTCTGCAGCTCTTGCTCTGTCAGAGATGGGGCTCTGCACCACGACCCTTTGCTGGCAGATAATGAGGCTGATGGTTGCAGCTTCTGGGCTGGGGTGAAGCAGGGCTTGGCTAAACATCAGAAAATCCTGGGATGCTCCAATTCAAATCCAGATTCTGGCCACTTCCAGCCTTCTCTGCTGCACTCTGTCTCCAAGTGCCCAACTTTTTGGCATTTTCTGCAGGTCCTAACCAGCTCAAGTGGGTTCAGGAGGCCCCAGCCCCACAAGAGCAGGAGTGGGTTGACTTTTCAGTCGCCACTCAGCTCTGTGGTTGGCAGAACTTATTCTTTTCCAAACACTGTGTTCATATTTTGTAATCATCACCTCGGGCCAATGACTCACTGCCTTTAGGTTCTCTCAAAGCACCTTTGTCTGCCCAAAGTGAAGCTCTCTGGCACAAAAACCACCCCCAGGATCTTGAAATCTGCACCCTCAGAGCCTGAGTGTTGGACACAGTTAAATACACACAGAGCTGGGCAGCTCAGTCACCATCCCATCAAACTGGCCCTGCATGGGAAGAGCACAAAACTGCTCTAGGAGGTTCATACAGAAGCAGAAGTTTGAATTCTAATGAAAATTAAAAGTAAAATACTCCTTTGCACTTGCAGATTAAACAAAACTTCAATAAAAAATAGAGAACAGAGCAGCAAATGTGATAATGTTGGGCTGGATTGCCTGGAAGGGGAAAGACAACAAGGCCAGGGAAAAATAATTCCATCTACCCACAAAGGGATGTCCACTGGCAGGGTGAAGACAGACCTTGTTCTCCTTTTCTGAATCTTATACCAGGAATTCTCTCCCATTTTAAAGAGGCAGCAGCATCTCACAGAGACCTGTGGATGGCAGCTCCTGTGTCCCTGAAGTCTCTGCTGGCCACCCATCAGATCATTTGCAGTGTGCTGGGGCTCTCAGGGGATTCTGGAAGTGCTTTTTTGTCGCTTTGTGAAGTAAAATGCTGAGGACAGGTGAGTTTCCAGCCCACACAGAGCTGCCCTGCCTTACCTTGGTCGCAGTGCTCGCCGTGGTAGCCTGGGGGACACTCCTTGTGACACTCGCCAGTGACAGGGTCACAGGGCACTCCTGGAGAGCAGCTGCACTTCTTCTTGCAGCCATCTCCATAATAGCCAGGGTCACAGCCTGTGAACAGCCAGGATTAGAGGGAAAGAAGCTCTGAAAGCTTGGAAGGTGCTGAGCATCCTTCAAAGCTCCACCACCACTGTCACAGCTGTCCCACCATTGTCACAGCTGTCCCACCACCTATCACAGCTGTTCCACCACCCATCACAGCTGTTCCACCACCCATCACAGCTGTCTCACCATCCCTGACACAGCTGTCCCACCACCTATTACAGCTGTCCCACCACCTATTACAGCTGTCCCACCACCCATCACAGCTGTCCCACCACCCATCACAGCTGTCCCACCACCCATCACAGCTGTCCCACCATCCCTGAAGGTATTTATAAAAGCCTGGATGCGGCGCTCAGCGCCATGGCGTGGGTGCCCAGGTGCTGCTGGCTTATGGGCTGGGTTTGGTGACCCCAGGGGTGTTTCCTGAGCCACCTGGCCGTGTGCCCACGTGCCCCACTCACTGTGCTGGCAGCGCTGGCCGCGGTAGCCGGGTTTGCAGCGGCAGGAGCCATCCCTGGCGTCACAGTCCCACGAGTTGTGCTGCAGGCACTGGCACTCCTCGGAGCAGCCAGCCCCAAACACCCACTTGGGGCACGCTGCAGGGAGAGGGAGAGCTGGTCAGTGAGGGGCAGAGAGCTCCTTCCCTGTTGTGGTGTGATGTATTAGCCTGTCTCAGTCATCCCAGTTCCTTCCCTAAGTGTGCCAATCACCTCTCCCTTCCCCTTGCCTTGCTCGCTGCTGAGTGCTGTCCATCAGTCTTGGCATTCCAGAAAGGCATTGTGTGATTGGTGACGTTCAAAAGAACCCTCTCAACCCTGGGGGACATTGGGCTATCCAGGTGTCATTTGTCCCCTGAGACTCCCCCTTCTTTACCTGGTTGGTGGCTCCCTACTCCTTCCCTCCCCTGTTCCCTGGGGTTAAAAAGACACAGCACCCATGTGGTTTGTGGAGTTCTGTTGGAGCTGTTGCTGCATTCAGAGGCCTGTGGGCCAGAATAAAACTCTGGATCCAAACCCTCCAGCAGAACCGACTCCTTTCCTTCACCATCCCCTTAAAGCTTCTCCACCAGAGGGAAACCTGAGGAGCAGCCCCTGTTATGGGGGGAAGCTCCATCCCAGCACCACCAGAGCTCCTACAGGCCTGGCCTTGTCCCCACGGGCCCAGCTGCAATACCCAGCCAGCCAAAAGTGTCTGTGGGGTGAAACACCACACACCCAGCCAGCCAAAAGTGTCTGTGGGGTGAAACACCACACACCTCACAGCCAAAAGTGTCTGTGGGGTGAAACACCACACACCCAGCCTGCCCAAAGTGTCTCTGAGGTGAAACCACCACAGTTTCCACCCTTGGTCAAGCAGCAAGGGCCAGACGAGCCCAGGCACATTCCATCTGGCTATATTGGTATTTAATTCCAATACCTCCCAGGAAGGCTGGGATTCAGGGATAACCTGAGCATACCCAGGTGGCAGAAGCGGCCGTACAAGCCGGGATCGCACAGGCAGGCGCCGTAGATGCGATGGCAGTGACCGCGGTTGGCACAGTTGCACTTCTTCCTGCAGTGCTTCCCGTAAAATCCCTTGGGGCACCCTAGGAACAGAGAGAGGTTTCCTGGGAAGATGAGCCAGTCTCAGCAGGTTGTTTTAATTGAGAGGAACACACTGAAAATGGAGCTGTGTTCAGTTCTCCGAACCAGGGATGCATCCCTGCTCCAGTTCCAAGAACTGAACACAGCTCAGTTCTTATTGTATTAGCAATACAATATTCATGGCATAGCACTGATAATATTCTGCAAACTACCTGCTATTCAAACAGTGCCCATTCATCACCTGGCAAGATCTATTCAGTGATATCTCATTAAGGAGTTTGAAAATATTGTTCAGTGTCCTCCATGATGTCTGAATATCTATTGTCAAATACTCCACCAGCCTTGCTCTTTGCACATCTTGACTTACTGAAATTAGATTGCTTGAACTGCTGAGATCAAGCAGGACAGAGATCAGATTCCCTGCACCAGCTCCAAATCAGCTGGGCAGTGTCACAGGGGATATCACTTCATGGTGCTCCAGGGCACCCATCAGCTCTGCCCTCACTGTGCTGGCTGGGACAGAAATAACCCACCCACAGGGCTCTGAGAGGTCAAGGCTGTCCTCTGTGAGAAAGCAACCCACGAGGCTGCTCCTGTTGAAAAGCCACAGGGATATTTGCACTATTAAGTGAATAAAATTATTGTTTTTTCTCTGTTATGCTAAAGGCCTCGATATTGGAAGCACATGGCAGACAGACTGTGTCAGCAGAGTGCTCTGGACAGCAGCTGCCCAGCAGCATGTGCCTGGTCCCTACGAACAGAGGAGCAGAGGAAATGCCACCTTGGGACAACAGAGCAATTCTGCATTGTTTATTTTCATTTTACCTTCCTGTTTTCTCTCAGTCCCCCTCCATCACCTCCTTCCTACAGAAAGAAGAGGCTGGGATATCTCTTGTGCTCATTTGCATTCTGCTTCACTCTCCTCCTTCAGTAATAGTTCCCATATGCTCCCAACATGTGACTGAAGTCCTTTTGTCTGAATCTCTGATTGTCTCCCTCGTTCTGGTTTTCAAATTTTGTCCCTTAAATTTTAACTCTTTGGGAGCAAGAAATGAGCACCACCAGCAGTCACACCTCCTTTGGGTACTCTGGGTACTTTGGGTTATTACTGCTGTCACAGCTTTCCAATGATTTGGGTGGAAATACCTCCACGGTTTCCATGGAAATTAACCATGGAAATTGTGGGTTTGACATTCTTTCCTGTGTCTGCCATTGAATGCCCCATGAAATAGAGATTTCTGCCCTCAGTCATGGATGAGCAGTGAATAGGAATTGGAAAGGTCTTTGAGTACAAAGACAGAACACCTGGAGCACTGTTTTGTGGGGGAAGAGTGCCATTTACCACTCCTTTTGCTGTTTAAAATGACATTTTTCCACACAGGACTCAGTGGCTAGTGGACTCAGATGGAGAAGAAGTATGTTCAAGCTGCTCTCACTGGGATGGCTCACCAAGAGAGCTGAGAGATGCTGCTGATGGGCAGCTACAAAAGGACCAGTGTAGGGAATCCCACAGGAAACACTTCCAGGCTTCAGAGAAGCATATCTAGGACATCTGAGGGCATCAACAGCAATGGCCACTCCAGCCATTTATCCAGTGATTGTTGTGGTGTGTTTTAACTCCTAATGGTATATTCTGTTATTGCCCAAGGTAATGGTTTGGTCTAAATTACACCCTCCCACCCCATTGTCCATCTACCCTGAGTTCCCTGTCAATCCTACCTGGTGCCAATTCCCCCTGCTTGGAATTCCTTTACAGAAATGCCCTAAAGTTCAATATCCCATTAGTCCATGTGACCCAAACCTCCTACCACTACTTCCCTCATTGGAAGATACTTTTGTGACCCCCTGCCCTTTACTCCTCCCCAGGATATCTCCAATTAGCTGCTGATTTATCCCCTCCCTTTAAACCACCCCCGTTTAAAAACCCCTAAACACCTACCTTCTGTGTCTTTGCTCCCTGACCCTTCCATGGAATAAATCCTTTTGGAAACCATTCTGAAGACCCCTCCCTTATCCTTGTTCCTGCTCTGGACACTTATCAACCTGTGCCACAGAGCTTAAGCCCTACAGCTGTATCCCAGACTGCCACAGACATCTTTTATGAAAAACCTTTTCTTGAGGATTTTTCCTCTTGAGAAGATGAGAGGCCTCAGAAACAAAATGTAAACAATAATTATTTGCTGCTGTGGAATGCAACAGGTGGATCTGTGATTGGTCTCATGTGGTTGTTTCTAATTAATGGCCAATCACAGCCCAGCGGGCTTGGACAGAGAGCCCAAGCCACAAACCTTTGTTATCATTCTTGGCACAGGAGCCGGCTGGGGAAAATCCAGCACTGCGCCAAGTGATGGCAAATCCCTGCAACAAAGAGGAGGCCAGGGATGGCCCCCAGCAGCACAGAGAGGGTGAGGGGATGGTGCACTCACCATCCTGGCAGAGCTCTCCAGCCACACCAGGCGGGCAGCGGCAGCTGCCACTGGCAGGGTCACAGGTGCCACCGTTCTGGCACCGGCAGCTCTGGCTGCAGTTGATGCCAAAGGTGCCGGCTGGGCAAGCTGGGGAGAGAGAGAGAGGTGAGGCTCAGCCTGGTCACAGCCTGGCAGGAGGATGGAGCAGAGCTGCACTCACTCTGGTTGCAGAGCACACCAGTCCAGCCAGCCGTGCAGATGCAGCCGCTGCCCTCAGCATTGCAGGTGGCTCCGTTCTGGCAGTCATCACAGGTCAGGCTGCAGTCAGGGCCAAAGGTGTGCTCCAGGCAGACTGCAACGAGAGGCACCACGGGTGAGCCCTGCATCTCTCACTCAGGCTCTCACAAGCTCCAAGCAAAGAGCACGGCCCCGGCCGCTGCCACGCAATGCCCACCGAACTTCTCCGACAGCGTGTGCTCCCCTCGCGCTTCCAGCTCCTCCTCCTCCTCTTCCTCGTAGTCGTGGCTGAAGAGCTGGGTGAGCTCATCCCGCAGGATGGCCACGTGAGGGATGGGGCGGATGACGGGGCGCCGGCCATCCAGGGCCTCCACCGTGTCCTCGAGGGCTGGGAGCAGGGACAGAGGGGACAGAGTCACAGAGGGAATGAGACAGGGACTCTGGGATGTTGGACAGGGGGACAGGACCTCTGCAAAGTCTCTGAGAGGTGGGACAGGACCTCTGCAAGGCTCCTGGGAGGTGCACAGCGGAACAGGACCTTTGCAGGGTCTCTGAGAGCAGGGACAGTGGAACAGGACCTCTGCAAGCTCTCTGGGAGGTGAAAAATGGGACAGGACCTCTGCAGGGTCTCTGGGAGGTGAAGAGTGGGACAGGACCTCTAAAAGGGCTCTGGGGGGTGGGACAGAACCTCTGCAAGGTCTCTGGGAAATGAGCAGTGGGATAGGACTTCTACAAGGTCTTTGGGAGCAGGGACAGTAGGACATGACCTCTGCAAGGTCTCTAGGAGGTGAGCAGCGACACCTCTAAGACTTTCCCAGGTTCTTTGTTCAAGGATTTTTTGGCTAGAGTGGGTCCAGGTCAGACATGTGACCTCAAGATTTTTATACAGCTACAAATAAATAATCTTCTATTTCTAACAAGGAAAATCTGCAGGGGCTGGTGACTGTGGAAGGGGCTCTGGCTCTGTTGAACATGGGAGCAGTGTTTAACACTGCAGGCTGTGGAGCTGCTGGAGGTGGAGCTGTGCCACAACTCCCTGCACTTCTCTGGCCAGTGCTGTGAACCAGGCTGGAACAGGACTGGTCCTGCCTGGGAAAGCTCTCCAGGGCTGGGCTGAGGCCCTGCCACCGTTCAGGGGCTGTGAGGGAGCTGGAAGAGGTGAGGGCCAGGGCTAGGGAGCTCTGGTCTGTGTGTTCCTGGCTCGGACAGGAGGCAGAGGAGGGACCCACTGAGGCAGCCTGGATGAAGCACTTACAGATGCAGCTCCTTCTGTCTTCATCCAGCTTGTGCCCAATGTCACAGCCACACTGGAAGGAGCCTGGCAGGTTCTGGCACGTGTGTTCACACCCACCGTTGTTGGCAGAGCACTCATCCACATCTACAAAACATGGCACACCCCAGTGACAGGGCCATGCAACAGAAATGGGCTGGTGGCATCTTCTCTGCTAAATGTGTGAAGCCACCAGCTCTAAAAATGGAGTTAAACCACCTCAGGGATTAGGGGTGCCTGGGTTTCAACAAAAAAATGTGCTGGGCTTCAGTTCCCATCCATTATTAATTGTGTAGGAACAGGTGGGTGTGTTTGGCTCCTTCCCCTGGGAAATGAGCTTTGGAAGTGAGAACAATTATTAGGGGGATTTTTCCCCCACTTTCTTTCTGTTGTGAAGGTGACTCACCAGAAAGCTGGCAGGAAAACTAGTAGGAGCTGGGAGAAACTGGAAGAAATGCCTGGCTGTTGGCAACCAGGTAGGACAATTTCTTGTTCTCCTAATTAAAAGCTTCATTAGTCACTGTCTTGGCTGTGTTTTACACAGACACTGTTATTTCTCTTTATCCCTTGGGTGAAAGTGATGGGCAGTGTTGCCCTCTGGGGTTGAACATCAAATGGTTTCTGTAATTAATGGGGTCAAGCCTGGGCCAGCTCACTCTGAGTTAGCCCAGTCTGACCTTGATGTGTTCAAAAACCTCTCTCCACTTGGGCTGGGCTTAGCACAGGGGTTAGAACCAACACTGAACAAACTGAGGAGAGTGACAACAGGCTAATTAGAAATAGAGGGAGGTGCTGGCACTCACCATCACAGCCACAGCCATCGGTGCTGAGCCTGTACCCAGCATGGCAGGAGCACTCATAGCCCCCAGGGTAATTGTAGCAGTCCTGCTGACAGCAGTGAGAGCCCGTGTCACACTCATTGATATCTACATGAGAAACAAGGGGTGTTAATGCATTGCAGAGAGGTGGTTGGAACTGGGAAACTGCTCCCTGACTAGTTCTGAGGAGGTTTTACTGGTCTGCTGCCAAATGCTGAGCCAGAATTCAGAATTTCAGTTCCTCCTGAAATCAGGGAGTTTTGTGTTAACTGATCATCCTCCCCATCCAGGGAGGAATCCTGAGGGAAGCTCATTGTGATTCCCAGATTGTGGTTACAGGTTTGGTGTCCTTGCAAGCAGGGTGACTCCAGCTGACTGACTCCTGCTAGGGGCAGTTTCATCTGAGAAAAACTAATTAGTTTGGAAGTCATAATTACTGCCCAAGTCATAAGTGCTGTCCAAGTATATCCTGAGGGAAGTTTGGGGACGTCTTCGAGCAGAGCAATATTTCATCTGCTCTCACTTTCCATCAGTTTCTATCCTCTTTAGCCTGTTTGAAGTGCACATATACAGTAGCCAAGAGGGATTCTGACCTAAGATCCCAAGAGGGATCCTGACCTAAAATCCCAAAAGGGATCCTCACCATTACCTGGGATGGAAATCAAGGTGTTGTGGCCTTCTCCTGTTCCTTACCAGTGCACGACTTCTGGTCCTCTTCCAGCCTAAAGCCAAAGTTACAGGTGCAGACTGGGCCAGAGCTGGTGTGGTGGCACACGTGGGAACAGCCCCCGTTGTTGGTCTCACAGCTGTTCACAATCTCCATCTCTATCCCTGGAAAAGGCAGCCTGGTTAGGATTTAGGATCCTGTGGGACACATCTGCATGCACAGCTGGCCCCTGCCTGCCCCCACCAGCTCCTGGCACTGCCTGCCCACTGAGGAGGGGGGTCTGCAGTGGGAAAGGATGGAAATAGCTCAGCACAGAGGCCACTGCTGGGCTGGGAAGTTGGGGTATAAAAAGAAACCTCGGGATCTCACGCAGCCTCTCAGCGGAGCAGGCTCTGGACAGTCTCTGGGATGAAAGTGCTCCCACTCCTGCCAAGCAGCAGCGTGTGCTGCCAACCAAAAGTTGGCTCAGGCTCAGAGCAGAGCTGTGCTGGTGCCAGGCAGAAATGGGAGCAGCAGAACACGGCTAAGTAGGGAAACATCCAGATGCCTACAAGCCAGGATCGTTAGCTCCTGACATGTCAAAAGCACTCGGCGCAAACATCAATTGCAGCCATAGATCATCCCAGCTTGGCAAGGTTTCTGTAAACTTGTCTAGTTAATTAAGCTTTCTTAAACCAAAAGGAACTTGTTTCATGGAGCTTTGACTCAGTCCTGAACCTCAGGAAAACAATTTCTGCCTTCAAGAGCAGAGTTTTTCGTGCACTCAGGCCCAAGGAGGATGAAAGAAAGGGAGCTTGAAGCTTCCCAATGGGTCTGTGCTTGTCAAAAACAAAAGCTGGGCCACAGTGGAAGACTTTTTCCAGATTTCACAACATGATTGTCATCCCTCTCTTCCCTTTCCTTATTAAAGCATCACAGAGCAGGGTTTTGCTTAAAAGAAACGTGCTAGGAAGGGCAGGGAGGAGCCTTTCATGTGGAAAGGCTGCTCTGCTGACCCCAGGGCAATGTGTCACAGTGTGAGAGTGGCTATGTCCCCAAGAAGAAAACTGTGTACACACTTAGGCTCTTCAACCTCATGTCATCATCCTGGTGCCCCATATTGCTCTGTTTGATGCCTTTCAGGACTTGTTTATGGCCTGCAAAGCCTTGCCAAGCTCCAGCAGCTGCACAGGGGGACCCTCACAGCTCCCAGTACCACCGGGACTGCCACGGTGGCTGTCATCTGTCAGGGCTGGTGGCTCTGGCTCAGCCTGGCCCTGCTGGGGTGCAGCAGCTGCACGAAGAAGCTGTGAGGACAGTCCAGCTCACTCTTGCATCACAGAGTTTATTTCTTTCCTTGATGGGAGCAGATGTGATGCCTTCGCTGGCTCAATTCCTCCAGTGACACATCTGCAGCTGACTGAGCCTGTCCAGCAGAGTCTCCAAGAGCAGAAGTTGGCTTATTTGAAGCCAAATGGCTCCAAATCAATTGCCTTCAACCAGCTAAAGTGGCTTTGTGGTGACTTTAAAGATCAGACCAAGATTTTTATCTTGGTGGGGGAGTAAACAGCCTGAAAACTGCTTGTGAAATCCTTCAGCAGAGATTGCCACAGCTTAGCCCTGGTGATTCCCAGAGGGCAGTGACAAACCAGTGCCTGCAGCAGCCCAGGTGTGCCCTGTCCTGCTGGGCAGGGCTGAGTGTTGGAATCCTGGTTAATGAAAATTTCAGACTTTCTGTGCTGACAGGCACTGACTCCCAGGAGAGCACTGCATTGACCTGAGGCCATGGAGAAGCTTCCAGAATTGAATGATAGAACTGGGATTGTGGGTGTGGAGTTTGACTAGAAGTGTGTGATATTACAGGGTAGAAAACTTAGAGTTTAAGGTTTTAGAATATAGTAATATGTGCAAAGCAAGATGGAGGTTTTAGGGTAGTGGCTGGTTGTTCTTCTTCTCCTTCTTCTTCACCTTCTTTTACTCCTTCTTTTCTTCACCTTCTTTTACTCCTTCTTCTTTACCTTCTTCTTCTCTCCTTTTTCTTCTCCTCCTTATTCTCCTTCTTCTTCTCCTCCTTCTTCACCTTTGCACCTTCTTCTTCTTCTTCTCTTTCTTCTCCTCCTTCTTCACCTTTTCACCTTCTTCTTCTTCTTCTCTTTCTTCTCCTCCTTCTTCACCTTTTCACCTTCTTCTTCTTCTTCTCTTTCTTCTCCTCCTTCTTCACCTTTTCACCTTCTTCTTCTTCTTCTCTTTCTTCTCCTCCTTCTTCACCTTTTCACCTTCTTCTTCTTCTTCTCTTTCTTCTCCTCCTTCTTCACCTTTTCACCTTCTTCTTCTTCTTCTCTTTCTTCTCCTCCTTCTTCACCTTTTCACCTTCTTCTTCTTCTTCTCTTTCTTCTCCTCCTTCTTCACCTTTTCACCTTCTTCTTCTTCTTCTCTTTCTTCTCCTCCTTCTTCACCTTTTCACCTTCTTCTTCTTCTTCTCTTTCTTCTCCTCCTTCTTCACCTTTTCACCTTCTTCTTCTCTTTCTTCTCCTTCTTCTCCATGGGTTTGGGTGGTTTTGTGTAATTGGATAAAAAACTCTGCATTACAGGGCACAGGTGGTTGGTTATTGGGTTAAAAGTAAAAATAATTTAGGTGTCATTTCTTAATTGGACAGTTTATCCTTAAAAGGCCTTGCAGAGAGAGAGACACAGCTCCATTTTTAGTTTGTTAGAGTGAAGTGCTGTAGAACTCAGGGTTTGTGAGACTGTAACAGAGCTAAGAACTAACAAACATCTGAGTCCCAACAGTAAATACCCTCTCACAATTTAATCCTGGCCCTGGCATAAAGGAAGCAAAGACTGGAGCCCTCAGCACTCACGGTAGCAGCGCCTGCCGTCCGCGCCCAGCTCGTAGCCCGGGTTACAGGTGCACTTGAAGGAGCCCCGGGTGTTGAGGCACTGGTGTGCACACATGGCCAGCCCTGTCAGGCACTCGTTCACATCTGGGAGAGGGAGAAAGCCTAAGATAAGCAGGCTGAACTTTAAGCATCCTTCCAAAGGACTGTTGTTATGGTATTTGAGTTCTGCACTGGTTTCTTGCACCCTGAACTCTTCATTGGGACACAGAGTTAAGTTTGGAATTGCTGTAAAGCTTCCCAGGAGATGGGATCACATGACAGTGGGACACTCACAGAATCACAAAATCAATTAGGCTGGAAAAGACCTTTGAGATCATGGAGTCCAACCTTTGACCTAGAACTACCTTGTCACCAGAGCACAGCACCCAGTTTAAGAATATTTAAGAATAAACTGGACCTCCAGTTTATTCTTAAATAAAGAATAAAAGATGGTGACTCCACCACCTCCTTGGACACCCCATTCCAACACCTGATCCCCCTTTCAGGAAAGAACTTCCCCCTAATGCCCAGCCTAAATTTCCCCTGGAGCAGCTCTGTTGTTGCAGACAGCTCCAGCAGGGCACAGACACCACATGAGCCACACAAAGGAAGGCATGTCCTTCCTTCCACTCTGCTCCACTCTGCTCCCACTGAGCACTCTCTCAGCCATCAGACACAGAGCTTTTCCCTCAGGAGAGCTCTGCAGGGCACTCACCTTCACAGTTCTTGCCATCAGGAGCCAGCAGGTAGCCAGGGTGGCACTCACAGCGGGCACGGCCGCGGTGGTTGAGGCAGCGCTGCATGCAGCCTCCATTCCTGTCAGAGCACGGGTTCCTCACTGCAGACAGAGCACAGAGCCCGGGTCAGCCCACACAGATCCTGCACAGAGCAGCAGGAAAGCCTGCAGCCTGAAAATCCCAGGCAGAAAATCCCTGCTCCACCCGTTCGGGAGGATGCACACGCTGTGAGATCCTGCAGAAGGCTGGCACTGAGCTGGGTAAAACCCTTCCACCAGGAGATCCTGCAGAAGGCTGGCATTGAGATGGGTGAAACCTTTCCAGCAGGAGATCCTGCAGAAGGCTGGCATTGAGCTGGGTAAAACCCTTTCCAGCAGGAGATCCTGCAGAAGGCTGGCACTGAGCTGGGTAAAACCCTTCCAGCAGAAGCTTGGCATGGGCACATCCCTCTGCAGAGATTACACAGCCAGTGCTGGCAATTTGCTCCAAATGCTCCTATCCAATCTCTGACCTGCCCCAGGACCAGGACAGATGCTCCAAACCTTTCTGGCTGCTGTGTTTGGAACATCCCAGTTGTTCCTTTTGCTGTAGCAGCTCAGGACTTCCCTCCTTCCTGCCTTTTGAAGGCAAAGTGCCATGAATGAAAACAACCTTGTGTTCTGTCCCCTTCAGCTTCTGAGCCAGCAGCAGGTCAGCCAGACAGGGAGAACATCCCACCCCACTGCCACACTCTGCTGTCCCTCCACTCCCACAGCAGCCTGTGCCTTCATAAATTTCATTTTTGTTGGCTACAACTCATCCAGCTCTTCCCATCCCTTGGAATAAACCGCAGGATATGTCCATGACAACAAAACACACAGAGTTTTTACTGGAAATCCCCCAGTCTGATCTGCTGGACATCTGAGCATCCCCATCCTGTCACAGACGTATGTTAAGAAAAATCCTTTTGACAGGATTTTTTTCTCCTGAGAAGCCTCAGAGGAAAAGAAAAACAATCATTATCTGGTACTGTGGAATGCAATAGGTGCATCTCTGATTGGTCCATGAGAGTTGTTTCTACTTGATGACCAACGACAGCCACCCGTGTCGAGGCTGTGAGCAGTCACAAGATTTTATTAACATTCTTTTCCTTTCCTTGCAAGCCTTCTGATGAAATCCTTTCTCTCTATTCTTTTAGTATAGTTTTAATATATCATTTTTCTTTTAATGTAATATACATAATATATATAATAAAATATATATTATATTTTTAATATACCATATAATATAATATAATATAATATAATATAATATAATATAATATAATATAATATAATATAATATAATATAATATAATATAATATAATATAATATAATATAATATAATATAATATATCTGTAATAAGATATAAATTTTAATATATAAATATAATAAATAAATATAATATATTAATATGATATATTAATGAAATTATATAATATATAACAAAATATTTTATATTATATAAATTTTAATTATAATTTAATAATATTAAATTTTAATATAATATATATAATAAAATAAATCGGCCTTCAGAACCACCGAATCAAGATTCTCATCTCTTCCCTCATCCTGGCACCCCTGTGAACCCCACCACACCATCCCACAGCTCCCAGCTGGAACCTACTGCCCCCCAGCCCCCAGGACTCACGGATGCAGCGTTTGCCATCCTGGTGCAGCTGGTGGTTGTGCCTGCACTGGCAGCGGTGCTGGGCCAGGGTCACCTGCACACAGTCGTGCTCGCAGCCTCCGTTGTTCAGGGCACACGAGTTCAGAGCTGCAGGGCAAAAGGGACACAAGGTTTGGCACAAAAAGAGCTTGGGTGGCACCTGGGGATGTGGGGGTGCAGGAGAGGCCACCCACCACCGTGCCAGGTGGGCACCCTGCTCTTTCAAGGCAAGATCAGCTCACCAATGTTGGGTAGAGTAAAAGGTGGTGACCCCAGCACCTCCTTGGACAACCCATTCCAGTGCCTGATCCTCCTTTTGGGGAAGATACTCCCTAATGCCCAGCCTAAATCTCCCCTTAAAATGGTTCTTTCCCACCATAAGAGGCCCCAGGAGAGTCCCTGGAGGTGATTCCAGGACAGAGGGAGCTGGGTCAGGTCCTGTCCAGCACTGCATGGGAGGGAAGCACATTTCCTGCCAGGCATCCTCCCTCTCCGAAGGGCGTCGTGTCAGCAGCCAGGCTCCTGTGCTGGGGCTGAAATTCCCATCCTTTAGCTGAAATTCCCATCCTTTAGCTCCAGGACAGTCCCTGCAGGTGCAGTGACACAGCTGGCTCAAGCCATTACTGCTCTGAGAGTTGTGCTCAGGCACATGCAGGTTTTCCTGTAAAAAAAACCTGAGTTTCTGGCTCTGTGATGTGAAAAGTCACCGAGGCCCAGCAGGAGCTGCCAGTTGTGGGATCACTCAAGGAAAAATGTTTTAAAATCCATATCTGGGCCAGGTGTAACAACCCCCAGCTCAGGGCTCTGACAAGAGATTTCTGTGTGGAACCTGGGGCACTGTGAGCAGTGGTGTAACCCAGACACAGCACACAGAGATACAGCAACAGGAGCTCTGATTTCACCCTCAGTGCAGGCAGCACTGGGAATTGAGCTTCCAAACTGGAGCTCCTGGCCCTGCCACAGCTTTTCTGTGTGCAAGGAGCCCAGCAGATTCCAAGCAGTCAGGAAACAGAAGAAGGTTTTGCCTGAGATAAGACACAAAACCGATCCCATGACCATTTATCCCAAACTGATCCTTCATGTGAGCACAGTATTTTGGAAGCAGGAAGGCCTGGAAAGCAGCTGCCAGCAGAAATAACACACCTCTGAATCCCAAGGCAAGTTGGGTCCTTGCTCTTGTACATGAGTGAAAACAAATATTTGGCTCAGGACAAAAGTATAGGCAAATATATATATATTTTCATTTTTTTCAGCACAACCTTCCCCTGCAAAAAAAAAAAAAAAAATTCTTTGACTTAGAGCTGAGAATCACTCTCATTCCAAATGTTAAAATAACTCAACTTCTCATTTTATACCTCTGATTAGCTAAACAACATTTGGGGGAATAAAAGCAGCTTGACAGGGTCAAGGTTTTGCCATATAAAACATAAGGCTGGAGTAAGAACTTGGGGTTTATGTTAGTTTTGCTGGCATTGTTTCCTTTAATCCATTTGGAAGGAAAAAACAGGAATACTTAACGTTCCTGAAAAGCTCTGGGTCAGAGTTACACTACTCAAGCCCTAGCAGAGATGGGTGGTCATTTTAAAATATTCCAATATATTTAAGTATTTAATAACATATATTCAAAAATAGCCATAAATAATGGGCTTGTTGGAGAGAGCCTTTTTTTTTAATAAAAAAAAAGAAAACAAGTCAAACAATGCTGATGCCTGCCAAAACATTCCTTCATCTGGGAAAAGCACTGGGCCAACATGGAACAAGCCAATGCATCTTGTGTCTAAAATAACCTCCCAGGACGCAGTTATTTGGGTTGATTTGAAGTTTAAATAACTGCCTCCTTGCAAATTCCTAAAAAAAATTGAAAGTTTGAGTTCTTCCATGCAAGATTTCAGGAGAGAGAGCCCGTGTGAGGCTGGGTCTCCTCAGCTGGCTCCTCAGTCACAGCCAGCAGACCTCGCTGCTGGCCTTGTTTTAATTACTGCTCGGGGTTTTTATTCTGTTTACAGAACCACTCTAAAAATATTTCCATTCCCAGATGCTCTGCCCGAGCTTAACATTTCTGTGACAAGGCTGCCAAGCCCAGTGTCATCCTGTACATCACACAGATTGTTGTAATTACGGCGCAGACAGATTTTCCACAGATGAGATTTCAGTGTCTGAGAGAGGGAGGTTCCTTTCCAGCCCCGCTGTCTGTGCTGCTGGAAGATGCTGCTCCCACATTCTGACCCTCTCAGGCCTGGAAAATGGATAAAGAGGGATGGAAAGGAGATTTTTGCTGATTACAGCTGGGATGTGGATCTGTGCAGCAGCAGCTTAACACAGGAGTTGATTTAATACCTGATCTCTGCACCCTCCAGCTGCTCTTCTGACTTTTCCTCTCTCTTCTCACTTCTCCTTTTCCCTCTCTCTCACCTTTCCTTTAGGGAAAAGTGATTTGCTACCAGAAGCAGGGAGTTGATGCCCTAAGAGTGACTGTGAGCAGCTGTAACTAAAACTGAGCAGGATGTTCCTTCTTCAGTGTCACAAAAACCCAGCAATTCTAAGAAAAGGCTGAAAAATGTGTGACTGGGCAAAGAAAAGGTCAAATTCCCTAAAATGTGCGAGTTGTCTGTAAAATTGAAAGCCTCACCAAGCACACGTGGTCCCTGCACACACAGCTCAAGCCCACACAAACCTCCTGGCCTGGTCCCTCTGCTCATTATATCACCCCTGTCACTGAGATTTCTTCATTTGAAGTTCTCCTCATATAAACAGGGCTCCATCAATGTAATCCCAAACTGATTCCTCCTAACCTCAGACAACTTCCAGAAACATGTTGTGTGTTAATCCAGACCATCTCTCTGCTCCTCAGGCCAACAAAAGCAATTGGCTCCCATCAAACCACTCTGGCCTGCATCCCTCTGCTGAAACAGTGGAGAAGGACCTGGAGATGTCAGCTTCCTGCCTCCTGCCCATGTGGTTCTGATAAAAAAGGAGGTGATTTCAGGACGCCCAAGGCCTCTCTTTGTTCTGTTTCCCTCACTGCTGCTCCTTTTCTTCCTCTCTCAGCAGAGATTGGAACACAGACACAACAAAAGGATCCTGCACAATGGAGCTGCAGAGCACCACCTGAGAGCTGGGCACAGGAAGGGGGTTTTAAGCCATTTTTGGGCCCTCCTGAGTCATAGGAGGTACCAGCTAACCCTCAGCCATGCCAGCACATTGTAGGGGAATTGTGGAGCTCCAGCTCAGCGTTGCTGATCCATCATTGCAGCCTTTGTGGGTTTTGTGGGGACCAGGAAGCATTTAAAGAATGAGATCCGTGATTTGACAGCCCTTAACGAGAAACGACTGCAAAGGCTTCTTTCTGTACCCAGAACACTCTGGCTGGGGGGCACTCAGGAGCTTCCTACCACCCAAAATTGTGCTTGTCCCAGTGTGGAGCTGTGAGCTTCCCTCAGCAGAAGGACAAGGATGCATGGATGCTCACTGTCTCCAGTTCCCTTCATTCCCTTCATTCCTAGCCTATTCTCTATATCTAGTGGCAATATTTTGTGTTTAAACAGCACAGAATCTCTACAGAAAATGAGAGGATATCCCAGCTTGAGGAGAAAAACAGCTTTGAGCAGTTAACCCCAAATCCCTCAGAACTGACTACAAGGCAACCAGCCTCACAAACTCACTGCAGATCCTGCAGGCTCTGCTCTCCAGGAACTGCCCCACTCACTCACAATCAGTTTTCATGAACAGAGACCTCTTGCTTTTGGCAGATGAATTCCAGCACTGCACTTTATGGCTAATATTTGCTCACAAGTTTAATGCAAAGCAGGTTTGCAGCGCTGGGCACAGGCAGTGGGAGCGGGGCCAGATCCTGTGGGAATGCTCAGCCACACCAGCAGGGAAGCCTGGAGAGCGACAGAAAATCATGGAAACTCTTCTTAAAGAGGAGATTCCTCCCTCTAGAGATCCATTTAAGGCTTTTACTGAGAGCTTCTGGAGCTGCTGAGCACTCCTGGTGTCAGCTCTACGAGGCTGCGGGATTATCATTGATATTTTTGCCCTCAAAGTAAAGGAATTATGAGGATTCTATGGATATCAGAAAGCTAATTAATTACTTTATTATTCTATATTATTCTCTAGTATATTACATTACATCTAAACTGAATCTGTTAAGCACTCAGCTCTGTATATAACTGTACTGTTTTTGTGATTGCCAGCCCACAGTCTTGACACATACACACACCTGGCCCTGATGGGCCAAGGAAACAAAACACCATCACTCTGGGTAAACAATCTCCATATTGCATTCTACACTGGCACAGCAAATGAGATAAGAATTGTTTTTTCTTTCTCTGAGGTTCAGAGAATGTGAAACCCAGAAGTATTCTTGGGAAGAATTGTGCCTTGCTTTTCTCTGTGAGGAGGAATGTGGTGACACGGGATCTCTGCTCACCACAAGAAAGGGAGCAACATATCCCAGAGACAATTAGGAGATGACAGACCACAGCACACTTACATGTGAGCAGCAGCAGCTCCTCACCCTGACACGAGTGTGGAGTTCAGTGCTGGCTGCCAGGCTTGGCTTTGTCCCTTTTTTGCCAACCTTTCCCTTCTGGATTTTTCCAGTGAAATATGGGAATCCTGCACCTTAAATCTCACTTGGTTGAGTGTCATTATGGACTGGCCAGATGTGAGCCAGTGCAGAGCTGGGCACAGCCTCCCTGGATGGATTTTTCCTGCTCACATCTCCATTCCCAACTGGAACACACAGGCAGACTCTGGAGCGTGACTGTGTTCCGAGAAAACCCTGCGAACACCACGGCCCGGGAATTCTTTCCACTTGCATGAAAATATCCCTCAAATAGTGGAAAAATGTGTCAAATGAAGCTGTGGGGGAGAAGTGGTTCAATTAAAACAGCCACAGATGCTGGAGGCAGACTGAGTTCCATTCCGAGCTCCAGTTTGGGGCAGGCAGAAAACAACATTTCAAGGAATTGGCCCCAAAATCAGCTGCAGGGCAAACCTGGGGCCTGGATGGTGATGGTTGAACAAGCACCATCCAAGAAAATGCAAGACCAGCATCCCAGAGAAGAAAGTTTTGGATTATTATGGCCACAGCTCCACACACAGCCACATTAAATGTCATTTGCTGTCACACCTGCAATACTGTGAAAATACTGAAATTTTGGGGAAATACTGAGGTCAAAATGAAGCCTGACTTGAAATTCCTCATAATTATATTTATGTATCTGTTCTGAGAATGCCATATCTCATATTTACTGAATCAAAAGCAGAAGCACCAAAGCACTTGGGAGCTATTTCTCCTGAACCTGAACAAACTCAGGGATGGCAAAGCAGCCCCAGTTTTGTGACCACATGGAAGAAAAACAAATGTTTTGAACCCAGGGATTCTCCTGAACCAGAATAAATACAGGGACAGCAAAGCAGCCCCAGTTTCATGCGACCACATGGAAATGTTTTGAACAAAGGGACACAAACTGAGGGAAGACAGAGACTCAGAGGAACCCAAACCCATCAGCACTATCTCACATTTTGGGCACAGTGCATGGGAGGGAGTGATGAAATCAAGGTTTTCTGTTCACTGCCATGGGTTTACTGGTAGGAAAGGGGCTGAAAGGAGAGATTTGCAGGGCAGGCTTACCCAGGCAGGTCCTGCCATCCGTGTGCAGGCGGAAGCCAGGCTGGCACTCACAGTAGAAGGAGCCCAGGGTGTTCACACAGCGGTGCTGGCAGCCCCCGTTGTGCACCTGGCACTCGTCAACATCTGCAAAAAAAGAGGGGGAAAATGCTCAGGAGAGTGGACAAGAGGATGTCTGGAATATTTATTCTCTGCTGCCCGACTCTGGATTTGAGGGATGAAAGCAAAGGGAACAAGATTGTCCATTTTATGTTCAATAAGTCAAGCTGTTTGTGAAATTCCAGGGACAAATCTGCAACCAGTGAACAACAACCACAAAATTTGTCACTCAGCACAAACCATCCTCATCTGATCACCTGACAACGGTCACCCTTCCCACTTACTCCAGGATAATGGATGAATTCATATTTTACACTTCCTAAGTCTATTTGACACTTCCAAAGGCAGTTTCTGAGGCAGATTTCTCCCTGTGCCATGATCAGAAACATGGAGATGATGTGGACAGAGTTGCACAGTTCCTTAATTCCTGCCATTTGTGGGTTGTGCACCTACACAACCTTTCAGACTGGAAAGGATGAGAGGGAGGAACCAGATCCCACTCTGGGAACAGCAAAGCAGCCAACCAACCATTCCCTTCCCTGTCATAGATATATTTTATGAAAAATCCTTTTGCTAGGATCTTTTCTCCTGAGACATTGGGAAACTTTAGCTTCTCCATGTTTTGCTGCTTTGAAATGTGATTTGGAGAATTTTTACCCAGCATGTGAATTGTTTTTAACTTGATGACCAGTAACAGCCAGCTGTGTTGAGGCTGTGAGCAGTCACAAGATTTTATCATCATTCCATTCCTTTCCGTTGCTAGCCTTTTGATGAAATCCTCCTCTTCTATTCGTTTAGTATAGCTTTAGTATATATTTTTTTTAATATAATATATATAATAAAATAATAAATCAGCCTTCTGAAACACGGAGTCAAGATTCTCATCTCTTCCCTCGTCCTGATGAAATCCTTTCTTCTATTCTTTTAGTATAGTTTTGGAATATCATTTTCATATAACATATATTATAAAATATTAATATTAATATATAGAATAAATATTAATACATAAAATTATAAAATAGTAAATCAGCCTTATGAAACATGGAGTCAAGATTCTCTTCCCTTGCCTTGGGACCCCTGTGAACAGCACCACACTTCCCTATGGAGAGAAAAACTTCAGCAGCTTGGGTCTCTCCATTTGGGTTTTTCTTTGCACTTTCTTCACCTCCAGCTCCCCCAAGCCCTTCCCAGCAAGGCCAGCCCTGAGCCAGCTCAGTTCCCATCCAGGGCTGTTACTGAGGAGATAAAGAAACATTTCCTGAGTGAATCACGGCAGGGCGGGGGAACCGGCCGTGTCCTCGCACGCCAGAGGTGCAGGAACGTGCCCAGTGCCCAAACCCAGCTCTGCTTCACCCACAGCCCCAGCGGGCTGGGAAAAGGCACCAAAAACAAGGAGAAACGCAGCCTTGGCTGAGCCAAATTTTTACATTTGTCAGATTAATTGCCAAGAAAATCAGCCAGCAGCAAGGGAAGGTCTGGGTCAGGGGCGGAATGGGAAAAGTGGGAAAGGTGATGCCTGTTTGAGTCTTCTGAGCTCTGCAGTGATAATACAAAATTAGCCTTTACTCTGAAAGGCTTAAAGCATTAAAACCTAAAGCTCAGAGATCATAAAAACCCCTCCTCTGTCCCAGTGATTCCCAGGGAACCCCCAACCTCCTCTGGAAGTGCTGGGCTCCTCCTGCAGAGCTCCCACTGCAGCTGTGGTCTCCATCAACCCAGCAAAATGCTCATTTCTGTAATGCCAGCCCTTTGCTTTATTCAGCCTTTTAGGAGGTTTTGCTATTTTCTTCCTGTTTTTTTTTTCCAAGACACTTAATACTGAAAGAAAGGAAAATTAATAGATTTTTGAGGTGAAACATAAGCTTTGAGTGATGCTCTATGAAGAGTGAGCCAAAGCCAAAGTGGCTTTTCAAGGGGAAAAATGTGATGGCATGAGTCTGAGATGCTTGGTCAAAGCAACCTAATTCTGATTAAATCATTTTCCTCTGCACACAGTTGGGACACTGCAGAGCTCTAGAGCCCCTGAGGCACTCCCTGCTCATCTCTGTGGGCAGGATTAGCTATAAATACAAACAACTGGCTCTGTTCAGCTCAGAAACAGGAAAACTGGGGTTTGGGAAGGTTTTATGCAGCACAATAAAGTTTTTTGGTCTGAATTTAAATGACTATTCCACTGCTTCCCTTCAACTCTAATCTGAAACTGTTGAGAATTCACTGTCCAAGAAACTTAGTGATGTGTTGAGTAAACTTCTTACTCTCACCCCATTACTCACACTCAGCAATTTTACATCTCCTCTCTCCGTGGCTCTTCTTTCCCCCTTTGTACTTTTCACCCTCTAAATTTCCGTGATTGCAGAGGGCTGTCCCCATCCCAGCCCGCTCCTGGCTGGGGAGAGCAGCCATAGAATCACCCATCACCTTTCCCTGCCACCCCCAAATCCCAGAGCCCCTCCTGGAGCCTCTTCCTGATCTCCTGTGCAGCACCAGGGAGATTTTGGGACACCCTGCACCATGGTGTGACCAAAACAAATCTGTCCCCAGGGGCAGAGAGAGGGCAGATCCACCAGCCAAGCCTGGCACCAGCAGCACCTCCAGCCAGTGAGTCAATGGGAAAATGGACTGATGTGGCATTCACATTCCCTGAAAAAATTCCCTTTGCCCAGGATTTCTCTCCTGGGAAGCTGAGAAGCCTCAGAGAAAAGGAAAACAATTTTTATCTCATTTGCTTCTCCTGTGTTTTGTTCGTGTGGAATGTGTTTGGGGATTTTTTCATTGGATTCTGCTGTGAGTTGTTTTGACTCTTTGGCCAATTGGGGCCAAGCTGTGTCAGGACTCTGGAAAGAGTCACGAGTTTTCATTATTATCTTTTTAGCATTCAGTAAATATCTTTTCTGTATTCTTTAGTATAGTATAGTATTCTATAGTCTTTAATATATAATATATTCTACATTCTTTAATATAACTATAATATCATAGAGTATATAACTATATATTATATAGTTATATACTATATTATGTCATAGTTATATAATATATCTACTATATATATTATATATATACTATATATAACTATATTATATTAAAGTTTATAACTTTAATATCATATAGTATATAACATATTCTATCATATATATAATAACATATATATTCCTTAATATAATATAGTATCAGAAAATAATATATTCTATATTCTTTATTATAATATAGTACCATAAAATAATATATTCTATATTCTTTAAGATAACTATATTCTTTAATATAATATAGTATCATAAAATAATAAATCAGCCTTCTGATACCATGGAGTCAGATTCACCATTCCTCCCTGCAAATACAACAGACTGGGAAGCAACAGGAGCTGCTCCCAGGGCCAGGAGGAGCAGCTCTGGGCAGGTCCTGGCAGCAGGAGCCAGAGCCCTACGTGACACCGTGTGAGCTGTGGTTCGTGGCACAGCACGGCTCTTCTCCTGCTGGAGAGCTGACAAAATCTGGTTGGAATTAATAATTCCAAAGGAGAGCAAATGAGAAGCATACAGGCTTCTCTTCAGCTGACTCTGAGCCGTGCCAGGACAGGGTTTGCCAAGCTCTGCATGCACGGGGCAGTGGGCACCAGGAAAATGCAACTGAGGAGGAGCCCAAAGCAGCAAGGGCTGGGGATGGGGCTTGGATCAATGAGATAGGAGAGATATTGATCTCTGCTGTGTAAAGAAACTGGAGTTCTGCAAGGGAGGCTCATCCCAGCTGTTCCCTGAGCAGAAACAATCCCTGAAACCTCAGACACCTACATGGACTAACACAGGTAATCCAGAAATCAAAAATAGGGAAAGTGAACACAAAACCAAAAAAAAAAGGTTTGGTTAGATACCTACAGTGACTAACACAGCAATCAGATATAGGGAAAGTTAACATGGACTAACACAGGTAATACAGCTATGAAAAACAGGGAAGATGAACACAAAACCAAAAAAAAGGTACCTGCATGGACTAACACAGGTAATAGAGCAATCAAACCTAGAGAAAATGAACACAAACTCATAAAAAAGGGGCACAGAGTGAGGAGATGGCTTTGGCTGGCTGCACTCCCTGTGAATACACACAGGTCCTCCCAGGAGGAATACTGATTTATCCCCAACAAGAGCAACACGTCAGAGGGAAGAAAGTGGCAACGGCAGCTCTGCAAAGCATTAAATATTTGGTAGGGAGGCAGTTTATCTCCTTGCAGGGCTGAGGAGGAGGGACGGAGCCCAGCTGGGAGCACAGGCAGGAGGAGAGCACTGCTGAGGTTTGCTCTGTCTGGCTGAGCAGCAGTGCCAGGCTCTAATCCCTGCAGCAATTAGCCTGGATTACAGAGCAGGGCTGCAGGGAAAAGGTTAATTAAAATCCACCCAGATGAGCATGTGTGGGATTTAGTGAGTTTATCTTTCCAGTACCAGTTTGCTGAAGATAATTCAGCAATTTCAAGGAGTAAAAAAACTGAATGGAGAGGATACAACAGTCCTTGCTGCTGGGTTGTACAGGCCATCCCACACTGTGGACACAGATTAGAATGAAAAAACCCTCTGCATTACTTCATTTCTTGCATGTAACACACAGTCCCAACATATATAACATATATATAGTAATATATGTATTATTTATTTATTTATTTATATATAATATATATAAAATGTTATATATATTATATATATTGTATATATAATATACAGTATATAATATATAGTATATTATATATTATATATATAATATTATATATTATATATTATATATTATATATTATATATTATATATTATATATTATATATTATATATTATATATTATATATTACATAATATAGAGATAATATAATATATATAATATTTGTATATATAGCATAGTATATATAATATATATTTTATAATATATATGTTATAATATAACATATATATAACCTATATAATGACCTGAGGAGTTCTGATGCCCTGTTATTCCACACTCCCTGTGTGCAGACAAATCAGCCAGGGCAAGGTCCAGCAGTGCAAGGAGGCCATGGGAGAGGACAATGCTTCATCTCCTCTCTGTTAGCCTGGAAGTTTTTTCCTCCTCTAGGCTGAGGAAGGTGAGTGACTCACTGGAGGAAAGGAAAAGGACATTTGCGGCATCTCCACACCCTCAGCTTTCATCTCACCCTAAACCAGGCATTTGAGAAAGCACTTGAAGAGCTGCAGGGAGTTATTGAGGCCAATATTCCTTCCACTGCAGGTGGGAGATGCCCAGAGCTCCCCCACATCCCCAGCAGAGGATTCCAAAGGAATGGATGCATCGCCTTTAGAACAATCTGCTGCAGTGCAAACTCTGCCTTGCCTCAGCTCCTGGCTTTGTCCTCAGCTCACCTTTTTCTGGAAGAGTGGCCCAGCTCCCCCCGTGCTCCCCTGAGTGCCTGCGGATGGGGCTGTAATTAGGAATTACTCAGCACGGAGCAGAGGTGCAGGCAGCAACAAGCACCTGGACTTGCTCCGGACTTGCTGCTGCTCTCTCCCTCTCCAACCTTCTCTCATCACTGTTTTTTACCCCTGTGCAGGCTTCACTCTGAGTGAAAGATCTCCCTGTGGATTCCCAGGCATGGAGCTGGGAATGGAGTCCCTGTATTGGTGAAATTTTGCCTGGCTGGCAAGAAGAATGATGAGCATGACTGTTATAAAAACTTCTTCAAGCTCTAGGACACCTATAACATACCTAAAATAGTTCAGCTACTCTTAGAGGCACAATAATTAGCAGGATGGCTTTTGTTGCAGCGTTAGAAACAAAAAGGTTTAATAAAAGGCAAAATAACAAACGGAAAAACTAAGCCAAGTGCTAGACATTCCTGCTTCTGATATAAACGCCTCACAAAAGCAGTTTAGTTTATTTGTTCATTCCTTTTTTTTTTTTTTTGTTAATTGCCTAGGCAAGAATTTTTAGCTTCTGTCCAATTAGCTATCCTTAAATTTCAAGTCCCCTAAGTCCTATGAAGTGCTTTTTCACTTAATCAAAGAAAGAAACTTCTGGACTTCTTTCCTTTTAAGGAGACCACAAATGATTTTGTCACTCCATCAGCAAGAAGCACACTCTTACACAGGACTCCATGATAACAGAAGGCTAATTAATCACTTTATTATACAATATTACACTACAGTTAAACTGAAACTGAACAAGAACTGAACCGAACAAAATCTCGTGACTCTCTCCTCACTGACTGTCAGGACACAGCTTGCAGAGATTGGCCAAGAAAACAAAACACTCACACCAGAATCCAATTACCAAACCCCTTCAGGTAAACAACTTTCCACAGTGCATTCCTCTTGTGCACAAACACAGGAGCAGCAAACGAGACAAGAATTGTTTTGATCATTCTATTCTCTGCTTCTCCAGGAAAAAATCTGAGAGAAAATTGTTTCTGTCTGTGTTCAGAGAATGTGAATCCCACAGCTCTGGGGTAGCTGTTGAAGGAGCTAATGGAGCAGGATCAAACAACAGCTCTGCTGGTTTCTGGCTGCTTTAGAGAGGATATCCCAGTGATGATGGATGGTGAGTGCCCAGCAGAGCACAAAGCTCCTCCTGTAGAGGCGGCTGTGTGAGGACACAGCACCCAGGGCTGCCATGGGCCATTGCAGTGACACCAAGTCTCAGAAGGTTGCAGTTTATTGCAGCTCTGAGACACATGAAAAGTCTCTGTTTCAGCCCTCACGTTCAAAGAGTGAGTCAGAGTTCTTCAGTTCTCATCTCAGAGTTGTTTGTTGTATCTTATCTATAAAATTTTTCTCCTGTCCAGCCAAGGTGTCTGTCCAGCAGGACAATTCCAGGCACTCTGCCTGCCCCTGGGGCAGCGTTATCTCTTTATACTACAAACTACATATAACATGTTTACAATTACTTTCCAATATCTCTCACCTATGTTAGACAATGAGTTTCTACTCTAAACCAATCCAAAAGTGCCATCATCACAGCAGAAGATGGAGGCCAAGAAGAAGAGGAAGAAAGGCTGGACACGCCCAAGTCCCTTCCCTCCACCATGTCCCCAAAACCCCTTTTCTAAAAATCCCAAAATCTACTTTTTCACCGAGTGATAATTTTACTACTTAAACTTCTGTGGCTTTCAGGCCTTCATACAAAGCTGGTAATTTGCTCCAAGGGTCATAATCAGACCCACAGCTGTTCTAGGCTGTGTGCCAGGGTCTCCGAGCCCCCTGGCAGGGGTCCTGGCACCTCTGGACACCCAGAGGGATGCGCTGAGTTCTGACAACCAAGGCCCAGCAGAGCCCTGTCTGCACACAGGGAGCACATCAAGGCACCCAGAGCTCAGTGAGAGAGCAGAGAGCACCTCCTCCCTCTCCTGGCACGCTCAGAGCTGCCGGTGATGTGCACACAGCAGAGCTTTGTGCCTTGTGGCAGCTGCCAGCTGAGGGGACACGGCTGTGGGGACGTGTGTGCCGCCTGGGCGGATGGGAACTGTGGGGAAAGTAGCACGCTGACCCTAAAAATCACACCCAGACAACATCTGGGATTCTAAAATCACACCAAGACAACATCTGGGACTCTGAAATGACACCCAGACAACTCCTCTTACCTGTCAGAGAGAAGCTCAGGCATAGAAGGAGAAATTAACCAAATTAAGAAAATCCACGGTTGTGACCGTGATCACAGGGGTCATACAATGAGGGAAGAGACAAAGATCTAACTCTATGTTTCATAAGGCTTGATTTATTATTTTATTATGTTTATTATATTAAAACTATACCAAGAGAATAGAAGAAAGGATTTCATTAGAAGGCTAGCTAAGAATAGAAAAAGAAAGAATGATAACAAAGGTTTGTGGTTCAGACTCTCTGTTTGAGCCAGCTGTGATTGCCCATTGATTAGAAACAACCAACATGGGCCAATCACAGATGCACCTGTTGCATTCCACAGTAGCAGATAATCAATGTTTACATTTTGTTCCTGAGGCTCTCAGCTTCTCAGGAGGAAAAATCCTAAAGAAAGGATTTTTCATAAAAGATGTCTGTGACACACAGTGATACCAGTTTAGGATAAGTCACAAGATTGATAAAAACCCATGAGAAAACCCCACAGCTGTGCACCTAACCGAGGATAAAGATAAAGTCAAGCCTGCACAGAGCTGCCTGTCCATGGAGCTGAGAGGAGCAGAAAGAGGATCAGGATCCTCAGGAGCTGAGGAATTCTGCACTAGGGAAGGGAAGGTTGGATCCAGCACAAAGCTGGATCTCAGGAGCTTGTCTTGGAGAGTTACTTTGAGCCAACACATTTGGATGGAGACAGCAAATGTGAGCTTGAGACAAACATCTGATCTATAAATAACAATGCAGAGACTCGCCCCTTTCCAAAGCTCTGGCACATCTCACAACTGTTCTGATATCACTGCTTGGGGCATTTATTTATTTATCAGCATTATCCCAGGATGAGATAATGCATTCCTTGATGTCTGCATTACGCCCAAGCATCCCAATTCTTCAGTGACCTTCACATATTCTCTGCTATTTCCTAAATCCCCACCAGCTTTTCCTGCCGTGGAGGCAGCTGAGCGCACGCAGAGGAGGAAGAGGAGGTGCAGTGGCAGAATTCACACCTGGCTCCGTGTCCCCAAATGCCACCTCACGTGAGCCACGTGCACTGAGGGCTCCATCCCCTCCACCTGCTCCGTGGGAAGCCTGGCCAAGCTCTTCCCACGCTGCAGCAGGCTGGGAATTGCTTCCAAAGGACACTGAGGCTGAATGTTCCAGGGCAGTGATCCCTGACACGGCTCCTCTGCCTGAATCCCCCACCCGTGCCCAGCTCTGCCGCTGCCAGAGGATTCCCCTTGCACAAACCCAACCCCAAATAACACCGAGCCCTGTCCTGGGAGAATCTGCTGAGCAGCACTCACACAGCCCCAACAAACCTCACCCAGAGATAAAGGCACCATTTTTTCATGTTAAAAACACCAAAATTTCACTTTTTGCCCTGGACTGGGGTGAGATTTTTGGAGCTGAGGAAAAAAACCCAATCCACATACCCCAACAAAATGCATGCATTTGGCTTTTTAAGGAATGTGGCACTGGAGCTATCTTTAACCCAGCTGGACAGCAACAGATGTGGAGAAACTCCTGTTCCTCTCCCCCTCTGCCAGAACCCAGAACTGATTATTGAGAGTAAGAAATGCACTGAAGAATAATAATAACAGTAGTAATAACAGTAATAATAGCAATAATGATAATAATAGTAAATATAATAGGAATATAATGATAATAATGATAAATATAATGGGAAATAATAGTAATAATAAATATTATAATATATATTATAATAATGATAAATATAATGGGAAAATAATGATGATGATAATAATAATGATAATAACGTAAAAATACATATAATAATACAAAGTACAGGCACATAAACAGCCAGGTCACCAGTCTGTCACTTGGGTGGCTGCCAGCCTGGGACCCCCACCCTGCATCTGGGGGACCTGGGGACAAATCCTCGAGGCAGAGCCCTGCAGGGAGCCCCTGCCCAGCACACAGAATCCATCACCGGTTCTGCAGGGACCATCCCAGGGCGCGCACGTACCTGGCCGCAGGTCGGGGTACCCTGCTCGCCCCAGGTAGCAGGGGTAGCAGCTCCTCCACAGGTAGCGGTAGTGCTCGCCCGAGGAGCCCGGGATGCCGCCCAGGCAGCCCAGGCACCACAGCAGCGCCCAGGGCCGGCCCATGAGCGCGGCACGGAGCGGGGATGGAGCGGGACGGGGCAAGGATGGAGCGGGGATGGAGCGGAGACGGGGCAGGGACGGAGCGCGGAGGGAGCTGGACAGGGAAAGGAGGGAGCGGAGACGGAGCGGGACACGGCAAGGACGGGGCAGGGATGGAGCGGGGACAGAACCGGGCTGGAACGGGACGGAGCACAGGGTTGGAGCGGAGATGGAGCTGGATGGGGCAGGAATGGAGCGTGACACGGGACGGGGCAGAGATGGAGCAGGGACTGAGCGGGACACGGCAGGAATGGAGCGGGACAGGACGGGGGATGGAGCGGGGACAGAACCGGGCTGGAACGGGCCCGGCAGGGATGGAGCAGGAATGGAGCGGAACGCGGCAGAGATGGAGCGGGACGGGGCAGGGAAGGGGCAGGAATGGAGCAGAGATGGAGCTGGACGGGGCAGGAATGGAGCGGGACACGGGACGGGGCAGGGATGGAGCAGGACACGGCAGGGATGGAGCAGGGATGGAGCAGGGATGGAGCAGGACGCAGCAGGGACGCGGCAGGGACGGGACGCGGCCGCAGCCGGGGATGCGCGGGGCGGCTCAGCCGTGGGGGCGGTCCCGCTCCGCCCCCCGCAGGTACCGCCGGGCCAGGCAGCGCCCCGAACACCCCCGGCACGGGCGGGACTGTCCCGGGATGGGCGGGGGCTGCCCGGACCCGGAGCTGACCCGCAGCCCACGCGTGGATAAACGGGACCCTCCCGGAGCGACGGAGCCACGGCTGCATCCACCCGGGGCTGGAGTGATCCTCCATCCTGAAATAAACCCAAGGATTTGCCCCAAACCTGGCTGAGGAGGGACGGAAGGTGGGCAGGGGGAATCAGGATCTCCCCCTGGAGCACCAGGCTGGGGTTTGAGAAAATTATTGAATAGATATCTGAATAATTTAGTAATATTTTTTAAATGTTTAATAAATTCCTTTTTTTTTAGTGGTAGATAATTAGTTGTGAAGTTTTTGTTTGTTAGGAATTTTGTTTTGGTTCTGATTATGCCCAGCCAGCCCTGGGGCTCACGCTGATCCTCCACCCTGAAATAAACCCATGAATTTGCCCCAAACCACGCTGAGGAGGGATGGAAGGCAGCAGGGGGATCCGGATTTCCCCCTGGAGCACCGGGCTGCTGTGGTTACACCACACCGAGTCACACAACCCCAGGGTTACACCAAGCAGGGAATGTTTCACTGTGGAACTGCCTCGTTACCATCACACCTCCCTAAAAACAGCACCCAACACCAAAATTCTGTTCTTAAAATAACAACAAAAAGCAAAGCTTAATCACCAAATTGAAGCAGAAATGAGGAACAGCCACCGTGGCTGCTCCAAAGAAAACCATAACGCTCATTCCCGCTTCCTGCAAGAAAGGGAATTTTATTTTACCTTTTTCATTAAATAAGAAGTAGGAATAGCTTATTGGATTTTCCAGAGGCGAGCTCCAAAGCCTCATTTAACTTTCTGGAATGTTTTGAAACAATGTGCTCGCAGGGCTGAGCTGGGGGAGAGCAGGCCCTGCTACTCTGAGACGTTTTCACAGTATTATTTGGCCATAGTAAAATTCCAAATTAAAACTTGTGGTTTAGGCTGCAATGAACAGCATTCCACTAAAAATTTTGAAACAGGCTGAATCCAGGAGGAAAATAGGGATTTCATGCTATTGCTGCAGCAATTTCCAAAGGAAGGTGGACTCCAGTCACGAGTCCCCTTTGCTGATTGTTCCAAGAGCAGCTTCCTAACATTTCAGGAACCTCTTCAGCTCATCTTAATATTTACACAAGGCAACAGCCCACATGCTTCTCGTTATTATTTTGATTTTAACAAAAATAACAGACAAATTTTTGGGTCTGTTGCTTTGTGGAGGGAAAAAAAAAGTGACCTCTCTGAAGGAAGCTGAGAGTGTTTAGAAATGGTCTGGAGAAGTCCAGCCTGATGTGGTGCACACAAACCCTGCTCAAACTGTCTGGAGGGTCCAGCAGAGTCCCCAGGGAGATGCTCAGCACTGAGGGATTATTGTATTTGTGGGGAGGAATGATGAACCTGACTCCATGTTCTCACAAGGCTAATTCATTATTTTATGATACTATATTATATTAAAGAATACTATACTAAACTATACTAAAGAATACAGAAAGGACACTTACAGAATGCTTAAAAGATAATAATGAATAGTCTGGCCTCACAGACTTTTCACCGTTGTTAGACACTTCACCTAATTCAGGATGGATCCCTACTCTGTCTCAATTATTAGCTAATAATATAATAAATCGGCAGTTAATACTTGCATTCAGAAATGTTGCACTAGCTAATCAAAGAGGCCAGAATTACTGAACAGATTGATAAAGTGACAAAAGTCATAATCCTTATCCTCATTTAGGTTGTGTCCTACAAGTTTGGTCACAAAACTGAGCCAGACTCCAGGCTCAGAGTCCTGCAGACAGCTCAGGGGTCCAGCCCAAGCATCAAAAGCACATCAGGCTCAAACACAAACTGAGCCCTGCTTATGTCATAAGTTATGCTTGGCCAGGTCAGAGCCAGCCCCAGCTTCCTCCTCACCTAATTTACTGCAGCTGATGAAGTACCAAGAGTTGTTTGGAGTGTGGCAGCACATGAGGATCTGCAGCAGGTCATTGCTGCAGCTGGGAGCCAGCCACGAGAGCAGCACCATCCTTTAACAGGGATGGGCTGGGCCCAGCCTCTCACAGCATTTCATTCAGATTCTGTCTTAAAATTCTTGTGCAGAGCCAAACAAATCAGAGCTGGTGCTGTGGTGCTTCACAGCTCAGCAGCATCGTGAGCCCCAGAGTTAATTCATCCCTGCACAGGCACAGTCAACCTGCTCAGGTAAACAGGAGTGCTGGAATCTTCATCCTAAACCAAAACTAAAACCTGAAAAACCAAACTAAACCTAAGCCCAAAACTAAAAAACTGAAAATTAAAACCAAAACGAAAAAACTAAAAACGTAACCTAAACTAAAACTAAACTAAAAAACCCCTAAACCATGAACTTAAATAAAAACCCCTAAACCTTGAACCATGTGTCTTCTGACACTAAAAAAATAAAAAAAAAAAAAAAAAAGAACTCCAGATAAAAGGAAATGGGAAAGCAGAAACATGCAGGAGATGGAACATGGAAGAGGTGAGGAAAGGAACAAGCTGAAGGATGAGGTCTGTGATTTGGGGCCAGCATGTCCTGGGCTGCATGCTCAGATATATTCCAGACTGGTTTTTGAATTTCTCTGTGTGTAATATCAGCTGGGAACTAAAATGAGACCCCCACATGCTGAATCAGGTTTATGTTTATGCTCAAATGTGAATTTTCATTTACTTTTGGAGCTAATGCCCTTGTCCTATGAAGGCCATGCAAAGTGCAAATATAATTCTTTATGTCAAGTGGTGCTTAGAGGGATAAAATAAACAAGAGCTTGTGAGAATTGTGGTTTAGGGGTTGGCTTGTGATGTTTTCTCTAAGAGCTCTCCACTGCACTACCCCAGCACGCCTGCTCCTGGGGCAGAGCCACATCCAAACCTGAGCTGCCCCAGTGTAGGAGGGTAGAAGAGTAGGGACAGATGGACATGAGAGATTTCTGAAGCCAGGGCTTGGAACTTGGGGTTTATTGCAAAGGGCCTGGGTGCAGGGCCCTGCTGGGAGCTGCCAGCCACAGCTCAGAGCAGGCCCCAAAGAGGGAGAGAGAGGTAAAGAGAGTGGTAAAGAGAATGAGAGAGTAAAAGAGAGGATCAGAGAGTGAGGTTCCCATTACAATACAATAAATCTTCTTCTGGTCTTGGAATCTGAGGTTTATTGCAAAGGGCCTGGGTGCAGGGCCCTGCTGGGAGCTGCAGCCACAGCTCAGAGCAGGCCCGAGAGAAGAGAGGGGAAGAGAGGATGAGAGGGAAAGAGAGTAAAAGGGAGTAAGAGAATAAAGGGGGTAAGAGTTAAGAGAACAAAGTTCTCGTTACAATACAATAAATCTTCTCCTGTGTTGAATATTCTAATTCTCACTAACCAATCTAGTCCAAGATACAAATCCTATAGCATTTACACACAGTCTATAGGAATCACTACATTACCATACTGTGTTACATTTTAAACCCTAAAAACTCCTCTTTGGGCCCCTTCTGCCAAGCTGGCAGGGTCTGCTCTGACCCTTGGGCCTGTCTGCAAGCAGAGGGTGTTGTTTCATCAAAAAGAAATTACCTTCAGCAGGCCACACCATTGTTTTCCTGTTGTTCAGTAACTGAGGTATCTCAAAGCTTGCTTTCATTTCAATCTAACTTATAGTTTCTATATTCTCAAAATCTTTTGCCAGACAATCATATTTATAAGATTTTCCTCTTTCATCTTCCCCAACATCCCAGAACCTGCCATGCTTCACAAACCATGGCAGCTGTGACACCCACCCACTGTATGTGCTTCTGCTGGGAGGGAATCAACACAATTTGGGCAATTCTGGGCAGGAAAAGTGAAAAACTGAGCCACAACATCCTTCTCCTTCTGACCAGGGGTCAGGCTGGAAGCTCTTGAGTGGCTGAAACTCTGGTCCCTGCTATTTTCCTCCTCTGCACACAAAGCTGATGCTATTGCAGAGCAGTTTGTTCAGCAGACACTTCAGAGAGAACTCTGGAAGTCCCAGCTTGATGTCACTGCAAGCCAGGAATCAAATCCCAAGGATGAATCCTTTTAAGTGCTGACCTCTAAACTCTCAACTGCTCTTCTTGGGCCACCCTCAGGAGAGGTGTGGGCTCCAAACCCTCCCAAGCCAGCACAGGCCTCCAAACATCTGACCCTGTGGTTTGCAGCTTTGTTCAGGCTCCATCAGGACTCTGACCAACACAAGCTGAATATTTTTGCAAGCTGTAAACATTAATCAGTGCCTTAAACTCTCCCCGTCTGCACAGATCCAACCCCATCCTCTCCTGGAAACGTGTGAGAGCATGTGGGGAGTTTGGAAAGAGCTTCTTATCTGATGTAAAAAAAAGAGAAATTAATGTAAAAAAGGGTGAGGACAGCAGGGTGACACAGTAGTGAGGTTGTTTGAGAAGTGCAGCCACGGGGGAATAACTCAACACCAGCTTTGCTGGGCTGGAAAGATTTACACTCCAGCAAAGCAGGAGTGAGGCAGCTCAATACAAACTCTTTTCTCACCTAATTTAAGGTTTAATCTTCCCTAAGTGTCCTATTTTGGCATGATGAGACCTGCAAAGCCACACAGGATGGATGAGGGGCTCCAGGATGCACTCAGACAGAGTGAGAGGCAATGAGGGAGAACAGGGAGCAAAGAGCTACAAATTATTCCAAGAATATGTGCAATGGGAATTACACTGTCCCCCCTAAAAGTGTACAAAATAAAGACCAAAAAAAAAAAAAAAAAAAAACCAGAAAAGAAAAAATTTTAAAAAGGATCGTTTGTTTCCTTGTTTCCACCAAAATCCTGAACCTCTTAATCATCAGAGAAGCTAATCCTCATCAGGGGAATTCTGGGGAAACTGGAAATATTTTCACTTGGCTAAGATAAGGGCAGAGCTGTTTATTTCACACATCTCTACAGTGGTACAGAGCCAGGAAATACTTTTCAGTTATTTTCAACAAAACAAGACAAATGTACCAAATTGGCAAGAAAGTGACATTTTTCTGTGGAATTCTTTAATGTCCAAGCAGATATCCACAGAAAACAGCTCTTTCCCTGTTCGTCAGCAATCTTTGTTAATTATTTGAATACTTTTGGTCTCCTGCTAAGCAAACCAGTGCTGCAAACATGCAAGAGCTCTGCCACAAAGCCATGACCATCCCAAGCAACCCCCAGAGTGCCCTGGGTGGGTGTTTCAACATCTCTCCATGGAATCCAGGGCTTTGGGGGAGTATGGGGATGGTGCTTTCCCTGCCTTGTCCACTAATTCTGGGGCTGTGTCACCATCCAAAAACTGTCATCTTGCTCTTGGCTCTGATGAGCAAAGAGCTTTTTACATTTCTCTGAGTCTGAGCTGAACCAGCAGCTCTCACACAGATGGAAATCCCACCCAGAGCAAGGCAGGGCTGGTTCCAGCTGTGGGAGCCCAAAGGGCACCTGGAGCACAGCTGGCACTGGGCTCCCACAGCTGGCACCAAGGGTTTCCATTTACAGACACACTGGGGCTCCTCTTCCACTCCATTTTGGAACCAGGTTTAAGGCAGAACAGAAAACAAACTGGGAAGGAGAAATCTCATATTTGAAGCAATAAAATACAAGGCATTTTTCCTTTGTATTTTATTGTTATCAGGTTAACAAGGCATGGCCACAATTCCCACCTTGATCACCACAACTTCCTGCCTGTGCTGGAGACACTGCACAAACCCAAACCCAACTGCTTTTTGTTTTTCCTGCAGCTCTTTTTCCCATTTGGAGCTTTCAGTGTCAATAAAAAGCAATATTAACAGGTACAAAATATTCCCCCTCCTTCCTTGCCCAAAAACTCCAGATGTCACCCAAAATATTCCTGTCCTGGAGGGACTCCCATGGATAAAACACCCATGATGTCCCAACTCTTTGTCTCACTCTCTAACAACCCTTTTGTTCATGAAAATGAGGAGACAAAACCTCTCTGCATTGTAGACCTGTTGTTTTAGAAGCTTTCCTTCTTGTCTTAGAACTGTTATCCCTTTCCACTAAAAATTCCTTCAAATAAACACACACAAGTACCCCGGATGGCATTAATCCACAGAAATCTGAATTAAAAGGTTGAAAAATAGAAAATAGACTGTGCATCATCTACCAGTTTTTGTAACTCGAGAATGAGAAACATTCTCCCTACCCCAGAGCAGGGTGTGGGCCAGACCTGGAAGGCACAGAGAGCACTTTTCTCAAATTACCTTTTATTAGAGTGAGTGACTAATCACCAGGTGAGAAGGGAGGAATCACCACCCTCTTGTTACCGGATCCCTCCTTCCTTCAGCGGCTCCCACAGATTCCATTGGGGAGCTAAAACCTGAGCTTTCCCTCCTGGAACATCCTCCATCCTCCCCAAAATCCCCCTGGAATCCTTGAACCAGCACCGGAGATGGTCCCCACCCCTGCATCACTGCTAGGCCACTCCATTATTTTCAGATACAGACCAAAATCACCCAAAGTTTAGGGAATTCCAAGTTTCAGCTGGATGTGTGGAATATACGGGGCGGTTTCACAAAGATTTATCAGCTGCTGGCAAATTTCTGACATTTGGCACTGAGCGAGGCACTTCAAAAATGTATCTGTGCCTAAGAAATTGCTTTTTTATTTTTTTTCTCTGTAAAGCAGCATTTCCTTCTTACAAGAGAGCAGAAAAATGGAGACAAATAGGGTTTGAAGGCTTTAGGGCTGGATGGAAGAAGAATGGGCTGCAGCTGTGCCAGGAATGAGCTTCAGCCACGCCGTGCTCAGGGTTTCCTTCTGCTACTGCAGATAAATCTTGAGTTTTTTTCCCTTGCTCACCCAGAGCCAGCCCAAATCCCATCACTCCCAGATCTTTGCTGCAGAGGGAATCCTGTGACAGTTCATGGGGATGGAAGGGTGGCAGAATGTGGATGGTGACAGGGTGTCTTGGTTTGGAAAGACTAAAGAAGGCAGGAGCCTCCCCTGAAATGGAGAATGTAAACCCTCCCCACCCCTCTGAATTGCTATACATTTTAAATTAAGGGGATCTCAGGCAGAAATATGGGAGCGGGAAATAAAAGTTCTTTAACAGGGAAAGGAAAAAGAAATAAAAGGATGAAATAAACAATGCAGAACACTAGAACAACACTGACAGAGTCAGAACCCAACCTGACACTCTGTGGTAGTGGTGGCAGTCCCATTGGAATTGTGGCTCAGCCCTCCTGCAGTGTCAGGTTCTGTTGGAGCAAGGGGGATCTGTAGAGAAGGATGAATTCTTCCTCTGAATATCCAGTGGAAGAAGAGACAGCTGCTGTTCCTCTGGGGAATCCAGTGGAGAAGCCATGCTGGTGTCTCAAAGACCTCTAGATTATATCTGGGTAGGAATGCTTGGCTCCTCCCTCTGGGTGGAGCATCTCCCAATGGGATGTTATAGTTCTTATCAGCCATGCAGTGACATTCAATAGCTGTTATCAGCAATGTCCCCTCCCCAGGGAGGTGTGAATGTGGTCACTCAAAGAGAGAGATCAGGCAAACTGACAAAGGTAATCTGCCATGCAGATGGTAATTGAAAACATCTTGCATGGCAATTTTCAACTCAGGGCCATCCCTGGAATTAACACTTTCATTCTGCATAAACCCAGCCCCAGATCAGCCCTGCAACAGCAGCAAGGAAAGGTGTCTGCAGGCAGCACACCAACCTGTCAAGTCATGAAGAATTAAATGTATTTCCAGCCAAGAACTGAGCTGGAGAAGGACAGCAATCAAAACAAGGCTGATGTGATCAAAGAGCCCCAGAGTTTAATTCCCTCAGCCTCTTCTAATTCGGTCCTGTCTGGGCTCAGAGCGCCCTGGCTGCTCAAAAACACCAGACCCTGCAAGTTTTGTTTTATTTTCAGAAATCCTAAGACCTGCTAGAGCTTAATGAAATCCCCAAGGGTTTATATTTGCTTAATCCCCTCTCTGCAGCAACCTGCAGACAGGGGCTCATTCCAAGGGCTCTGGGCAGGGCAGGGTCCAGGCAGGGAGCTGGAGGAGGACTCTGGGCAGTTTGCACTCTGCAGGGCCTTAAAAGTATGGATTCCATAAATTATAATTACATTTTCTTAGAATTTCATAAATCCTAATTACATTTTCAGAGTAAGTGCCTAAATGCAGGGTCTGTTTGAGGGGAGGTATGGATCTACATGAAGCCCAGCATACCTGATGTTTTATTATTATTATTATTATTATTATTATTATTATTATTATTATTATTATTACTATTATTATTATTATTATTATTATTACTGTTATTGCTATTGTTGCTGTTATTATTATGTTTAACTGCAGCTTTCATATAAAATTCCCTTTAATCTTTCAACCAGACCCAGTCTCAGCAGGTTCCCCTGTAAGCCCTGAGTTTCTCTAGAGCTGGAATGATCCTTTCCTCCACGTTTTTGTCAAAATAAGCTTTGTGGTTGGGCTCTGCAAACACTCCTGCAGCTCCCCAGGGCTCGTATTTATCGAAGCATTATGGAACTTCCTTCCTCCCTGACCCAAGCACACCATCCATAAATAAAAGGAGGAGTGTTCCTCATCCCCCAGCTCACCACAGGCTCAGCATCACTGCCTCAGGGTGAGGATTTGCCTCTCATCATTTTAGGGCTGAGTTTTGTGAGCTTTGGACAAGCTCTGCAGTTCAAATCCAAGCTGAGGGGTTGATCCTGGCTTGGAATTGACACAGCTAAGATGATTCAGGAGCAGCTGCTGTGTCCTTCACATCACCCAGAAATGTAATTTTCAGGTGATTTTTTCAAAACAAAAACAAGCCAGTGTTGAAGAATGCAACTGCACCACCTAAATCCTCAGCAGTGAGGGGTTGGTTTTTCTTCCGCTCACATGTTTGTGGTGGTGAGACACCAAAGGACTCGTGCAGCAGGCACAGAGTGCTGCTCACTCCTCCTGGAGATTCCCACAAACCCTTGAAACCAAGGATGAGTCGCCTCAAATCACCCCACAGGCTCCACCAACACTTGATTTCCAAGGTCACTCACAGTGGATGTTTAGGAGCTCCTGGAAAACTTGTTAGTTTTAATCAAAGTGCTGTGGAAACAGAAATAAATTCAATATGAAACTTCCTCCTTGATTTCTGTCAAAACTGTTTCAAATAATCTGCTTGTGAAACACCTACATTTCCTTTTTATTTTCAAGGAAGAGTTAGGGAAGAGAACACTGCTCTGAACTTTCACCTATATAGCACATTTTTTTCCAGATAATCTACACTCATTTAAAAACATAAAAATTCTTCTTTGAAAGAATCCCATCCTGCTCCTCCAGCCTTGCACCTGTGCAAGATTTGTTTCAAATATATTCTGAGCACAAATCCCTGCTGAGGAAGGGACTGACAGCATCATCCCCTCCCTGGGGCACAGCACTGTGTGTGCATCACCATCCTCCTGCAGCACGTGCACCAACATCCTGTCAGCAGACAGGTCTGGCTTTGGGAGGATTTACAGGTAAACCTGGCTTAATCTGGAGGGTTCAGAGCATCAGGAGGTGCCATCCACCCTGCAGCATCCTGGCATCCTCCAGCTCCCCCTGTGTGACTGTCCCAGATTGCAAGGCAAGATGTATTCTATTATTGTTATATCCATCTATTATTGTTATATACATCTATTACCAGAATACATTGTTATTATTGTTGTTGTTATCGTTTTGTATGTATTCTAACAATAATAACAACAATATAATAACAACAATACAATAATAACAACAATAATAATAACAACAACAATAATAACAATGTATTCTGGTGATAGATGTATTCTATTGTGTGGCAGTTTGTGGTGGTGTTCACAGAGCTCCCAGGACAAGGGAAGAGATGAGGATTTGACTCCATGTTTCAGAAGGCTTGATTCTTTTATCATATATATTATATTAAAACTATACTAAAAGAATAGAAGAAAGGATTTCATCAGAAGGCTTGCAAAGAAGGACAAGAATGGAATGATGATAAAATCTGGTGACTGACCACACAGTCCGAAACAGCTGACTGTGGCCATTAATTAGAAACAATTAATTACATGAGACCAATCACAGATCCACCTGTTGCGTTCCACAGCAGCAGATAATCAATGTTTACATTTCGTTCCTGAGGCCTCTCAGCTTCTCAGGAGAAAAAAATCCTAAGGAAAGGATTTTTCATAGAATGTGTCTGTGACAGCAGTTTTCTTTTGTCAAGTGGGGAGGTTGCCTTATCTCTCTCTCTGAGTGATCACAATCACTCCTTCCTCGGGAGGGGACACCTGCTGATAACAGACTATTGAATGTCACTGCATGGCTGATAAGAACTACAGCATCCCATTGGGAGATGCTCCGCCCAGAGGGAGGAGCCAAGCATTCCTACCTGGATATAATCTGGAGATTCTGGAACACCAGCATGGCTTCTCCACTGGATTCCCCAGAGGAACAGCAGCTGCCTCTCCTTCCCCTGGATCTTCAGAGGAAGAGACTGCATCTTTCTCCAGGATCCTGCTCCAGCAGAACCAGCCCTGACACTGCAGGAGGGTTGCAGCCACAATTCCAATGGGACTGCTGCCAGTACCCTGACCCACAGGGTGTCAGGTTGGGTTCTGACTCTGTCAGTGTTGTTTGGTTTTACTGCATTGTTTATTTTATCTTTTTCTTTTCTTCCCTATTAAAGAACTGTTATTTCCCGCTCCCATATTTTTCACCTGAGATCCCCTTAATTTAAAATGTATAACAATTCAGAGGGGTGAGGAGGGTTTACATTCTCCATTCCTCAGCAGGCACCTGTCTTTCCAAACTGAGACAGTGACTCTTGCCAGGAAAGGGTTGAAATAAAGTCCTGGTATTCCTGTTCTTTATGAGAATTCCCAAATCTTTTAAAGGAAAACAGAACCCAAGCACATCTGGTGTTTTATTTATGGAAGTTACACACTCCCACATGAAAGCAGCTGTCCACTTTTAACCTGATAACAAACCCCTGCTTCTCCCTCTGCCTTGGGGCTAAAATCCATTAATATTCATGGCCTGTTGTCAGGTGATTTTACAGCTCCGGTAAAATAAAGGTCTGAAGGAAGCTGAAATGCCAGAGGCCCCGGTTTGGAAGGGTCTGGCTTTGGCTTGAACAAATTCCCAGCTTTCCCAGAAGGTGACAGCCATCCCCAGCTCCGGAGCACACCTCAGCCAAGATCTTGGACTCAGGGCAGGGAAAAAGGAATTTCTGTGCATTATCCTGGTGTTCCTGAAAGGGGAGAGCTTTCCAGAGCACACAAAGCACCTCAACCATCTGCATGCTGAAAACTCCCTGGAAAAGGAGGACCAGGGTCCAGTTCCTTGTTAAAAAGTACCAGAGTCCACTTCCCTGGAAAAGATAACCAGGGTCCGATTCCCTGGGAAAGGAGGACCAGGGTCCGATTCCTTGGGAAAGAGGTTCAAGGTCCAATTCCCTCTGAAAGAGAACCAGGGTCCAATTCTCTGGAAATGGAGGACCAGGTTTTGGGGGCCTTGGGTGGATGGGTGGTTGGTTGGGTTGTTTTGTTTTGTTTTTGTGGGATGTTGGTTTTGGGTTTTTTTGGTTTTGGTTTTTTTTTTATTTTTTATTGGTTGGTTTGGTTTTTGTTGGGGTTTTTTTGGTAAGTAACTTTTCATAAGACAAAAAAATAAAGATTTCTGCATTTTGTTTGAAAAAAGAAAAACAAAAAAAGAAAAACAAAAGAAAACCACTAGAATTTATACAGACTAAAAGTGGTTAAAACTGGGGTAAAAGAGGGGTTTTTTTCATTCCAAAGGGATAACTCTGCAGATTTTGAAAGGGAGACAGGCAGTGCACAGAGAGCAGCTCCAGGGACAGATCAGCACAGCAGAGCCCAGCAGAGATGCTCTACCCCCTCCCTCTGGCCAGAGGACACCACATACACTCTCAGAGAGAAGCTTTGAGTGATTATTCCCTAAAAATGAGCCTGCTGTAGAAGATCTTTGTGGAATCAGCTTTACTGGGAGAAAGGCTGTGACATCCTGAGGATTTGATCCCTTAAAGACTCCTCAATATCCCCCCGAGAACATGCCCTCCTGATAACCTAAAGGAAATCAGACAATTCTCTCTCTCCAGCACCGAAATGCTGAACTAAGGAGTTAAGCACAGGACTGACAGGATGCTGTGGGTCCTGCAGGCACTTCTGCCTGGCTGAATTTGGGATGAAAGAGGAGCCTGTCCCTTGTTTCTCTGAAATTGTGCCAGGGGGATGAGGCTGCACAATCCTCCCAGTGTTGGGGCTCTGCTGAAGTTTGCCAGCACACAGGGATTGCGCACAAAACCCAGGCTCCGTGGGTGCTTTTTGTTTCTTTGTTGTTTTCCTCCTTCCTTTTTGGTTTTCCAGAAAACCCTCTGGGATTTCCATCCCTGAATCCCATGGTGCCTCCAAGAGATCCACCAGCATGGGTGGCAAAGACAAATTACAAGACACAAATGTGTAACCACAGTGAAAAAGAGAAAATGTAAGCAGATATTTTAGATTTTCCCATATCTCCAGAGCTCCTATCCAGATTCTCCTCCTTATTAATCCAACACTCTGTAAAACCAATTGCAAATCCATAAATCCAATGCCTTTCTATGGATTATATCAAATGCTGAGACAAGCCCAGCCTGGCTCCTCCTGACCTGCACTAACAGAGACATCACAAAACAGCCCTGACAGGCAGCACCTCCAGGAAATCTCCTTTTTTTTGGGAATAAAAGGAGCCTGTGCCTGCTGGGAGCTGTGTGGTGTGCAGGGAGCAGATTATCAGCACAGCTCTGCAGCTTCCTGTGGTGCTCAGATAAGGCTGACTCCGTGCCACCGGCTCTGCTTCTTCTTCCTTCACCCCTTATTTCTTCCTCAATTTCCCATCCAAACTGATGTCATCTGTCATCTTTGGGTAGTTTTTCAAGCACTGGTGATGGGTGTGATGGTGTTCACAGGGGTCTGAGGATGAGGGAAGAGATGAGGATCTGACTCCATGTTTCAGAAGGCTTGATTTATTATTTTATGATATATATTACATTAAAACTATATTAAAATAATAGAAGAAAAAGTTTTATCTCAGAAGGCTAGCTAAGAATAGAAAGGAATGAATAACCAAGGTTTGTGGCTTGGACAGAGAGTCTGAGCCAGGTGGGCTGTGATTGGCCATTAATTAGAAACAACCACATGATATCAATCACAGATTCACCTGTTGCATTCCACAGCAGCAGATAACCATTGTTTACACTTTGTCCCTGAGGCCTCTCAGCTTCTCAGAAGGAAAAAATCCTAAGGAAAGGATTTTCATTAAAAGATGTCTGCGACAGATGGGTCTGGTGCTTTTTGGTTATGATGGTCTTGAACCTGACAGGAGGGGTCAGCCAGGTGGGGGTCACAGGGAACAAGGGGAAACAGCCTCAAGCTGTGCCAGGAGAGGGTCAGGTTGGACATCAGGAGGAATTTCTCCATGGAAAGGGTGGCCAGGCCTTGGAAGGGGCTGCCCAGGGAGGTTTGGAGTGGACGTGGCACTCAGTGACCAAGTGGGGATTTGGTACAACTTGGACTAGATGACCTTGAAGATCGTTTCCAAAATGATTGATCCTGTGATTCTGTGATGTTTTCCTCATGCATGGCAAGGTCTGGACCTGCTGTGGTAGGAAGAGCAGCATGAGGCTCTTTGGGGATGCTGGTTTCAGCCATGTGGATGTAGGAAAACACATCACCACACGTGGAGAGATCCCACATGTACAAACTCTCACATACGTGCCCTGTCTGGGTTTTTGGGAGTCCCAGGAGAGGTGAAGAAGGGACTACAGGCTCATTTATCACAGTGGCATCATTCCCACACATACCAGGCATGAATGTGCAACCTGACACCCCCTCTTAGTGCAGCCAGCCTCCCCAGAGCGACTGCATTATCAGTCTTGGCTCCCTCTGAACTCCTCACAAATACAAATATGTCAGATGGCCAAATAAGGTTTAATCAATACCATAGTCAGGGCTTTCAATCCTTTCAATGCATAAGGAAGCTGTCTGTAAACTTTGCAGGTCTTTTGGAACCTCCTTGACACAGAGGTTGAGGTGTGAAAAGTTGTGAAGGGTTTTAGCTGCTCTTTAAGGTAATTATTTTTTAAAGAAGAGGATAATGAAGCTCAAATATTAAGCTCGAGGAAAATTGAGCTCAAACCCTGTTTGAGGAAATTGAGCTCAAACACAGTGGTTCAGTTTGGGTTAATATATTTCTGCTCATCTCTTTTGCAGCTGCCTTCTGCAAGGCGAGGTAATCACGCTTCCAGGGAAACTGCCACTGGAATCTTCCCAACCTAAAGGAGACTTTGGGACCTCTTCACCTGCCTCCATCCCACTGGGATGTGTGTGCCAGGTCAGGGCAAGGAGCTGCTTGGGCCTGTGCAGATGTTCTGGGGGAAAATCCACAAGAGAGACTATTGGAATATGAATCCCAATATAACCAGTTAGATGGTGCCTGGGCCAGTTCTGACCTTCGCTGCTGGGCCAAAGGCAGCACTGCGGTGTTTTACCCCAGAGATACCTTGGCTGCTGGAGAGTGCAGCGGGGCAAGTCCAGGCTGTCAGGACTCCGTTTATCTCAGGAGAGAGAGCTTCTGGCGATGGTGGAGAGAAAGGGAGTGGATTCTGCTAGAAGGTTGCCAGATGTTTATTCCATGGGTACAGAGATGTCTGCACTGGGCCACTGCTGCTAACAGAATGAGGCCGCATGGTCTCATTAACATTTTAAGCTCAGGACAGGGGAAGGGGAGGGGACAGGTGAGCCACCAACCAGGTGAAGGGGCAGGGTCTCAAGGGACTAGGGACACCTATCACACGACGCCTTGCTGGTATGTTAGCCTGATTGACAGGGCACACTCAGCGAGGGGCGAGGGGGAAGGGAGAAGGTAAAACAGGATATTGCAACACACCACAACAAGAGACCAGCTGAAATGGATCCAAAAGTATCCCCATGCAAGAGTAACCTCACTTCCAGGGAAACTGCCACTGGAATCTTCCCAACCTAAAGGAGACTTTGGGACCTCTTCACCTGTCTCCATCCCACTGGGATGTGTGTGCCAGGTCAGGGCAAGGAGCTGCTTTGGGCTGTGCAGATGTTCTGGGAGAAAATCCACAAGAGAGACCAGCTGACATGGATCCAGAAATATCCCCATACCTGTGGCAGGTGTCCCTCACACACCTTCTGTTAATGGGCAAGGCAAAGATGTCATCAAATGTCCCCTCTCCACTCAGATTACACTTTTTTCCTATGGATGTCACATCATTTGTTGTTTTCTCAGCTCCTTGACCAACATCAGCCTCAGGCAGACTCACCAGAGACAACCCTCCAACTATGGTTTATCAACCTAGTTACAAAACAACTAATAACACCTCTAGACAAAAAAAGGACACAAATGAGCCCTGATTTTGACATCCCTCATGATCTTCCTCCTACTCATCAACCTTCTAGGACTATTACCTTACATCCCCCTCCTCCTGCCCACGCCTAAATCCTGTCACTGGTTTCCACCTGCTGCCATGCCCTATGTGTTGAGAATTTGGGAAAATTTCTGCTTATTCCTGCCGAGGTTCCTGAGGAGCTGGAGAGGTGGGACAGGTCATGATGAGCTGTTCCTTTCCTCAGATCACCCTCAGGCTCCCAGAGCTGCTCCCTTGGAGCCAGAGGCAGCAGCCTGGCTTGGCTTGGCCAGGGTAACCTGAGACACTCCACTCCTGCCATAAAACCCTATGGACTATAAATGTCTCCCCATAGTGGAGAGAATTCTTTTTTGACACATTATATAATGGATGCAATAAAAAATATACTGTGCCTGGCAGCCTTTCCAAGGCTTCCCTTCAGGAGCTCAGAGCGCAGGCCTGGCTTTGATGATTTTTTTCCACTGTATGGCCAAAACTGTATTTAATGGGAAGAAGGGAAGATGACTCTCCTGGGAAAGAACCTGTATTCCTCTTATAGAGAAGTGAAGAGACTTCCTTCAAAGTTTCCAGCCCTTTGAAGCAACCTCAGCTCTGTGAGATCACAGAGGCTTTGCCAAGGCTGAGGTTTAAGTGTCTCCAGCAGGTTTGTCCCATTTTTAGTTGTTTCTACAGCAAAATCTGTGCCAGGGTGAAGCTCTGTGCTCACCTGGTGACCTTCAGTGGTGTGTCCCCATGGCAGGTGGCTTCTGAATGGACACCAGTGACCAAGATTTGCTGCCAGCACAGCAGTGAGAAAAACACAGAGCTTTCTTCTCAATGCTTACAAAGCCAAAGTGATTCATATAGAATTAAGGGGGAAAATTAGCAAGATCTAGCTGGAGGTTCAGAAGAAATGTTGTTGAACCAGGTTAAGCTGTAAAGGGTTTGTGACGGTCTTCACAGGGGTCCGAGGATGAGGGAAGAGACGAGGATCTGACTCCATGTTTCAGAAGGCTTGATTTATAATTTTATGATATATATTATACTAAAACTATACTAAAGAATAGAAGAAAGGATTTCATCGGAAGAATAGAAAAAGAATGGAATGATAACAAGGAAGCTCCAGGAGCCACACTCATTATTCCAAAGGGAATCCTAAACTGTTGTCTAAACCAGTACCTTCCAAAATTCTGCAGCATTGCTGCTCACTCCAGCCAGCTCCCAGATTTGGCCAGAACAGAGCCAGGAGCTGAAACTCCACAAAGAACACGATGACCTCGTGCAGAAGGGCTGCAAGGAGGGGTCAGATCTGCCCCTGTGCCTGTGCCCAGTCTTTCGAGGCACTTGGCAGCGTTTGGGGTGTCTGTGACACCCAGGCAGTGCCCACCTCTCCCTCGGGGCCACTCGCTCTCAGTCCGTGCCTTACACTGAAAAACTGGCACATCCCTGGGAAAAAAGAGTCTTCTCCAAGTCTCTTTGTCTCTATATAATTAAGCTCAATACAACAAAGCATCCAAGTGGGGGGAGTGTTTTGGAGGGCTCTCAAGAGCCACTTTTACAGCACAGCAAGGTCTATGTATCTATGTAAAACTATTGATCACCGATCTCATGATTTATATTTCCCCACAAATATTGCTCATCACGTTCCCAGATGCATAATGGGTGTCAGGAGTAAGAATCTTGGAAAATAAATGGAAAAAGTTACACTGACAAATGGCTTGTTTATGCCATAATTGGTATTAGGCAATTAATGGTGGGATGAAACATCACAGTGCTGCGGAAAACAAAAAGCAATGCTGGGTAAAGAGCATTTAATGAGCACGTTTTATGTCGTCCTCAGCAAGTTTACTGCCAAGCCACAAAAGACATTTATACACACTCCCTTTTGTCTCTAATGAAAGGGTCAGGGCTACTCGCTTCTGGGGAGATTCATGAGTTTATAAAAAAAGAGAAAAGCATAAATGAAATGTTTTAAACTGGAAATTCACCTCCTCGAAGGAGCAGTTGTTTTAGGTGGGAGAGGTTTCCTGGGCAGGGCCAGTCCCAGCACAACCAGGTGCAGATCAAACACCTCCCCACAGAAAGATGGGGCTCAGTGACAGCCAGCCACAGGGACCTATTGTACAGCTCCAATAGCCAGATATGCCAAATATCTGACATTCCAAAATCTCCACTATTAATGAGGTGAGATCCTGAGCAACTGGGGGAAAAGGAGACTGAAATAATGTATATTTTTGCCAGGAGTCACTACTCTGCCGTGCAATCCAAGCAGGTTCCCAGCCTGTACAGAGGGGGATAATGCCTAAATAATTTTAAACCAGAAAAATTACCTGGTCTGCTGCTTCCCAAACCTCATTTTCTACATCTGTTTCTCCTGTGTATTTCAAACACCCCCACTCTCTGCTGAGTATTGGGAAAGGTCAAAGTCAATGCTGCATTTCAAACCATGGAACGTGCCAGGATGGTGGCATGGAATGGACAGGTGCCTCCAAACAAATTCCTTGGAAGAGATCCAGGTATTTTTCCCTCTCCTTTCCTTCATCTCTGCCACAGGAGCCCATGGAATGCTCCTTGCCTTCCTCATCCTCATCCAGACCCAGCCCCAAGGCAAGGCCAGCATGGAGCCACGGGAAATGCTCAGGAAATGGAGTTGTTGCCCTTGTTTTCCTTATAATGAGTCTTTATTTTAGGTTTGAAAAAAATAAAAAAGACCTTTCAGGCTATTTCTAGAAGGGAGCTTGCTAAAGTTCTCTGGGAGATAAGGCTGCCAAGGGCCAGGAAAATGGTGAATTCACAGAACTCCACCAGTGAGGTATCAAACGCATAAAACCTCACCGAAACCTCAGATTCCTGCTGGAGAAAAGTCTGGGTAAAGTGTGAACATTTTAATGAATTTATTCCTAACCGTGATCATTCTGTATTCCTATTTTTTTAACCATTTCTTCAGTTTATAAAGACATATTTTTTTAGGAGCATATCCTGTTGCACCAGAGACCACAAAGTGAAAAGCCATGTCTTCTTCTTACTTGTCACATAAGTACAAAACCATGTCCAGCATTCTTCCAGTAAAATCCTTGGAGTTTTCTGGGGATTCATTTTGCAAGTTAAATATAAAATGCAATTTTATGGGCTGGTTTATCAAGGCAAATCCTCACCGAGCTCCTGCAAAAAATACAAATCAACACAGAATGCCTGATTTTGCCACACGTGACTGGTTTGGGCTGCAGAAATCCAGCCAAAGAGCAGCCTGACAACATCTGAGATGGCAGGAAATAGCAGGAATTCAAGCTTCTCCCGGTGAAAACAGCAGAGGAAGGGATGGACAATTTGCAGCTGGTGAGGAGAGGTATCCTCTAATGACACACATCTGGCATCCATCGGCGGGGCTGAAACCCAACACCCCTCACGCAGCACAATGGCATGCCAAGGAAAGGCACAGCATTCCCGGATCCTCTTTAACTGCTGAGAACCCTCCTGCCCCTTCCTCCACTGCCTTTCTTACACCAGGCTCAGTTATTTTGGCCCTTTGATCTCTGACAGTCACACCAGGAACATGAATCACAGAACTGACTCCCATTATACCTGATTTGAAACAGCTCCTGGCCAGGGGAGCTGGGTTGGACCTCTGGGAATGGTCTAGCCAGTCTTTAAGCAACCTACATAAATCTCTGAAGGAGAAGAATCCCTATTTTAATTGGCAAACATGGGTTTTTCTGCTTCTTTTTGCATCTGTAGCAGGGTCCCACCTTGTAGGTGCCACCTGCAAGACCTCGTGGAGATGCCATGATTGAAGAAGTCAAGATGGAGGGATTTGGGCGTGGAGCCAATTTGGGCATGCCTTGTCCTTCTTTCTTCTTGGCCTCCATCTTCTGGGTGATGGTGGCACTTTTGGATTGGTTTAGAGTAGAAGCTCACTGTCTAACATAGGTGATAGGTATTGGGAAATAATTGCAAATATTGTACATGTAGTTTTTAGTATAAAAGATAACACAGCCCAGAGGTGGGCAGTGTGCCTCTGTCTGAACTGCTGAATGGACCTCGGCAGGCCAGGAGAAAGAATTTTATAGATAAGAAACAATAAACAACTTTGAGACTGAAAACTGAAAAGTTCTGACTCTTCCTTCAACCTCCGGGCTGGGATAAGAGACTTTCTAACACGTCTTGGGGTCACTGTGAGCAGCAGAAGCCCCGAGAGTTGTGGAATCTGTTTATTCCGCGCATTGCTTCAGCGGTGCCCAAAAAGCTGCAGCATGCCAGCCTTTCCAGCCAAAATTCTGGGCTAAAAGGAAAGTCAAGCATGAAGAAATGACTTCAGAGAGCAGCTCGGGGCCAGCAGCCCCAGCACCCGGCCCGTGAGCCTCCTGGCACCCCGTGCTGAGCCTGCTGCTGCAGCGGGGAGTGGAGCATTTCCAGATCCATGGGTTTATGGGCTTGGAGAGGCGGGAAGACAGGCAGTCAATATCCATTAATGTACCGCAAACTAGAAACACCTGTTGGCCTCCAGAGCTGGGTTTTGGCTGGTTTACAGAGAGAGAGGGTGGAACAGGTGCCCCTGTGGCCAGCAGGAATGTTGAAGGGGTGCAGAGGCCCCACAAATATGGAATCGTGGAAGGGAAAAGCGGCTGCACCATTCCGCGCAGCACATGTGTCACTGTCTGCAAGCTGAGCCCCATAAAATTAAGTGTGTCTGGGAGGAAACCAGCCATGCTGGGGCTGGGCAATCTCAGCTCAGAATGGTGAGGGTCCCCTGGACTCTCCTTTCACTCCAGAGATTCCTCTTCTGAGGAATGTGCAGGGAGAACCAGTCCCAGGGACACAGCCCCAGCCCCATCATGGCTTTGATGGTTCTTGTGGGTCCCTTCCAACCCAGGATGCTCTGTAATTCTGTAATAATTCTATATTTCTATAATTCCATGATAAAGAAGCTGCAGAGGAACAAATCCCCTGAGCTGGTGCTTTGAGCCTGGTGTCACTGATGCAAGAGGAGTCCCATTTTCCATTTGAACTTTGCAGAATAGTAAAAAGTGACCATCAAAAACTCCTTCACTGGCTGGTGCCACCTGGATTTCTCTGTGGGGGTAGTTAGTGGGAGATTTTCTTCCTTCTCCACTATCAATCAACTTATTTGGGATCCAGGCTGCCCAGAATATTTAGCTCCAGCTCAAGGGAAAAACACAACAGGAACTTGCACGCACTGAAATTTGGATCAAAAATGTGTGGAAAGTGTCCTCCTTTCCTCACATAACTCACATGGATTAGACCTCTGGGGAGGGAACCCTCTGAGCATCTTCCTGGAAAAAAAAAAGGTATTTGTAACAACTGGAATCCCAACATGTGTTTGTTTCTGAATTACTAAACCCATTATTGTGTTGTGCTGAGCCCATGCAGCATGGGAGACAAAACAGAAACACAACAAACAAGGGAAAAATGAAAAGCAAACCTGTTGCTGATGTGGGGATAAGGCATTTCAGAGGCTTTTTGAAAAATGTTATCACCTGCCAGAGAATAGGGCTTTAAAATGATGCCCCAGAGAAAGCAGCACTTGATGAATTAAAAAAATGTTTTCTCCAACCTTTCCAAGCCCAGAAACAGAAACCATAACATACCAATGATTTATTGTGGAGTGGGCTGTGTGTTTAAGCATAAATTAATTCTACAAATTCCAGGGAGCTTTTCAGCAATGCCTCTCGTTCCTGCTGTGGCCCTCGCTCCTCATCTCACTCTCCAAACCTCCTGTTTCACTTGGAACCTGCCCCTTGTGCCCATGGCTAGCGTGGCTCCCACACCACTGATTTGCAGCAGATCCTTTGAAAACAGGGGAAGATTCAGTGAATTATTGGATTTTATGGTCTTGAAGGTCTTTTCCAAACTAAAGATTTGATGGTTCTGTCACAGTCAGGGAGTCAAGGTGTTCCTTGTCATTTTTCTTTTGTGAATCCACTGAAAACCTGAAGATTTTAGTCTCTCACTCACAATCAGGTTCTCTCTCATTGCAAGAAACCAGTAACTGGTGAGGAACTGTGAGCCTGGAATGATCCTTGGCTACCTGACCAGGGGGATGGGCTCAATCCTCTCCAGAAACAATCCAAGAATTCAGCTTTAATTCAGTCTCCTTCGCATTCGTGTAACAAATCCTTCTTATTACCAATTACACGATGGGATCCCAGCGGTCCAGTTACACTGCAGCATTCCACATTGCCTGGAAAATAACCCATTCTCCTCCATAAATGTCCCTTGACTCACCTTTGAGCTCACAAGCCTGGCTTCCCCGCGTGGTTTACGGGAAGAAAACACCTCGGGCAGACTCTCAGAGCCATAAACTCTGCCCAGCCCTCACCCAGCTGGGGTTTTGCAGCCCTGGCCCCTGTTTAATTGGTCACAGCTGGCTGGGAATCTCCTTGCAGGGAGATTAGAGCAGGGGAGGGATCACGGGAGGTGCTGGGAGCGTCAGCCCTCACCCAAGGGGATGCAGAGCTTTGAAGATGCCATCCAGCACTTCACATGACTTGGCCCAAAGTACCCATCCCTCACCACAAAGCAGGGGTTTTGTCTTCTTCAGGTGGCTCAATGAGTCATTTCCTCACAAGTTTTCTTACCCTTGGCAGATCTTAGCATGAGGAGCAGTAAAGATCTGTGTGGACATTTCATATCAGTGGAAAAGATTCCGCTCTGATTTATTTGCCAAAACCTAAGCAGAGGGCTACAATTCATCCAAAGGACTTGAGCCATATATTTCCTTCAGCCCAATATGATAATCTCTTTTAAATGATCATGAAATCCTTAATTCTTGAGCTCAGCCCAAGGAAAGCCTGAAAAGAACAAAGCCAGCCATATTTCAGATCCACCAAAGCCCATCAGATTTGAGCTCTGCTTCACCCACTAACATGCTCCTTTAAACAAATGGCCAGCAATACTTTTGCCTCCACGCTCTCCATCACTCACCAGCAGAGCTGGACAGAGCTCGACAACATCACACACATCCAAAAGGCTGTTGTGTACTTCATTTCACCTTTAGAAACTCAGATTATATGAACCACACAGTTATTCACAGAGTTATTGCCCTGCAGGAGGTGGTGCTGGGTGTGATGAACCATGTTTGACCAACACATCTCAGTGAAGGACTCTTCACCCTGCAGGTACAAGTCCCAGGACACTTCTTTAGCAGGTACCACAACAGACATTCCCCTGGCTCCAGCACAATCTCTCTTTTCTTTCAAACTGCCTTTACAAAAGCTGGTTTTTTGCTAAATAAGCCCCTGCATCGCCTTGGCTTGCTTCCTCACACAGATTTCTTCAAAGAGCTCAGCCCTACCTGTTTGCCAGCTCTTAAATACCATGCTTGGCTGATGGACAAGCTGATAGCACAGGACGTGGCCAAGCTCTGCACAAGCCGCCCTTGTTCCACTGCCTTCCTGAGCCAAAATACAAGAAAATCCCAGCAGGAATCTCCTCTGGCCTCGCACTCCTCTCCCCTCCCCAGCAGAAGGCTAACCTTGTGAATCAGGAGGCTGCTTATAAATAAAAGTACTCGGACTTCTTGGCTGCTGGGAGAAGTGCTCTGCTTAATTTAGCCCTGGTATTATTAACCGTGGATTCTCTCCAATGAGCTGACAGCTGAAGAACAATTGCAGCCATTTAATTCCACAAAACGGATTTCAAATTGGCCTCGTGCACTGGAAGCATCGATCACAGGCTCCTGCTACCGTCATCCTGCAGTCTGTACTGGGCTCTGCTCGGGCTGGGGAAGTCACCTGAGTCTGAACTGGTGCTGTCACGTGAGTTTCTCCATCTTGGAAAGAGCATCTGGCTCCTGGATCCAAGAAAATACTGCCTGTGCTTTCCTTTGCTTCCAAACTCTTCCCGTTTCAGCTTCCAACACCTCTGAGTGTTTCGCAGTCCCACGTTTCCCTGGCCTCCAGCAAACCCCTCTCTCCCAGCCCTAACACACCCAAAGGCTTCCAAGTAAGCAGCTCCAGAGAGATTAGCAGGAGAAATCAGGTCCTTAGTGAATCAAACAACACCTCAAAGGCTGGGCAAACAAGGGCAGTGCTATAAAAGAAAGGGACAATTCTGGTCTCCTGAAGCAGGGTTGTAGGAAAGGCATTTTGTGCTGTTCTTGAAGATAAGGAAAGCCCCATATCTCTCTCGAGGAAGACACCAAGGTAGTCACCATGGAGATGTGATGAAGGAGAGAAAGTTAAAAGATATAGACTCTAGCTGGCTCACAGAGTGACCTGGCTCCTTGTTCACCTATTGAGAACTTTGTTTCTTTCTTATGACCAATGGGCAGTGAATGTGTCTGTTAAGTAAATGTAAATATATTGTGTTGGGGAAGATGAAACAGGAAAGCATTATAAATATGATTGCCTGGCAAAAGAGTTTGAGAATATGGAAACTGTAAGCGAGATTGAAATTAAAGCAAGCTTTGAGATCCCTCAGTTACTGAACAACTGGAAAACAATGGTATGGCCACTGAAGGTGATCCCCTTTTGATGAAACAACACCCTCTGCTTGCAGAGAGGCCCAAGGGTCAGAGCAGACCCTGCCAGCTTGGCAGAAGGGGTCCAAAGAGGAGTTTTTAGGGTTTAAAATGTAACGCAGTATGGTAATGTAGTGATTCTTATAGTCTGTATGTAAATGCTATGGGATTTGTATCTTGGACTAGATAGGTTAGTGAGAATCAGAAAATTCAGCATAGAAGAAGATTTATGGTATTGTAATGGCAACTTTGTTCTCTTTTACTCTTTTGTCCCCTCTCTCTCATCCTCTTTACCACGCTCTTGCCTTCTTTCTCTTTCCCACTCTCTTTATCTCTCTCTCCCTCTCTGGGGCCTGCTCTGAGCTGCGGCTGGCGGCTCCCAGCAGGGCCCTGCACCCAGGCCCTCTGCAATAAACCCCAAGTTCCAAACCCTGGCTTCAGAGATCTCTCGTCTCTATCCATCCCCACCGCTCCTACAATCTTGAAAAACTACAAAAGCAACATGTTATTATAATAAATCCCTCTCACACACCCTTCTGATGGAGTCCTGGTGCTCTGTGCCGCGTCACCCACAGGGTGACAAAGCCACCCTAGCAGGCCTCCAGGCACAGACACTGATCACAGCCCTGCTGCCACAGCTGACCTCTCCTTTGTGCCAGCAAAAGGAGGTTTGGGCTGGCCCATGCTTCAAAACACAGCCTGGCTAATTAGGAACAGCCCAGTTCCCCCCATCAGAGCCCCGGGAGCTGAGTGTTGCTGAAACAATCCACTCTGCTGGGAGGCTCCAGGGAGCCAAGGGTGAAGCCCAGCAGCTGATTTCCAGCAGGGCACACCAGTAAATAACAGCAGTAACACCCACCTTGCCAGCCCCAGCACACACAGGTCCCATCCTGCTGCACTCACTGGGGTCTGATGGGCTCACCAGCCCTGGACCCAGAGCTCTGGGTGGTCCAAGGATTCCCAGGAAGGCTGGGCAGGATTGGAGAAGGGCCCAGGCTCCCCAACATCCCCTCCCTGCAGCAATGAGCCTGCACTGAAAATTTATTTACGTCCAAGCCCCCAAAAGGGAGCTCTAAAGGGAGCCTCACCCCAAACTTTGAGTGCTCCATTTACAACCCTTTTATCTATCAAGGACGGGAGATACCACAGGAGCTCAGGACAACTCAGCTGCTTCCTCAGTCTGTGGTCACTGTAATATTCACAGAATTCACAGAATTTACAGAACCCTCAGGTTGGAAAAGACCTTTAAGATCATTGAGTCCAACCCAGTCCCAACACTTCAACTCAACCCTGGCACCCAGTGCCACATCCAGGCTTTGTTAAACACACCCAGGGATGGTGACTCCACCACCTCCCTGGGCAGCCATTCCAGAACTTTATCACCTTTCTGTAAAAAACTTTATCGCCCTTTCTGTAATGAACTTTTCCCTAATATCCAACCTATATTTCCCTTGGTGCAGCTTGAGACTGGCCTATTGCTCAGCTCAACCTCTGCTGCAAAGCAAAGCTCACCTGAAGGCAGAGCAGGAAAAAAACATCAATTTCTACATTGATAGGATCAAAAAGCCACTAAGAGGCAGCAGAAAAGGTGTTGAAACCTGGGCAGGAACATGCAGAGCTTCCTGCAAGAGCTCACACAGCCCCACTGAGGGCTGTGGTGATTGCACCCAGAGGATGGGTGAATGTTGTGCCTGTCAGCAGCTCAGGAGAGCAGGAAGGACAGCACCTCACCCTGCAAGGGGAGCACTGGGGAGCTGCTGCTGCCCAGCCAGGGTAAATACTGGGGAGCTGCTGCTGCTGCTCAGGGCTGGCCAGCAAAAATATCCCGTGCTGAAAGCTCTGATAGGAGTCTGGCCAGCACAGGGAGCGTCCTGCCTCTAAAGAAAACACATCTGTGTTTCTTTCCAGGCAAGAGAAAACAGTTCCATTAGGGTCAGACACAGGTTTCTTGAAATTTCTTGAAGATGAGTGAGGCATGGAACAGCACAGCTCCACTCACATGGGTTATTTTCATGTCCTTTTCACCAAACAGCCTCATCCTGCCCACATCCAGAGCCAGTACTGACTCCATCCTTTCTCAAGGAGGAACCATCATCTCACACACCAGGACAGCCCCTCTGACAGGTGGCAGATAAGGAAAGAATGAGTCACTGATGTGTCCCTCCCTCCCCAAAGCAGCCTCTCATCCTATTAGGAAAATCCAGCATAAATGTTGACTGATGAGCAAAGCAAACCAACCAGAGCACTTTTAACAGTGAAAAAGAAGATGAACATCCAGACAATTAGGGTTTTCACCAGAAATTTGTCCAACAAAAGTATCTTTTTTGGAGTGTCTTTTTTAAAGTATGTTAATTTGTCCAAGAAAAAGTTCTCTTTTACCAAAGAGAACCATTGATAGGAGCCAGTAAGAAATTAAGATGAAGGGAAGGATGATCTTGTGACTGGGGCCTTCCTGTATCCTCAATCAGCATATTCTCTGTGGCAAGGACTGTGAGGTTTGAAAAATGCTACAAACAACCAAAGGCATCAAGAAACAGACAAAAACAATATGAATTTTCTGCAAGCTAAGGCTAAGACAGCTGTTTCATTGGTCTTTCGGAATTTTTCAGGGGCAACATCTCTTTAAAAGCAGGATGGAAACCACAGTTAAAATGAAACTGGAAAGTCAGGAAAGCTCTCTGAAGATGTTTACAAAATTATCACTGTCCCCAGTCCCCTGTGCCTGTATCTGTCCCTCACCTGCAAGCAATGAAAATGCTCAAAACTTTACAAATTACAGGTCTGGAAAAGAGCAAAGTGTTGTCTGGCAGAGAAAGGGATGGCAGGGGGTCATCTCTGCCCTGGGTGTGAAATATAAATCACCCTGGAATGAGAATAATTTGAGGTTGCAAATGCAGAGGAATGCTCCTGGTTCAGCTGAGCTTTCCTCTGCCAGGAGGCAGCAGTGCAATTAATGCTTTACAAACTCAGGACAAGCTGCACAAAGAATGATTTATCCCCTCTGCTTCACATTCTTGCCTGTTCCTTGTAATTAGTTCACTCCAAAATGCCAGAGTTTGGACTGTTTTCTGCCTTTAACTTCAGGTAGCTGAGCCATAATTTGTGTCCTTGTGTCTCCTTGGCCATCCCTTTTTCACAGCCCATTCCCAAAATGGTGACAGTGGGATCTGACAACAGATATTCAGGATCTCAGATCTTGATTTAAAATATGACAGATTTTATTTAAAATATTATATTTAAGATATTCCCACCACTTTGCCAAAAGGGTAACAGTGGGATCTGACAACAGATATTCAGAATCTCAAATTTTTATTTAAAATATGACACCCAAAGCCCCAACTTCAGGTCTCTCTTGTGCAAGGTGAGTAACATCAGTGCCACTCCAGTATTTTCCTCTCCTCCAAATAAAGCCAAACATTTCCCTTTTAATAAAAAATTGGGGGTCTCCAAAATGTGCGTTTGATTTTCAAAGCTGCAACCAATTTATAACTGTGGGAATTGCTAAACATTTCCAAAGTGAAAATGCTTTTTTCCTCTCAGGTTTTGCACAGGAAAGTACACAACATTTACCCCATTGATGGAACTGGGACTGTGGGTGTGGAGTTTGAATAGAAGGGTGTAATATCACAGGGTGGAAAACTTCGAGTTTAAGGTATTAAAAAAAAATAAAAAAAAAAAATATATATATATATATAAAGCAAGAAGGAGGTTTTAGGAAGAAGCTGGTCCTTCTTCTTCACCTTCTTCTCCATGGTTTGGGTGGTATTTTGTAATTGGATAGAAAAGTCCACATTGTGGGAGACAAGTAGTTAGTTATTGGGTCAAAAGTAAAAATAATTTAGATGTCATTTCTTAATTAGACAGTTTATCCTTAAAAAACCTTGTAGAAAAAGAGATACAGCTCCATTTTTAGGTTGTTAGAGTGAAGTGCTGTAGAACTCACAGTTTGTAAGACTGCAATATAGATAAGATCTAATAATAATAAAAGAATAAAATAAATAAATAATGTAGATAAAATCTAGATAAATATATATTTAATCTATATTTATCAATATATATATCTATATTTAATCAATATAGATAAAATCTAATAATAATAAAGAATAAAATAAATCTAATCTAATAAAAGACTAATAAACATCTGAGTCCAAACAAGAAATACCATCTCGCACATTTTATCCCAACCCTAATTTAAAAAAGAAAAAAGATAGAACTCCACACTGGACCCTGCAGATTCAGCAGTGAGAGGGATGAGAGAGAGAACCATGTGTCCCTACAGCCCAAGACACAAGTTCTCAGCCCAAGGAACATTCCAGCTTTTAGGGGTTGTTTGCTATGAACTATCATATTCCCAACCCAAAACATCTGTGAGCCACTAAATACATGAAACTCAATAACCTTCAAGAGAGATGCTTGTACATCTCACAAAGGTTAATTAAATAAAGCTTAGCAGCCCCAAAACGCTGCCTGGCCAAAGATACAAGGTGTCACATTTTATGAAAAATCCTTTCCTTAGGATTTTTCCTCCTGAGAAGCTGAGAAGCCTCAGGAACAAAATGTAAACAATGGTTATCTGCTGCTGTGGAATGCAACAGGTGCATCTGGGATTGGTCTCATGTTGGTTGTTTCTAATTAATGGCCAATAATAGTCAGCTAGCTCGGACTCTCTGTCCAAGACACAAACCTTTGTTATTCATTCTTTCTTTTTCTATTCTTAGCTAGCCTTCTGATGAACTCCTTTCTTCTATTCTTTTAGTATAGTTTTAATATATTACATATAATAAAATAATAAATCAGCCTTCTGAAACACAGAGTCAGATCCTCATCTCTTCCCTCATCCTCAGACCCCTGCGAACACGGTCACAACAAGGTTCCTTTCCAAGGTGGCCACACTACCTTGGAAAGAAAAGAAAAAGAAAAAGCCCTGGGCTGGCTCACCCCACAGGCTGTGACCCCAAGGTTCCTTTGTTTGACCCAACTTTAATCAGCTTCCTTCTCTGATTCCAGCAAATCCCGCCACGGATGGCAGCCAGGAATAAAGGCTATTGTACAGCACAGAGCTGTGTTTCACAGCAAGCCACGATAAGTATTTCCTTTCCAAACATCCAAGCTCCCCGAGCACCACAAAAGCCAAGAGGAGATTGTTGGAGTTTTGCAGATAAAACAACGGCAGCGGTAAAACGTGAATAAATCAGGGCATCCCTCGCTCCAAAGCTCTTGGAATTAAAGGAGGAATTTGGCAGCGCTGCTTACTGTGCTGGCAGGGAGGGCCCTGGAAGCCAGAGGAGCAGTGACAGAGCTGCAAGGATCCCTCTCAGCAATTCCCACCCTTGAGACAAACATCATAACCAGAGGTGGCTGCAAGGAGGAGGATGAGGATGATCCCACATTCATCATCAAAATGGCAAACACCCCATCCCTGGTGATATGCCCAAAACCCCAGAAAACACTTGAATAGTCATAAAAAACACTGCTTAGCTGTTGGAACCCTGGTTACTGAGAATTTTAGACTTTCGGTACTGATCCCCAAGAGAACACTGTATTTGACCTGAGGCCATGGAGAAGCTTCCAAAATGGAATGACAGAACTGGGATTGTAGGTGTGGAGTTTGAATAGAAGTGTGCAATATCACAGGGTGGGAAACTTAGAGTTTAAGGGTTTAAATATAGTAATACATATAAAGCAAAATGGAGGTTTTAGGGCGGAGGCTGGTCCTTCTTCTCCACCTTCTTCTTCTCTCCTTCTTTTTCACCTTCTTCTGCACCTTCTTCACCTTCTTCTGCACCTTCTTTTTCACCTTCTTCTTCTTCTTCTCCTTCTTCTCTTTCTTCTCCATGGGTTTGGATGGTTTTGTGGAATTAGATAAAAAAGTCCTCATTACGGGGCATGGGTGGTTGGTTATTGGGTTAAAAATGAAAATAATTTAGGTGTCATTTCTTAATTAGATAGTTTATCCTTAAAAGGCCTTGCAGAGAGGGAGATAGGGCTCCATTTGTAGTTTGCTAACGTGAAGTGCTGTAGAACTCACAGTTTGTAAGACTGTAATATAGATAAGAACTAATAAACATCTGAGTCCTAACAAGAAATACCACCTCACACATTTAATCCTGACTGTAGCAAAAAGAAGTAAAGACTCAACATTTAACCAGTTTGGAAAGTGGATTTTTTCTTTTACTTTACCGTGTGGTGCTCAATGCACAAAGCCTCAAAATTTAGGATAGGAAGGAAATTTCCTCAGGGAATTCCCAAGAGCTTTCCTTGAGAATCATAGGAAAACATCAGGGCTGTGATGAAATGATGCTTTTCCAGCCAACAAGTGGGTGAAACAGTCAGAAAACAACTCATGCAAGATCTCGAGGCAACAAACACAAGTTTCTTGTGCTGAAATTGGAGGGTTCTTTCTAGAACAGCCCAGTGGGAGCTGCTCCCACCTCTGCACTGAGCTTCCCTGGGATCTGGTGCCCCATGGTGGCGTCACCTTCGGGCAGCCCAGAGGCTGAAATGGAGCTAAACTGCAAGTAGGGCTGAGCAGCCACGTTTCTCTGTTCTCACCCAGCCGAGTGTAAAATGGACACGGAGACACAGAATGCTCAATTAGGCTTCTGAAATCCACCTTTCCAAACCGTCCCCATAAACCCACTAACAAGGTTATGGTTCCTCCTGGGGAATGTGTGCTCCTCATAACTCATGAAATGCAGCCTATGGTTTATATTTCCCACTGGGGAACGCTGATGTCAAAAGCAGAAACATTGTGAGCAGGGGCACTGTCATGTGTGTGGTGCTTTGTTGGGGGGTAAGGACGCAGAACAAGCATCCATCTTCCTTTCTAAATCTGTTTAAAAGATTTGCACAATGAAATCTTCTCTCTGTTCACTGATCTGGACAGAGCTGTGGTGACGGCCAGCTCCTCTCTTCATTCTTTTTCCCTCACCTCCTCTTTTCCTCCCACTTTTCACTGAAGAAATTACTCCAAGCTCCAAGAGCAATGGGACTGGTAGGAATACATCTCACAAAAACCTGGCAAACCTGGAGCAAAGAGCATCAGGTGATGACACAGAGCATGATACACAGTGATGGCCTCTGGTCCAGCAACTCCCTCTCACCCATCCCAAACCTTTGTGGAGAGCCCTGGGCCAAGAGAAACCATGGAGACCAATCTATTCCAACATCCCAGGAAGAACACTGCAGCCACCAATGGTGTCACAGGGCCTTCAGGTCAGTTACCAACTAAACACACAGAGCTGTGATTCAATTACAACCCCTTGTACAATCTGGGACCACCTGGCAACAATTAGAGCAGCACTGGCTGAACCCAGGGTCCCCCACGCACGTGGGCTGTGCTGGCTGCAGCTTCTCCCTCCTGCCTCCAAGTTGGGAGCCCCCCTGGCTTCTCTTCCCATTCCAGCTAAAGCTGTAACTAATTAGTGACAGAAAAATCAGGTCTGTGATTACACATTTCATTTCGTGTCATTATAACTGGCACCCCGCGCGGGCTTCCAAAATGGCTCCGAAATTCTTGGCACAAAACCGCCCAGGCCAGCTCCAAAACACTAATTGTGCACTCAGAGAAAAAAGGGATCACAGATGGAAACAGTGCAAGGCAGGGCTTGCAGTTTTGGGGCAGGACAGCTTGTGCACACCAGGAGATAAAGCTGCAAAGTTATCAATTGTCAAAGGAAACTCAAAAGTGTGAGGCAGCCACATGAAATCCAGGCTGGGAACAGGCAGGAATTACCTTCCCAAAAGGAACCCAGAGCTGGTGGGTGTCAGCTTGTCACGCCTCAAAAATCAGTTCAAACCCACTGTACATGGAAATTTAATAACCACGTCACTGTGTTCCCACTCTTGAATGTCCCATACATCCAATATTGGCTCTGTTTTTTCCTACAGGAACACAATCGACTTCCTGATTTCTCCTCCATGCTAAATCCTGCTGCTGGCTCACACAACACCTTCTGCCAAGGCTGCACTGGCTGGGGAAGCTGTGATTAGGGAGGTTTTGCGATTAAAGAGGTTTGGTGATTAGGGAGGATTTGTGATTAGGGAGGTTTGGTGAAGGTTTAGGTGGATGTGCCATTCTCCAAATATTCACATTTGCCATCAAAATACACCATCTTGCCAGACAATGCTATATACCTGCTTAAAGGGTCTTTCTTCTATCAATTCTTTTACCACACAGGGACACTCTGGGTTAGGCCAAACCCCACAAACTTTGCACCTTCAATACACTAGAACCAAAATCTATGAGTCTCAGCATTGGCTCTCTTAAAGACCTGATGATTTTTCAAACCCCCTCCCTCCAGAAGAGAAGATTATTTACAACACAAAGGTAGCATTGAAGCCCAAACACTCTCTCCTGGAACTAATGAGCCCGTGATGAAATGCTGCTTCACAAAGCCAGTTATCTTCTCATCTAACACTTTAGTTGCTTTCCATGGCCGTGTATCCCTGGGGACTGCAGTGATCCCAGATCAATCCCGGATCAATCCCATATCAATCCACGCAGCACATGTGTCACTGTCTGCAAGCTGAGCCCCATAAAATTAAGTGTGTCTGGGAGGAAACCAGCCATGCTGGGGCTGGGCAATCTCAGCCCAGAATGGTGAGGGTCTCCTGGACTCTCCTTTCACTCCAGGGATTCCTCTTCTGAGGAATGTGCAGGGAGAACCAGTCCCAGGGCCACGGCTCCAGCCCCAGCACGGCTGTGATGGTTCTTGTGGGTCCCTTCCAACCAAGGATGCTCTGAAATTCTGTAATAATTCTATAATTCTGTAATTCCATGATAAAGAAGCTGCAGAGGAACAAATTCCCTG